>NC_090026.1:109277251-109585792 GCF_037176765.1 Anolis sagrei
AGTGGGAAAACCTTGAACAAGGCCCATCTACACTGACCATTCAATATTGTACAAAGCTAGCTTTGAACTGTGACAGCCAGACAACAAACTCACACAAGAAGCACATGAAATAATGTCTTTAATTAACAACAGGGCCCTGTGGTTTTTGTAATTCCCATCCATGCTTAAAACTGATTCCAGGAATTCCTTTGTAAGCCTCTGCACAGCAAAACCACTTTCTTCAATACCGGTTTGAAACTGCATTAAATGGTCAATGTAGATGGGATTCACCCTCTCTCAATTCCCTCCTCTATCCCTCACTCAAGAACTACAAAAGAGCCTTTGGGGGTTTTTTTTGGCCAAGCTTTCCAAAAACTTTTAAAACTGTTATGAATCCAAAGTATGTGGACACAAGGGGTGCATCTATATTATCGAATGAATACAGTTTTACATCACTTTGCCATGGTTCAATGCTATGGAGTCCTAGGGTTTGCAGTTTGGTGAGGTAACAGCACTGTTTAGCAGAGAAATCTTAAAGACCTTGTAAAACTACAACATGATTTCATAGCATTATTATTATTATTATTATTATTATTATATTTCACTTTTATCTCTTCACCGAGACACAAAGTGGCTCAAGCACTTTTTAAAATTCAACTTAAAATCCATAACAGAAAAATATTAAAATAGAACTAAATGTACAAGTCAATTAAAATAACTGAAAACACTTGAACATTGTAGAAGTAATCAAAAACCCTACAGCACCCCCCCCCCCCCTTGCCTTGATCTGGAAAACATTCTTCTTTAAAAGGCTTCCTGAATAAAAAGGACTTTGGCAATTAAAGTGGTATTCAACTGAATTAATTCTACAGTTGAGATGCACCAAAACTTAACTGGAACTAAACATCACACAAAAAAAATCTCTTTTGGTATTTTTATCTCTCCACATTTGCAGGTTTTACCTTTACAGATTTAATTTAAAATGTTATCTTTCTATGAATGTCTAGATCAGTGGTTCCCAATCTTTTTTTGACCAGGGACCACTTTGACCACTCTCCAACATGAGTTCCCAAAGGGTTACGAATCAGTTTTTGGTCAACTTTAGATTCAATTTGGTTATTTGGGGTGCTGATTCGGAAAATTGCATTGGACAGACCACATCAGCTCTAGTTTCCGATACAGAACAGATACCATGAGCAGCGACACGGGAAGGAGTGGCAGGTAGCATGAAAGGAGCAGAAATAAAATAAAATAAAATAAAGATGAAGGAGCCTCACGGACCAGATTTTTGTCCTCACAGCCAACTGGTAGTCCGTGTCCACACGTTAAGAAGCATTGGTTTAAATCCCCCAGTGTGAATCCATGGTCAACTTCCTCCAGTCATGCTGTAAGGCCTAGAGATTTCTAGAGAGAATACCACTTGAGGAATTTCGTGCTCCTCCAGTGCAAATCTCTGGTTAACTTCAGCACAAGCTGACCATACAGTCATGCTGGAAGACATAGAAATTCCTAGAGAGGTGTTCTCCTGGGTTTATAAAAAGTAATTGCTTTATTTGTGGTTTTTAATAGAACTCTGGAGAACAGGATTCCCACACAAATCTCCACTGGTTTCTCTTTCCAAGAGAGGCAAAAGGGCCCTCTGAACAAATCTTGCCAAGAAAATTTGGTGATAGTTTCACCTTGGGGTTGCTATAAGATGTAAATTACTTGAAGGCACAACAACAAAACTGCAGAAATTATCAGGCAAGTTTGAATGGCTCATCTTTCTGCAGAAGATGAAATGTTTGTACGGCATCCCAGCTGTGTGGGTTATTGCATTTAACAAACAGAAAAGGGCCTTGAGCTCTCCATACCAGCACTGGCATTGTTTGACTATGCAAAGATTGTTATGTACAAGATAAAATGTGCTTTTTAATCGAGAGATTAAAGCACTGGGCACAATGTGCAGTATCCATAAAAAGAATATATTAATGATTAATTAGCCACTCTGCACCAGTACGGTGTCAATATGCTACAGGCTTTGAATTAAAAAGCTACAAGCTGCGCACCAGAAGTGCAATCAGCAATCACATAATAATGATAGAGTCTCTCAAATGACACTAGTGAACAAGAAGCAAGTTAATAAACTATTTTCAGCACAATTGCCTACTTGTTAAAAAGAAACACATCTGGATGTTTTCACCACTTATGAATTATTGACTCGTGAAGGTCAGTATTCTCTAAATGATGATTGCAGGTGCTGTTTTTAACTACTCCAATCATAGCTGAATTTTTTGGAGGGTGGAAGATCAGTAACACAAAGGTGGGCAAAAATAGGTAGGTGGAAACTTACTGAGGCATACAACTTGTAAATGTGTTATTAAATAGTGATAGTACTTGGCCTCACTGGCTTCTGGATTCTAGGGCTGATAACCCCCCCCCCCCCCAAAAAAAAAAAGGAACCCAGCTTTGGAAACAACATTATATTAAACAGTAAAGATACGTATCAATGTACTACAGTGGAAATAAACAGTTAAAATCACCAGAATCTTCAAAACCGAGATATTGTTCTCGAAAGTCTTTCGTTTAGCCCCATAACCCCCTGAGAAATTGTAAAGCTAAGGGACAGTAATGGTCTCATCTACAGTCAGCTTCCAAGTTGAATTATGATTTGAACTCAAACTATTCCACTCTGTTCAACACACAAACCCACACACTATGCCTTCAAAAGTTTTAACTGTTACAAAAGCTAAGGCGTGGCTGATATAAAACTGAGGAGTGATGCTAGCCATGCCCTTTACTCCGGATTGCATCAGGAATCTTTCACACCAGATATGACACACAAAGTATTTTTCATTACCTTTCTTGTTATGCAAAGTAAAAACTTAATAACACTGTACACCTGTTGTAAAAAAAAGTCTCTGAATTTCAGGGACTTGCCAAGTGCATTTTTCTCCTATACACAAAAAGCTGTCCCAAGAAATTTAATTGATCTTTGTCATAGGGATACAATTCTCAACATATTGGGACAAAAATTGTCCCATTCCATTGCTGCTCTATTACTTGTATATATTATCGTTAGCGATTGTCCTGCTTCTTGGCAGGGGGTTTGACTGGATGGCCCACAAGGTCTCTTCCAACTCTATGATTCTATCTACTCCTACTTGCTAACTGGAGTATACTTTAGCCACCTTACCCATGTTTTGATGTTTCTCAACCACATGTGTCACAGTTTTCATCTATGAAATATTGGAGGGATGAAGTCTCCAAACCACAAAGCAGTTCATTTCTATGGAGTGGAAGCAGTAGAAGACTCCTGCTCTAAGGAAAACCCTCTACTTCTGTGGACTTCCAGATTTGGCAACTCTCTATTTGGGATCAATTTTCTTTCCAGGCAGAGTTGGATAGAGTCAAGTAAACTCAAATTAGCCTTATTGGACAAATTCTAGCTCTATGATACCTATCCCTGAGTCATGATCCACCATGTGCATGTGTATTGCATGGATAATAATATCGTTTGTGGTTCCATATCAACAAAATTTCAAATCCTAAATTCTGAAGTAGAAGGCCACACTGTTTCACCTATTTTGTTCTTTCAACATATCCACTAGAAACTACTATTCCTTCCAAATACAAGATTCTCACAGAAGTGCCTTAGGACTGTTATGACCTCTGTCTTCTTCACCTCAGTTTTGCTTGTTAACACTGAAATCTAACTTTGCATTGCATTCTGCCATCTGCAGGAGCAGAAAGTATTCATTCTGATTTCCTTTGAATTCTTTGGCAGTCACCACTTCCTTTCAGCAGTCAAGAGATCGTAAGATTCTTGATAAAAACCAGATAACAAATAATTACACACTGGTGTTGTTGGACTCATGATAATGTGCTTTTCATTCAGCATGGCTTTTTTTCTTGCTATAAATCTTACTATTTATTTCCTTGCTTGAGAGAGAGGGGGGGAAAAACAAGGCGGTAACATGTTTATTTCCAATTAACATCATCGCAAACACTCATTTTAGACCAAGATTCTGAGGTTTGTTTTTGTAATTCACTGAAGGCAGGGTGCAAATATATAAATCAATAACAATGTTTTAGAAATTAAAATTTTCTAATCCAAAATTGTAAAATCTAACAAAAAGCAAACAGGTCACAGTGTTTTTGCAATTTAAATATACTTTCAAGCCAACTACACTTCAAAATAATCAAATATAAGAAAAAACAAACAGATCCCAACATCTTTGCAATTTAAATACACTTTCAAGCCAACAATTTCTAGCCAAGTCTTGAAATACGATTTCAATTAAACCAATATGTGGATTTTAACTTCCCTGCTGCCATAATTTATTTGGTTTTAAGATTTCTAGGCTTCAAATGTCACATTTCTCTTCACATATCCTGAGCTGGGTAACAAGTGGTCTTCCAGATATTGTTGTTCTACAATTCCCATCATTCCTCATTGTTGACCAAGTGTGATGGCACACCCGTACCTTTGAGAAAAACTATAATGTCTGGCTTTACTCGGGGGCTATCTGTATACCTTCTGTTAACATTGAGACCCTTAACACACAGAGGCACTTTAGATGCAAAGATAACCAAAATGAGTTTAGATGAATAAAGGGTTAACTCCACCCAGAACTATTATAAGATAACTTAAAACAATACATTACAAAAGACACTTTTGCTGGCTGCGGTCATCTCTCTGGAGTCTTCTGCCTCTAGTGCAAAGCAATGGTTTACAAGCTGGTGCTTATAAGTGGCCTCAATATTCTTTCTTGTGAAGCTTAAGTTGGTCAAAAGCTTCTGTTGTCACTGGGACGGATGATATAAGAATACTGCTGAATGCAGGCGCTAATGATGCCTGTTTTTGGATTGCTTGGGCCTAGAGTTACCAGACAATACCCAAGCCTCTGTTCTCTGCAACTCTTCTGCGGAAAAAGGTGGAGTCTAGCAAGAGAACTCTATACAGGCAAATGGAATAGACCAACTAAGGCTGGTCTCTGGGGGGTTTTATGCTCCACCCAAAAACTAATACAAAAGGAAGATATCTACAGTACACTATTGGGAAAACCTATGAACAGAAGCAGAGGAGAGGAAAAGGCAGAGCTAAGACTTCACAGCCAAGGCTGATGAAGTTGTAACTAACCTCTTCCTCATCCTAAAACCATGTTTCTAAGAAGCTTTCCCCACAGCCCTTCCCTTCTTGGAGATTTCTTGCTCTCCTAGTTCTAGGTTTCTTTCCCCACCCTTTCCATGACTTGCTTTTTTTAAACTCTCCCAATATTCTTCTCTCTTGTGTTTATACTCCATTAATCTCTTTTTCCTTCTTCTTTTTCAAAAATATTTTTCTCCATTAAGGGTCTGCTACTTCCTTGCTTATGCTGTTAATATGCTTTCAAATCATTTCCAAATTATGGTAAACCTAAAGCTGTCATGGTGGTTTCTTGGCAGGATTCATTCAGCGGGGATTTGTCATTACCTTCCTCTGGGGCTGAGAGAGAGTAACATATCAAAGGTTAATGAATGAATTTCCAAGAATGATTGACATTTGAACTCATAGACTGTATTCCAATATATACCACACTGGTGCACACTTGCTTATACTACAAAATACTTAAGATTTATCGCAACATGACAAAGGAAGCACCAGTGAGTCTTACTTCCAAGGAAACAAATGCATGCTAGAGCTGGTTGCTATACAACAGGAATGGGAACTGTACAGCTCTTCTGATTGCTTATGATTGCTAAGTATATAAAAACTTGCTGTCTAACAATATGTGGAAGGCCAGACAATTCCCATCCATGCTTTGGGGCATTAACCCCCATTCAAAAATTGCTGTTGTTTGGTGCCACCAAGAGACATTTCCAATTAAAGGTGTTTTCTTGGCAAAATTTGTTCATAGGCAATTTGCTTTTCCTTTGTTCTGAGGCTAAGAAAGTACAACTTACCCAAAGTTACCCAGTGGGTTTCCATGACTAAGCGGGGATTTGTGCCCTGGTCCTCAGAATCATAGTCTAACACACAAAGCTAGCTGGTATTGCCCCCCCCCCTTCCCAGATGTGTGATGTGAGAGAAATAAGGTTGAGCACTGTAAATGCTATCCACTACATGACTATCAGCCTCCTCCCTGTAGAATCAAATCAAAGAAAAGCTTCATGAAACCACCACTCCTCTTAACGTTTCCCCAGCAACAGCAAAAGTATTCCTCTGGGAAGCTAAATCAGGAAACCCCCCACGAGGGTCTGCTTCCAGGGGCAAACCAAGAATAGGCAACTTGATCAAAGGGTAACCTGGCAAAATGGCACTACCTAGAAGAATCCTCCACCTTGTGTGACTGTGGAGCAGAACAAACAACTCCTCATCTGTATGTTTATCCGCAATGCCCTGTCTGAAGTACAGAGGAAGAATTGTTTAAAGCTACAGACAATGCAGTCACTGTTGCCCGTTTTTGGTCAAAATATTAAGTCACTTGTGCTCCTTCTAGTTTTATCAGTTGTATACTTATTTATGCAATTCTTTTAATATGGAATAAATAAATCTCCAGCAAAGGATCACCGCCTTGTCGGGGCGCTGGAGCTTGAGCACCTCAATGATGTCATGAGCGAAACCGTGAAGGGACACCCAAGACGGGACGGTTGTGGCAGAGAGGTCAGACCAAGCGTGATCCCTGGGGAAGGCAATGGCAAACCACTCCAGTATCCTTACCAAGAAAACTAAATGGACCAGTACAACCAGAGATATGTCGGTATGCCATTGGAAGATGGGACTCCCAGGTCGGAAGATGGCCAAAATGCTACTGGGGAGGAGCAGAGGATAAGTTCAACTAGCCCCAGATGTGATGACGCAGCTAGCTCAAAGCCGAAAGGAAGGCTAGCGGCCGACAGTACTGGAGGTGAACGACGAATCCGATGCTCTAAAGATCAACACACCATAGGAACCTGGAATGTAAGATCTATGAGCCAGGGCAAACTGGATGTTGTTATTGGTGAGATGTCAAGACTAAAGATAGACATTCTGGGGGTCAGCGAACTGAAATGGACTGGAATGGGCCACTTCACATCAGATGACCACCAGATCTACTACTGTGGACAAGAGGAACATAGAAGAAATGGAGTAGCCTTCATAATTAATAAGAAATTCACTAAAGCGGTGCTTGGATACAACCCAAAAAATGACAGAATGATCTCAATTAGAGTGCAAGGAAAACCTTTCAACATTACAGTGATCCAAATATACGCCCCAACCACAGCTGCTGAAGAAGCAGAAGTAGATCAGTTCTATGAGGATCTGCAGGACCTACTGGATAATACACCAAAAAGAGACATTATTTTCATTACAGGAGACTGGAATGCCAAGGTGGGAAGTCGAATGACAACTGGGATCACAGGCAAGCATGGTCTGGGAGAACAAAATGAAGCAGGACGCAGGCTGATAGAATTTTGCCAGGAAAACTCGCTGTGTATAACGAACACTCTCTTCCAACAACCTAAAAGACGGCTTTATACATGGACCTCACCAGATGGTCAACACCGAAATCAGATCGACTACATCCTTTGCAACCAAAGGTGGCGGACATCCATCCAGTCGGTGAAAACAAGACCTGGGGCTGACTGTAGCTCAGATCACGAACTTCTTATTGCTCAATTTAGAATAAAACTAAAGAGATCAGGGAAAATACACAGACCAGTTAGATATGATCTCACTAACATTCCTAGCGAATATACAGTGGAAGTGAAGAACAGATTTGAAGGACTAGATTTAGTAAACAGAGTCCCAGAAGAACTATGGACAGAAGTCCGCGACATTGTTAAGGAGACGGCAACAAAGTACGTCCCAAAGAAAAAGAAAACCAAGAAGGCAAAATGGTTGTCTGCTGAGACACTGGAAGTAGCCCAAGAAAGGAGGAAAGCAAAAGGAAACAGTGATAAGGGGAGATATGCCCAGTTAAATGTGCAATTCCAGAGGTTAGCCAGAAGAGATAAGGAACTATTTTAAATAAGCAATGCATGGAAGCGGAAGAAGACAACAGAATAGGAAGGACAAAAGACCTCTTCCAGAAAATTAGAAACATTGGAGGTAAATTTCAGGCAAAAATTGGTGTGATAAGAAGCAAAGATGGCAGGGACCTAACAGAAGCTGAAGAGATCAAGAGAAGGTGGCGAGACTATACAGAAGATCTGTATAGGAAGGATAATAATATTGAGGATAGTTATGACGGTGTGGTGAATGAATTAGAACCAGACATCCTGAGGAGTGAAGTTGAATGGGCCTTAAGAAGCATTGCTAACAACAAGGCAGCAGGAGACGACGGGATCCCAGCTGAACTGTTTAAAATCTTAAAAGATGATGCTGTCAAGGTGATGCATGCCATTTGCCAGCAAATATGGAAAACACAAGAATGGCCATCAGACTGGAAAAAATCAACTTATATCCCCATACCAAAAAAGGGAAATGCGAAAGACTGCTCCAACTTCCGTACAGTGGCCCTTATTTCTCATGCCAGTAAGGTAATGCTCAAGATCCTGCAAGGAAGACTCCAGCAATACATGGAACGAGAGTTGCCAGATGTTCAAGCTGGGTTTAGAAAAGGCAGAGGAATGAGAGAGCAGATTGCCAATATCCGCTGGATAATGGAGAAAGGCAGGGAGTTTCAGAAAAACATCTACTTCTGCTTCATTGACTATTCTAAAGCCTTTGACTGCGTGGATCACAATAAATTGTGGCAAGTTCTTGGTGGGATGGGCATCCCAAGCCACCTTGTCTCTCTCCTGAGGAATCTGTACAAGGACCAAGTAGCAACAGTCAGAACTTACCACGGAACAACAGACTTGTTCAAGATTGGGAAAGGCGTACGGCAAGGCTGCATACTCTCACCCAACCTTTTTAACTTGTATGCAGAACACATCATGCGATGTGCGGGCCTGGATGAATGCAAAGCTGGGGTGAAAATTGCTGGAAGAAATATTAACAACCTCAGATATGCAGATGACACCACTCTGATGGCTGAAAGCGAGGAGGAGCTGAGGAGCCTTCTAATCAAGGTGAAAGAAGAAAGCGCAAAAGCCGGGTTGCAGCTAAACGTCAAAAAAACCAAGATTATGGCAACAAGAATGATTGACAACTGGAAAATAGAGGGAGAAACCGTGGAAGCCGTGACAGACTTTGTATTTCTAGGTGCAAAGATTACTGCAGATGCAGACTGTAGCCAGGAAATCAGAAGACGCTTACTTCTTGGGAGGAGAGCAATGTCCAGTCTCGATAAAATAGTGAAGAGTAGAGACATCAGACTGGCAACAAAGATCCGCCTAGTCAAAGCCATGGTATTCCCTGTAGTCACCTACGGATGTGAGAGCTGGACCTTAGGGAAGGCTGAGCGAAGGAAGATCGATGCTTTTGAGCTGTGGTGTTGGAGGAAAGTGCTGAGAGTGCCTTGGACTGCGAGAAGATCCAACCAGTCCATCCTCCAGGAAATAAAGCCCGACTGCTCACTGGAGGGAAAGATACTGGAGACAAAGTTGAAGTACTTTGGCCACATCATGAGGAGACAGGAAAGCCTAGAGAAGACAATTATGCTGGGGAAAGTGGAAGGCAAAAGGAAGAGGGGCCGACCAAGGGCAAGATGGATGGATGGCATCCTTGAAGTGACTGGACTGACCTTGAGGGAGCTGGGGGTGGTAACAGCTGACAGGGAGCTCTGGCGTGGGCTGGTCCATGAGGTCACGAAGAGTCGGAGACGACTGAACGAATGAACAACAACAACACAAATAAATAAGTCAAATAATTACACCATGCCAGCTTTCAATGTGGTTTACTTCCATGTAAACATGTATAAGACAGACTGCTCAGAGGAAAGGAGGAAGAAATTTACAATTTACTGGTACTGGTTACACCATCTGTAAATAGAATCTTGAGCCAATTGATTACAAATTCTAAGTGATTTAAATGGAACCATGATTTCACGCAGTGGCATTATCTAATTACTTCTTATGTTTGGGAGAGACAATACACTTAAAATCAATCTAAGTGCATCAGGAGCATTCAGATGTGCTCATCAGACAGCTGCTACTGATATACTATATGTCACAATAAGGCAATTTAGAATCAAGATTAATGATATTGAGTTGACAATCAATGTTCTTTCTGAAACACTGAGGGCCCATTTGATATGTAGCCCTGATAGCTGTTAAGTAATATTTCCTCTTTCTCTGGCCAATTGCTATTCCGCTTGTTGCATTTTCAGACAAAACATGAGAAATATCTTATTAAGGCATCAGCATAGAAAACAGATTGTCTGAAACAATTTGAAATTCACCTCTCTGACGTATCTCCCAAGTTGATAATTTCCTTCATCTGAAGAACAGGAATGTTCATTACACCCATAACTAATCGCATGTTGCCATAAGGAGCTTCCTCCATGATTGGTTAAAATGGTTGTATATGTTTATTTTCCGGAAGTGACTATGTATCAAGTGGAGATATATAGTAAGAATGTTTAAAGCAGTGGTTCTCAACCTGGGGTCCCCAGATGTTTTTTGCCTTCAACTCCCAGAAATCCTAACAGCTGGTAGACTGGATGGGATTTCTGGGAGTTGTAGGCCAAAAATATCTGGGGACCCCAGGTTGAGAACCACTGGTTTAAAGGATCTTTTAAAATCATAATTCTTTATTCTGGGTAATATTGCTGCCAGTACATAAACATATTAACTTCTCATTGAAACAAGTTGGCCCTCCATATTTACAGGTTTCACTTTTTGTGGTTTTTATTATTCACAGATTTAAATAATACAATTCTCTCTAGGAATTTGTAGTTCCTCCATCATGACTCCACTGGGCATTTATCACAGAGTTTTGTTAGTAAATAGGATCTTGAACCAATTGATTCCTAAGGAGAACACATCTCTGGCATTTGTCAGTTCACCAGTCTGACTCAGGGTGGATGAAGACAGGCCTTTATCCCAGGAGAATCCGCGTTTTAAAAATGCAGTTCTTCCCGGGGGCCTGTTCACATGCACCCCAGAAAGCATGCACTTTCTGGGGTGGGTGTCCAAATTCTCTTGTGGGACCGGCCCGCAAGAACATCTGGAGGCCCTACCCCCCTCCCCTGAAGCTCCCAGACCCCTTTAAAAAGTAAAATTATCCAGCCTCCAGTACACTCTTGGAACAGCTCTCCCAGTGCATAGAAATGACGCACCGGGAGAGCAGGGGAGCGATTTTCCTCTCCTCCCCCCCCCTCCCCGCTCTACTGGCACATCATTTCTACACACCAGGAGAGCTGCTCCAAGAGTGTACTGGAGGCCAGGTAAGTTTTCTTTACTTTTCAAAGGGGCTTGGGGGCTTTGGAGGCGGTGTGGGTATTCCCACAATTTAGTCAGGAAAACTCTGGGAATAGTGTTTGGACTGCAATCCAGACACCAGAAATAGTGGAGTGCAGTCCAGATCCCATGCCTTCCAAGAAGGTGAAGAATAAATCTGCTATCTAATTAATTCGCTACAAACCAGGGTTTTCCTGGTTTGTAGCAAATTAATTTGGGACTGTCCAGGACGTTGTCTGGACAGCCCCTTCTTTATTGCAGGAATTACCGCAAGAAAGGTACTGTCTGGACAGGTCCTCTGTGATCAATCTCTAGTGGAAGATGATCATGGGAATCACACTGGAGGATCCAGTAATTCCTAGGGAGATGTTCTCTCAGGTTAAAAAAGAAGTTTTTTTATTCATGGTTTCCCCACTTTTGTGAGTGTCCTGTGCCTCTAATCCCAGCAAATGTGGAGTTCTATTTGTATATTCAACATGCTGACTTAATTTTTAGCTTCAGTCCCCTTCTTGAAATACATAATCGTACTTAATGCTGTCACAACATAACCTTAGAAATGTGTAAAGTTGTTCCACAATATACGGTAGTGATATATGAGCTCTAGGAAAGAGTAAGGGAGGTGATCCAAAGGGGAGCTGATGATGTCCAAAACTAGAAATAACAGCAGCAACAACAACTTATTAATCATGCTAGGATTCTGTTACCTATCTAATGCTGTTGAATTCAGGATGTCTGAAGCAAACATGGATTAGTCAACTGGAGAATCAACTGATCTTTTCACTTCCCTGAGGCATCAAATGTGAAGGTCTGTTTCAGGGCCCTTTGGATGAAGAGTGCATTATCTTTCTGCATCTGTTAAATGTGTCTCTGAGTTCCAGAAAGGCTAAGGGCCTCCTACTCACTCTTTCCTGCCAAAATCTACAACTGCCTACACTTTTCCTATTAAAGCTGCTTGTTTCCTATGACAACGCCTGCAAGTACGTTTTGTGAATATAAAATCACACTACAATACTAGATAATGACATTTAGATGGAGTGTTAAAGCGAGCATTTTCATTTGATGTGAAATAATATCACGAGTACATTCCATATCTTAAAGTGCATTTTGCCACTTCTAGTATTTTTATAACTGTTTTGTCACAAGGTTTTGTATCTCTTTCAAGTGTCACAAGGGACCTCATGTTAACATTGTGACTGCTGTGACTACAGTGAATGTACTGAAAGAAGAACTTATCTCTTGTTGGTGTGAATTGGGAGCATAGTTTTTAAAAAATCAAAATCAAATAAATATTTTATATCTCCTTTTAATTTCAACTTATGTTGGTTTGTGAATTTTAAGAACAAAAGACATAAGATCCAGTAGCAACTTCAAAACTAAATATGGGTGGGAAGGCAGTATGTGTTTTCATGAACTCGAGATGATCTACTGTATCTCATGAAGTGATTTCCTTTATGTAATGTTATGCTAGAACAGACTTCTGTTATGTCAGAACAGACTGAAATGACTACTATGAAACTGGGTTGTTGTGCGTTTTCCGGGCTGTATAGCCATGTTCCAGAACCAGGAAAGTCTAGGCCAAGTCATATTTTGATCAATTCTTTGGCATGTCATGTTCACTTTCTTTTTGAGACAAGGTACAGAAGCATTCCCCAGTGTGATACCCTCCAGATATATACAACTACAATTCCTATCATCCATTAGCCAGCCACTGATGAGAGGATACTGAAAGATGTAGTCTAATACATTTTGGAAGGCACCAGGTTTGGAAAGGCTGCTTTGTCCTGAAGTGACTGGTTCAGATTTCCATTACTTGATGGCATAATCATCACAGCTGGCTCACAAATGCATATTCACACTTAATTTCTAATTAATTTATTTTTCTGTGCTTGATTATTCACTACTGAATGTGTGGGCTGATATTCTTGAAAAGTACTGTTATTGTTGAGATGTTACTGTGGTTTTATGTGTGTGTATGCAGAAGTACGACCTAGTCACTTCAGTGGAACTTGATCGCAAGCAAGTAAATGCAGCATATGATTGCAACTTTATACTGTATCTGCACATACAGAGGCACTGAAGGTTTGAAATTCTGAGGTTTTCTTTGTCCATTACTCCTGCCAGCATGTTAGTAATATGTTTGATCAGTATTGGAAATATGCTAGAGATGTTCTTTGTGGTGGCTTCGCATTTCATAGATGAAAACCAGGGCCCATGTCCACAAGCAACGTAAGGTCAGGGTGGCAAAAGTTATCAATGTGGAAAGACAGAGAAGCTAGGGAGAAGCTGCAGTAATGTTTTTTTTCCTGAGTCTACAGGGAAGGGCAAAATTCTGCCCCTTCCTCTCCTTCCCAAGTCTGAGTGCAAACTACATCTTACTTGGAACACAACTTGGATCAATTAGAATAAGCAAAAAGGAAAAGGAGAAAATGGAGAAAGAGATGAGAAGGGGCATTTTAAAGGCATCTGAAAAATGGGATGACAGAATATTATTTCAGGCTCTTGGTTTCTGGAACTCCCTCACAAAGGAATCCAGAACCTCTTGTCCTTCAATCAGGCAACAATGTTTTATTTAGACAGGCGTTGGGCTTTGAAGGAGACTTATTTGCTAAAGTTTTCATATGGCAGTTGTATATTTTTACTGGTGTTCTAAAAATTGTGAGCTGCCATGAGTCCCAAATATGGGAAAAATGGAAACTATAAGCAAATAAATAGTATTGAATCTGTATACACGAGGTAGGGATTCCAATGATACAAGGAACAGGTTACCCCCAAAAGGTATAGTGAGGTTTCCCCCCTGCTGAGACAGTGAGTTGCTGGGGATATAAGAGTGGGAAAATTTCTGTCTATAGTGTCTGCCGCTGAATAGCACTGTGAAGCAATGGATATGGATATGTGATACAAACTATTTAAAAGTTTTATTTAATCTAATAGAGATTCTGGAAAAACAAAAACAAATTTTCTCTTTATGAACAACCCAACATATTTTCCAGACATCTCTGCGTGAAGCAGAGCAACAGCAAAAGTTATTTCTAAAAATGCCTCTGAGAGATGTCACTTGGAAACAGGTTGCAGTGGGAAACATTTGGACTCCTGGCCAGCTCAATGAATTTAAGTAGATTGCTGATGAGATGCAGCTGTAGGGTGGAGGCCCTGCTAGAAGCTCCAGCTTTGAATGCCAAATGTAATGAAAGAAGTATGACTTCCAGCTGATTGTTGACTTTAATGTGACAAGAGGTTTTGCAATGTGAACATTTCAGAGACCTTTAAACTGGACTCTGTGTGTATTGGGGAGGAGAAATTAAAAATATAACATTGGTAGTTAGGAGGAAATAATCTGATTAGATGACAATCAAGAGACATAACAAGCCATCGCCTATGAAATGCAGACCTGAATTGCAAAAGAATGGTCATAGGGACATGAGAAGAGATTGTGGAGAAAATGAATGCCAAGTACTGGAGATGGTTTCCAATGGTGAGTTCAGCTATAATGAGAACTATTTAGTTATCATGTCAGAAGCAAGTTGAGGGTACAGTTAAAATGCATTTAAAAACAGAGTTTTTAAAAACTTGGTATTACGCTAAATGTCCTTTGACCAGTAGCTGGCCACTTGGGAGTGCCTCTGGTGTCACTGTGAGAAGGTCCTCCATTGTGCATGTGGCAGGGCTCAGGTTGCATTGTAGTAGGTAGTCTGTAGTTGGCTCTTCTCCACACTAAAATGTCATCTCCGCATCTCCTGGTGCCAGCGCCCAGTCTGTTCAGCGCCTTCCAGATCACCCAATCTTCTGTGTGCCCAGGACAGATTTTATCATTCAGATGAGGAAGAACTGTTTTAAAAACATTTCCAACAGATGTCCATCCACTATCACTTTATAAACCTCCAGAAAAGGAGACTACATGAAACTCGTTTGTTGAACAACTCTTGCTGTCGGGATTTTCTTTCTAATATTTAGGTGGAGTCACTGGAGCAACAGAAAAACAGCCTCCCCTATCTTCAATATGACATCTCCTCAATATTACATCCTTTTTAAAGCTGAAGTCATGAGGAAGAACTGACTTCAGCTTATAAAAGGATGTAATATTGAGGAGATATCATATTGACGATAGAGGAGGTTGTTTTTCTGCTGCTCCAGTGACTCCACCTAAACATTAGAAAGAAAATCCTGACAGCCAGAGCTGTTCAACAAAGGAGTTTCATGGAGTCTCCTTTTCTGGAGGTTCTAAAGTGATGGTGGATGGACATCTGTTGGAAGTGATTTGACTGTGTGTTTTTGCACATGTTGATGGCATGGGCTTGATCCACCTCCTTTTTCTCATCTGGATGAATGCAGGGGAAAAGTATGGCAGCAGTGTTCTGCATACACAGTGGACTAGTCAGAATCAGACCCAATCCAGCTGCCCACACTGCCCCCAAACTGCAGAAGACTCTGGAGTTGCAGAGAAACTCTGGAGTATCCCCCAACTTTTTCTGAAGAAGGCCAAAGCCAAATTAACCCAGTATAACTTGCAATACTCACTGGAAGTGGACAAATGTAAAGACAGTCGGAGCCTGTCAACCAGTGTTTGAGTAACTTGTGTGATACATAATAATAATAATAATAATAATAATAATAATAATAATAATAATAATAGTAATAATGTTTATTTGTATCTTATCCCATCTCCTCGAGGGGATTTACAGCAGCTAACAACAGTGTAACAGTGCAAGCAATAAACACTAATAAGACTGTGTTGTCAAAGGCTTTCATAGCTGGAATCACTGGGTTGTTGTGAGATTTCCGGGCTGTATGGCCAGTAATAAGACTAACAATCAATTTAACATTATATAAACAAAAATTAACAATACAAAATCAAAATGAAAGTGAAATAAGACATATTAAATTGACACAAAAACTATCCTCCAAGAATAAGGTGTGATTATGTTATATAAAAGCAATTAAAACATCCCAGCCACTGCTCTAGTTAATAAGACCAATAAAATTCAGTTAAAAATTAATCCCATTTGCTTACATAACACCTTCTTATTGTACACATTTAATTTAGGGTGACAGAACCTCAAAACAAACAATGCAAGCCCAACTCATGTCTCATGAAAGGAATCTCAACTCAGGGGAGTGTCATACAAATTCGCTCAAAGATAATTTGACATTTGAGCTGTAATGCTACACCAATTTGCCCAGAATGTGATCTGTAAATGCACTCCTCAGGGATTCTACAGCAGTCCATCAAGTATTTTTAAGCTGTGTTGGCGTTAGGTCTGATCAACAAAGTTCACCCCAGAACACCTCAGAAGCTCATTATTATAGAGTGGCAGCTTTGTTAAGATTCCAAGATGAGCTAATTTCTTCTCAATAGTGTACAGCCAGATTCAATTAAATATTACAATAACTTTTGGGGTTTTTTTCTGCAGTCTGTCTGCTTCTTGGCTAATCCTTGCTAGCCAAAGAAGCAATTTCCTGATTTGCTTTTTAAAATGTTGCCATTTTGGAGAAAGTGACTTGGGAAGTTCAGTGCCTTTAGGTTTCCATAGCAGGTGCGTAATGTGCTGTGACCCACAGTAGCCTGTGTACCATGAGGCCGTCTCTGATTCCTTTTGTGTCTTCAGATTATTTCCACCAGGTTGCTATCAATCGACGTGAAGCATTTCCTCTCGCAGAACACACAGTGCTGCAGCTTGATCAGCAAGCATCAGATTAGCATTTCAACCTTTCCCCAAGGGATGAACCCTTTTGCAGCTGTAGGTTTGGCGGTCGCTGTTTAGAACCGGCTCTGAAGAAGGAGTATTATTTCATTACAGAAGAAACCAGAAATGGTGATTGAAAGGAGCATTGACATCATCTCACTCTCCTGCCCTCCTTTCTGACCCAGGCCCAATCACTCCAAGGCTGCTCAAGGGAGAAAAGGAGTCGGGTGAGGTAAACGCTCCTTTCTCTCTCTTCTCTAGTGCTTTGTCTTGTCTCATTGAAATGAGCCAAGCTATGGATTCCCCACCGTTTCCCCTGGGAAATTAGTTCACAGTCTAGTAGTCCTTCCTGTCAGGAATCTTTCCCCCCAGATATGCAGCCGCTGATACATTTTTCCTTTGTCCATATTCATCTCATTATGCCAGCTCAGCCTTCCTGGTCATGCATCCTGAACCATTCCTATCTCTCTTTTTCTGATTGCTTTGGTGTTTATCAATTACATTTGCTGCACAGAAGGGAGCGACATGGGGGACAGATGAACAAAATAAGTGAGTTCTTTGTTAGGGGAGAGCTCTTTGCTACCAGGTTCCAAATGAGATTGGAAAACAAACACCCAAACCATTTTCTATTCATTCAGTCCAAGGTTTCATTAGTACAGCCAAATATCACTTCTTGCCACTTCAGGGCTCAGGTTAATGATCAGGGCCAGTCCAACATATTATGCCGCCTCAAGTGCAAAACAAATGCACTCTCAGTTGCCAGAATGTTTGGTATTGATATTTGCAACGTGCAATAGCTAGGTTCTGTTAATTTATAGCAATAAAGCACCAGATTGTTTAACTGTAACTGTGGTTCTGTGGATCATCTGTGCCATCACACAAAAGGGTTTTTGCATCTGCATTGTCCCTGTTAAAATTTGGTGTATTTTTTCATGTCAGGAGCAACTTGAGAACTGCAAGTTGCGCCTGGTGTGAGATAATTGGTTATCTGCAAATATGTTGCCCACGGGACACCCAGATGTTCTGATGTTTTACCATCCTTGTAGGAGGCTTCTCTCATGTCCCTGCATGGGGAGCTGGAGTGGATAGAAGGAGCTCATCCACGCTCTCCTCGGATTCAAACCTTCACCCTGCCGGTTTTCAGTCCTGCCAGCTCAAGGGTTCAACCCATTGTGCCACCAGGGGCTCCATTTGGTGTATTAAATACAGTTGAATACACCCATGCATCAACAACACACTATCCATGAAAATTAAAATATTCATTTTAATATTAATTAAGAATCATTGTTACAATAGTGGAATTCAATACAATTTTGCAGGAACAGGTAATGGTAGTTTGTCAGTAACACATCAACATATATTTTCACTCAAAACCTACCAATTTTGGGACAGGAGCCCCCGGTGGCGCAGTGGGTTAAACCAGTGGTTCTCAACCTGTGGGTCCCCGGGTGTTTCGGCCTACAACTCCTAGAAATCTCAGCCAGTTTACCAGCTGTTAGTATTTTCTGGGAGTCAGGCCTGTAGCCAGGATTTCGATTCGGGGGGGGGGGGGGGCTGAGTTTTTTTGGGGGGGGTTCAGGGGGGCTGAGTTTCGGGGGGGGGGCTGAGTCTGAGTGAAAGAGGGTCTACCCTAGCAAACCTTTTGTATCATTACCCCAATACCCCCATGCATATGGGATATATTGAGTATGGTGATCAGATCATGATATGAATAAACATAACAGTTTAAATAATGCACCAGTAAGGCCTTTTCGCGAACCACCATGAGAATTTCGGGGGGGGGGGGGGGCTGAAGCCCCTCAAGCCCCCCCCCCCCCCCCCAGCTACATGCCTGCTGGGAGTTGAAGGCCAAAACATCTGGGGACCCACAGGGTGAGAACTACTGGGTTAAATCCTTATGCCGGCAGGACTGCTGACTGAAAGGGCAGCGGTTTGAATCTGAGGTGTGGAGTGAGCTCCCATTTGTCAGCTCCAGCTTCCCATGTGGGGACATGAGAGAAGCCTTCCACAGGATGGTAAAACATCCGGCCGTCCCCTGGGCAACATCCTTGCAGGCAGCCAATTTTCTCCCACCAGAAGTGACTTGCAATTTCTCAAGTTGCTCCTAACACAAAAGAAAAATGTGGACATTTAAAATTCACATACTTCATTTAGGTGGCCATACCCCAAGGGGAACCATAGCCAAAAAAAGTTACTCTTTCTGATTTCTGTCCTATAAACTTAGCTCTATATGAAATGTACTCTCTGTCAATCACCAATGGACTGGTTATAGGCATAATCTGAATACAATTTGCCCATCTTTTTCTGGCTTTAATAATCATTCCAGAAACAATGAGTTCCTTTTGTCTCAGGATAAGTTTGGAGAGATTCCATATTATGTGACAGATACTGGGAGTTCATGAATAAATTTAGCTAGAGTTAGCTATCTTAAACTATTTTGTGACAATACCATGACTATCATCTTTAAGTCTGTTCAGGAAACACGTTTTTAGATTTGACTTCATTGTTGTCTACCTTGAAGTTCTTTCTGACTTATGGCAACCCTAAGGTCATAAAGGGTTTTTTGGGTTGAGAGTGTATAATTTGCCCAAAGTCACCCATTGGGTGCCCAACGCAGAATGAGAAATTGAACCTTCCTTTCCAGAGGAATTGTCCAATGCTCGACCCATAATCTTTTGGAAAGGCATGAACTTTTTAGAGATCATAACCTTTTTGGAAAATAGGAATCTCCATAGCCTTTTGGAGGCATTACCCTTTTGGAGAGTGTAAATGCCAACGAGTGTAAATGCCAACTAGTTGGAATAATAATAATCATTTGTAAAGTATGATCTTTCTGAGTGGTACCATATATATCCACTAGCATTCATCCAAGGCAAATTACGTAGACTTCTCAGTTGTTAGACTGATATATCTGGTTATCTTCCTGAACTGTTAGGAACAAAAATATCCCAATGCACAAAATATATTGCAGATCTTCAGAAGTGTTATTTCAGTTGCCCAAAAACATCTACTCTCCCATAAAATGTATTGCTTTTAAATATTGCTCTCAGGAGATCAAAATAGTATTCGTTAAAAGTAACATTATTTACTTACAAACTTCATATCAGCATACAGGTACATTTCTTTTTGGTTGAGCGTTTAAACAGTAAGTTCTCTAAAGCATTCTGTATTAGTGTCTTCTTTGTTGCATACAGCCCTAGCTTCTTCTTACCTAGCAGTTCAAAAACAGCAATGTGAGTAGATAAATAGGTACCACTTTGCTGTGCAGGTAAAAAGCACTTCTGATAAACATGCCAGCAATTTGATCAGCAAGGTGTCCATTGTCAACAGGCTCCTTGGTGTGGAAAAACAGAAAAACAGCACCTTCCCATGGCCGAGTCAAGCACAGCTTCCAGATGCCAGAGATGAAAAAAGAGAGAAGTCCTGCCTCTGTTTATGTACTGTCTGTTTTTGCTGTCAGTTGTATAATGACATTGAATGTTTGCCATACATGTACCCTGTAATTCACTGAGTCCCCTCGGGGAGATAGAGCGGAATATAAATAAAGTATATTATTATTATTATTATTATTATTATTATTATTATTATTATTGACTAACACTCTCTCCAGTCTACTAAATTACCGAACACTGACAATTCAAGACTGACTACTCAGTGCTGCATACTAACCCTGCTGACTTCATAAACTGTACTGACTGACTTCTAGACTGTACTGCTTCTGAGGCAAACTGACTTCTAAAATGAAGTCTCAATCCGAATAGTCCCAGATCTGGTCACATGGTCTGCAGTCCCTCCTACAACCTCACACTATGTAAAGTTAAGGAAAAACTACATACTAAATCATATACATACAATAAAGTAAGCAATTACAATTATATACATAACAAATCACTAGTATAGGAGGCTTGTAGAAGGTTGCTATTTTCAACAAAAATATGTTTCCAAAAACCCATAGAAGAAAGCAGCCACCATTTTAAGATGTTGGCTCCTGTGGAAACTGACACTGGGTATTTAAAGGGGGATAATATTTTCATGTCTGGATATCCTAAGTATATCTTTTTTATGATGTGTGCGCACTTTCCCTCATGAGAAGGACAATATGAGAATGGCTGGATTTAGGCTTATGTGCCGCTTGTTTTGAAGGAGGCTCATCTGCTTGTCTATTGTTATTATTATTATTTATAAAATATATGAAAAAAGGAAAAGACATATATAAAGAGAAAGATTTTTAACAAGACATTATACAGCAATCAAATGCAAATCATATAATAGCTATTAATAACTGTACAATTATCACCTTTTTAACAAACTCATACCCCTCTTACCCCCCACCCATGACCCCACTACTCAAGCTCATCTTCTTGTCGATAGGCAAAGTCTTCAGATAAAAGGAAAAAGACCCATCATTACCCAGAATGAGGCTAGGACTTCAAGTAAGCGATGCTGGGACAGAAATGACACATGAGTTCCCTCGGGGATATAGGGTAGGTTATAAATAAAGTATTACTATTCTGTGGCAGTTTATTCATTCTTCTCTCTTGGTTGTGTGTGTCATGCTGCCTAACTTATTTCCCTTACCTACCAGACTGTTCTCGTGTGGTTACAAATGCCCATAATCAGCTAGCCACCCAAACATTTCTCAACATTTGTGTGTGGAATGGGGCAGAGGGTCTTTTTACCCATTGTATCTGGGAGCAAAATGTCTTGGTTGTCCATACCCTTCTTTGTTAACAGATCTGTATTTTACACTCAGGGAACAAAACATTTAGGCATGCTGGTAAGTACAAGGAGTTCTTTGCTGTGTGTTCAGCAAGCCAACAAACCTCTCCATTCTGCTCAATCTGGAAACAAACCAGAAGTCCCATTTTCAAAAATAATGAAAATTAAATATCTATCTGCGTTCTTTCCTTGGTCTGTTAAGCTGGCAAGAAATCCGATAGCTGTTCTGTAGTCCAGTTCCATGGAACACGCAAGGTTGGGAGGCACCAACATTTCAACTCTCTGCCTCTTTGATTACAGAAAGGGATGGTCACACATCAGACCCAAATGTTTCCCTCCCACAGGTACAAGTCATTGCCTTATTTTGTCTCTTTGTTGTCCTTGGATTAGGTTAAAAACAGAGCTTGGAATCAGTGGCAGCATCTCCCCTGAAATAGTCTCAACTCTGTGTCTAGCTCTCTTCCAAGTTCAGACTTTATAACTGTAACTTGGAGCAGACTCTATCATATTGACACAGGGTCAACCTGCTGCTATAGATGAACTAATTAAGAAAGTAGGTTTAAAGATAGACTTTTGGTGTTCGTTATAAGTTTTTAATTCTTGACCAATAATTCTCAACCTGTGGGTCTCCAGGTGTTTTGGCCTTCAACTCCCAGAAATCCTAACAATTGGTAAATTGGCCGGGATTTCTGGGAGCTGTAGGCCAAAACACCTGGGTTGAGAACTACTGTTCTGGACTATGTGAATGAAATCAATTTCCAGTTATTTAATAAACAGTATATAACATTTTATATGCATATGTTTATATGCATTTTTCTGGACTGGAGGTCCATAGATTTCACTTGATTTTCAATCACACCTCCTTCACCACCAGTTAAAACCCATTATTAAAGTCTTTGGTAGCAAGAATTTAATAATTTCTGTAATACTGCACAGCACTGAATACTTTCTGAGATTCAGTGAGGCATGACCCCTAGAACAGCCTTTCTGAACATAGCTGATGCCTTGGGCTATAAAGCCTATTTTCTCCAGCTAGCTGGCTAGCAGTGATGAGATTTGTAGTCCAATATACCTTTAGGGCACCAGCTGGGGAAGATGAAGCTAGTGTGTTGGTGTAGATTCTGGGTGATCAGGTGAAGTTCTCACTGAACCATGGTGTTCATTTTTCATTGCTTACCTTGAGAGCAGAAAATAATCTCAGCTGCCTTGAGACCTCCTTACAGGCAAAATGGATACAAGGATAAATGTGGATTGACAGCTGAATTATACAGTAAGCCCCTCACATTCACTGGGGTTTAAGGGTATAGGACCACAGTCAAAATGAAAAGCCATAAATTAAAAATACCCTTTTGTATCTGAAATAATACACCACTAGGAATTTCTAGGACCCCTAGCACAAGTCTATGGTTAACTTCTAGTGGAAGATGACCATAAACTTGCACTGGAAGGGACCTAGAGAGAATATGCAAGAATAATCAAATCTGCAAAAGCCAAACCTGTAAAATTGAGTGGCTGACTATATTGGTTGTATAGTATGATCAAGAATATTAATGGAGATAGGGGAATAAAAGGGAAGATTCCTTATAGAGAATCACTCCATCTAGCCCATTGTATTCACAGTGGCCTCCCATCCAAGAACAAATCTAGGTTGATACTGCTTAACAGTCAAAAATCAGATGAGCTTGAATATGTTCAGGGAAGCGTAACAGTCTGTGGCACAAACATCTCTTAGTGGAAACCATAAACCTTTCGAAGCTACTTTCAGCTCAATAGTTCAGATGTTCCCATTTAAAACACAGTCACTAATCTGGTTATATGCATAGCTGTTTGAGGCTGTGTTTATTTTGACATCATCATGCACCAGTTT
The DNA here is from genome assembly GCF_037176765.1 of Anolis sagrei. Lineage (NCBI taxonomy): Eukaryota > Metazoa > Chordata > Lepidosauria > Squamata > Anolidae > Anolis > Anolis sagrei. The sequence goes on from NC_090026.1 coordinate 109,300,787, forward strand.
CCAGATAGTTTTGGGATTAGACCAACTGAAGGATGAATGAGCTGAATTAATTGCACAAAGTGATCAATCCAAAATGTTGATGTCACCTTGCTACACACAACAGTTCTGCTTTAATCTTTTGGAGGCAGGGTGTGGAAGGATGCCAATGATAGAAAGCAAAGGAGGAAAACAGGGAAATATGGATGACAGCCAGAGAAACATGTTGTCCATAGCAGTTTATGAAGAACATCCTCTTGCCTTATATAATCTACCAGATGTTATTGCACTGGATGTTTCTTCTTCATCCCCCGCCCCCAGTTTAGTCACGGGGTACAATCACAACTGAACAACAACCTTACTTCTCCGGTCATGAACTATTTAGTGGGTCATAGAAAGCCATTATTAAAATACTTCAAGAAGAGGAGAATGTGGAACAATTATGATTTTAAACCAATGCCACTTCTAATGGAGTTACTACACTTTATTATTTTTTTTGCTTATTAAAAATACTATTTTTTCCAATACATGTAACGCTACGAACAAAAAAGAAAAACAGAAGAAGCCTACAAGCAAACAGATAAAAGGCTCTTGAATCATTATAAAAAGCAAAGGCAGTCCAAGTTGGTGATAAGAAAAGTTCCAGTTTCCGAATCAGAGGAATATTTTTACTGAGCCAACAAAAATGTCATTGTTATTTTTGAGAAGCCTTCTGTATTCTCCAGAGCTCTTCATCAGGCTAGATGGTAAACAAATAAGGGAGGAAAAGGCTAGAAGTGGAATATGGCAAGAGGCAGCAGATGCTCAAATTAGGCTCCATTGAATCTCACAACGCATTCCAAAGAAATCAGAAAGTTATACAACATTTTGCAATAATGAAGACAGCCATCCAAACCTATTTCATTATAGATTGGTGTGGGGACTTCTGGTTTTTCAGATGTAGCTTGACCTCATCTCTCGTTAACCCCAGCATAGCAAACGGGCAAGGGTGATGAGTATGCAATCTGTAAAGGGTCAACAGGATACTCTATAGCAGTGGTCTCAACCTGTGGGTCCCTAGATATTTTGACCTTCAACTCCCAGAAATCCTAACAGCTGGTAAACTGGCTGGGATTTCTGGGAGTTGTAGGCCAAAACACCTGGGGACCCACAGGTTGAGAACCATTGCTCTATTGCCTGAAAATAGACTGGATTTCCACTCATCCCACCACTTCTCAAACTCTCAAAACAGCTGAAAATCTGCCCAAAAAGGAACTGGAAGTAACATGATTGTATTGATTCATTATTTGACAATTTATTCGATTGACCTATTCTAGTTGGGATTCACCAATCAGATTCCAACTCAAATGCTTTTAACATGGAATGAAAGAGGTCTTAGAAGGCATTCAAATGAATCTCTGTTAGGTACTGTGATGGGTCCATGTGGTGTAATGGTTTGAGGATTGGAACCAGATTCTGGAGACAAGGGTTCAAATTTCTGCTCAGCCACTGGATGACCTTGGGCAACACGCTTTTTCAGCTTCAGAGAAAGGGAAAGGCACATGAATACATCTTGGCAAGAGAACTGTGATAGGTTCATCATAGGGTTGATGTAAGTTGGAAATGACTTGAAGCCACACACCAACAAGATGTGATACCTTCAGATTTCATCTAGAATTGACTAGAGGACTGGTGAGATGAAGGAGCGAATAAACATGTTTTAAACAAGGAAACTCTCCTGTTATCTGGACCAGTCACTGTAGTTATCCAAAATAGGTAGACTGTGTACATTTTACCAAGTCCAGTAAGAGAAATTCAGAAATATTCATATTTGTCTCAAAGTAGTCTTATGAACTTACTAGCTGTACCCGCCACGCATCGCTGTGGCCAACCTTCCCTATCTCTTTCTCTTCTTTCTCTCCTTTCTTCCCTTTTTTCCCTTCTCACCTTCCTTTCTTCTCTTCTTCTTTCCTTCCCCCCCCCCCAACTTCTCTTTCCCTCCTTTCTTCCTTCTCTACCTATTCTCGGACTGCAACTCCCAGCAGTCCTCCTGATCGATCTATGTACATACCTACCTATGTGTAATCTATCTTTCTGAAGGATGGCTGGGAGTTGCAGTCCAGGAATAGGAAATTGAAAATATGCAGGAATTGGGATGCTCTCAAAGAAATCCAAGGAGAAGAAAGCTTGCAGCCTGGAAGCAGTGCATTTGGATCATCCTCCCTCTCCCCTAAGGGCCTGGTCTAGGGGATGCTGGGAGCTGTAGTGCAGAAGAGTGTGGATATGCTATTTTATTTGCCAGGGGGAGTTCTTTCTACGCATGCACTATAGCATCTTTTTACTTTTTTGGCTTTTTAAGCTTCTTCTGCTGTGTTTTTCAGAGTGATGTACACTTGCTGGCCTGATTGACACCAAATTTGGTGTCAATTCCCCCAGTGGTTTTTGAGTTATGTTAATCCCACAAATAAACATTACATTTTTATTTATAAAGATTTCAACTTGTCCCTGAATAGATATCCACATGATTACCCTATTACTGTCTTTAATCATCAGTCTAAGCAAAGACAAAACTGGCCATCTATTTAAAATGTTAGATATATATTTATTTGTTTACTCTGGCCAATTCGTTTGGAAACAAAAGTTTTGAAGAACTGTCATATTTCAAGAGCAGCTATTCTCCTGAATTATACAACGGCCTGAATTACAGAACAATAATTCCTTCCAACCAATAAAAATATGCATGTGTGCATAAACATTCAGTAGTGAGAGCAATTAATAAAATAATTATAGTAAGTTTATGACTACTGTAGGTCATTTGATTAATAAGAAAACAATGTATAAGCCACAGTACTGGTGCACAGGAAATGTTTAGATCTGCCTACAGGAAATGTTTACAGCATATTTCCCTCAAAGCCCTTGTTTATACTGTAACAGTTTCTATGGGATGTGCAAATCTTTGCTGAAAAGTGTGTGTGTGTGTGTGTAGATCATAAGCAATCTGTAATACAGCAATGCCTTCTTGCTGTTTTGTAGTAAGGAAACTACCACCTAACAACAATAGACCCCATGCTGTTCAGAAAAAAAGCCACTTGCATTAGATTTTTCATTTTGTTTTTCCCACTGGCTTCCTTCAGGAAGTTATTGAGAGCGGTTTGTATATAGCACATAATGACCTTATTCAAATCAGTTCAAAAGGTAAATGAGGCAAAATTATCTTGCAGATGGTGGAAAAGAAAACAGGAAGCTTCCCAATTCGGCAATATTTAGGATGCTTTCCTTGCTGTTTTGTTTTGCCATAAATTATCTCCCATCTTTACAGCAAGATATATTTTCGTCATAACTTGAAACAAACATTTTCTGGAGTACAGCTTTTAAAGTCCCAAGCCAGCAGGGCCACTGGTTCTACAATCCAAATAAACAACTCTTCTGATTTTTCTCTATCCCTTGGCCATTTATTAATTGCTCTTGAAAAACAAGATTAAAGGGACGATTATAATGTTTAAGAAAAAAAGTCTTCCTAGCAAATTAGTGCTTCTCGAACGTTGGGAAGAACTTCCTAATGGTGAGAGCTGTTCAGTAATTGAACTCTCTGCCCTGGAGTGTGGTGGAGGCTCCTTCTTTGGAGGCTTTTAAACAGAGGCTGTCGAAGGGGCTTTGTCGGGGATGCTTTGAATGCGATTTTCCTGCTTCTTGGAAGGGGGTTGGATTGGATGGTCCACAAGGTCTCTTCCAATTCTATGATTCTAGTATGCATGATATATTTTATTTATGAAAATATGCATTCTTGGAAACGTTTGAATTTTAAGTGTGTCGAATCTATGATGTTATACACTCATGAAAGGTGAGCATGAGGAGCCCAAACTGAGCTGGTATTGTGTTTATTCCCAATTAAAGTGATTCTAATTTATACAATTGAAAATGTCCACCATGATCTCCACTTCAATGATTAAGTTAAATGCTGGCAAAGATTTGTTAAGGTTCAGCATTGCAGTAACAGAGTCCTCTATAATTTTGCATGGACAGATAACAATAACTTTTCAAAAACATACCAAGGGATATATTCATTTGTGATGTATCAATTTTGGAGCATTTAAAATTAATATACCAAGTTAACTGAAAGATTCTAAAAGCTGTTGATTATGGAAAGTTTTTTCCAAGCTTTATGGTGAATTATAATTACTGATGTAAGAATAAAAATATGATTCTATGATATGATTCTATGATTTATGCCTACCCAAAAGCAAGCTGTACTATAATCGATCGGATTTACTCCCGATTAAGCAGCGGGTGAAACTGCTGAGCTGCTTTATTTGCTGACCAAAAGGTTGGTGGTTTGAATCTGAGGAGCAAGGTGAGCTCCCACTGTTAGCCCCAGCTTCTGCCAACCTCGCAGTTCAAAAACATGCAAATGTGAGTAGATCAATAAGTACGGCTTCTGCGGGAGGTTAACGGCACTCCATGCAGTTGTGCCGACCACATGATCTTGGAGGTGTCTACAGACAACGCCAGCTCTTTGGCTTAGAAATGGAGATGAGCACCATCCCCCAGTCGGACTCAATTAGACTTAATGTCAGGGGAAACCTTTACCTTTTTAAAGTTGACTGTAGCCTGACAATGTTGAAAACATGGAGAAAGGCTATTTACTATGAATAGGCCATTCTGAAAAATCAAAATAATTTTAATACCTAAATAAGCTTACAGTAGTTTTTCAAGGAAATTCTGTAACTCAATGGTAGGCAATATAGGTAGTATCCTGTCATTTTAATGTTCATTCCAGCTTCCAACCTGCAAGGAACAGTAATCCAAACGACAGCATTTTTCATTATAACATTGGGGCTGCAATGTTATAATGTTACCTAGGCAATTGAGTTTGCACACCAGAGAGGGGGAGATACACCAATGGCCTCTGTCCACTGACACAATCCTGCTACTTAAGCATTGTTTTAAAATGTATTATTAGAAGTTGTCACTTTATGCCACCTTCCAGATGTTGCCAAAGAGATACTGGTGGCATCAAGTAGACTTGGTCGATAGGATGACATTTACAGGCCATACATTAGCCATTTCTAATGTATCTCCAGAACTTGGAAGAGTTGTATTGTCAAAGGCTTTCATGGCCTGAATCACTGGGTTGTTGTAATTTTTTCGGGCTATATGACCATGTTGCAGAAGCATTCTCTCCTGAGAATGCTTCTGAAACATGGCCATACAGCCTGTGAAACTTACAACAACTCAACTTGGAAAAGTTATTTCTTGAACTGCAAGGCTAGCGTGGATAGTGAAGGATGTGGGAAACATAATCCCAAAAGTAATTTATCCAAGCTTTTCAGCCTTTTGTTAATTATGAAGTTTGCTCTGAATCTCTATATTAGCTTTTGTATATCTTCCATAGACTAAAGCAGGGACTATGGTTGCTATCTTCTATTGTACTATACACTAGTTTAATAGTCTACAGATTCTAAGATAAGAGGATGCAAATCTGATGAGTAATTAAACAGAAGCCAGCCTCAGATTGTGAAGTGTGGCTTCCTAGAGAAACACCATCACTTGTTTCAGGAAAGCATAAGTAGAAGCAAAGAATGGACAGAAGAAAAACAGGGGCAGCTTAGACTTGGACTGGGGACACCTAGGCTCAAATCTCAGCTTACAGTATACAGAAAGCCTTCGACAATACAGACTATACAGAATGCTGGACCAGGAAGATCAGGGTTTAATTCCTCACTCAAATGGCTGATCTTCACTAGTCAGCCCATTTTACTTCATGGGCTTGATGTGGGTGTAAATGGGATCACAGAAGGACCATTTACAATAAGCTCTTTGTTTCTCTAGCAGTATTAAATTTTATACCAAGTGATGAAGGTCTGAAGAATGTAGAAATCAGTGCACTCTTAATTATATTTCATGTAATCTGTTGACAATCTGTTTCAAGGATCCAGTCAGTGAGTGAAAGAGAAAAGTCTTGAATGGAAAAATAAAAACAGGTGGATGGCTTCCTTGGGTGAGATCATACTTTCTGGGAATTGCCTCTTCTGAGGTGGGCAGACTGAACAATTAATTAGCTGAACAAAAAATAGTGCTTCAAAGGTGGCAGTATGAAGCTCATTGGGTGCTTTGGAATAGTCAGTCTTTGCCAGCCTAACCTACCTCATAGGGCTTTAAAGAAATACCAAAATGAAGGCATTGGAATATATTTAGAACAGCTAGAGGCAACAAATTGCACTATCAGGATGCATCAAGTCGTGCAAAGATCCCACAAAACTTTGGGAAGGATTTGGACAACAATGCTGTTGTACTCTCAGTTCACAAAGGTGCTTGTTATGTGGGTCCATGGGATAAAGAAACAACCTTCTGTGTTTTTAACGTAACTATTCGAAAAAAATAAGGACTTCTCTGTCTTCCTCTTGCTCCTAGAATGTTAAACCTAGAGTGTTCATAAATGGGAGTGAAGCCACTATAACAAAATCTGAGGAAGTCCTTCTTGGGAAGAGGATGTCAGTTAATTAGTCCAGGCAGGATGAGATGGATGTCAACTGAATTGTTCTTCCGGAGATGTTTCGAGTGGGCAATCCAGTCTTCCAGTTCAAGCCAACCGCTTCCATTTTAGACTCTGTATTTGGCTTTCCCGTGGTTATTGATAACACATATGTGCTGAAACAATATAAGTTTCATATCACCAATTATGAAATGCAAATAACAGTATTTACACAACCACATTATGCACTACAATCATAGAAGTTGTGCTGACTTGTGTAAATCCCCACAACTGACAACATAGATTACTTGGGAGTGCTGAAAAAAAGGACTTCAACAAATATGTGTTGCTGTGCAGCAGGTTTAACCACTGAGCTGCTGAACTTGCTGACCAAAAGGTTGGCGGTTCAAAACTGGGAAGTGGGGTGGGCTCCCACTGTTAGACCCAGCTTCTGCCAACCTAGCAGTCTGAAAACATGAAAATTTGAGAAGATCAATAGGTACCGCTTCTGTGGGAAGGTAACGGCGCTGCATGCAGTCATGCCAGCCACATGACCTTGGAGACGTCTATGGACAACGCCAGCTCTTTGGCTTAGAAATTGAGATGAGCACCACCCTCTAGAGTCGGACACAACTAGACTTAATGTCAAGGGAAACCTTTATCTTTACCTTATAATGAGACAGGCCACTAGTTTGTACAGCTCAGCATTGTCCACACTGACTGACTGACTGGCATGAACTCTATAGTGTTTCAGACGCAAGTCTTTTTTAGCTCGACTTGGAGAGGCAAGGGATGGAGCTCGAGGCCTTTAACATACAAACTATAAGTCTAAGTTACACCCTTTCTCCTCCCCTTCTACTGTGATTCTGATTCAAAACCACCACCTTCAAAGGCAATGGGCCGCAGTTACTGAAGCAGTTTAGCAAAAGAGACATAGTTGAACTGTCAGAGTTAAATGGAACGTTTGGAAACATTACTTTTGGAATAAAATCCCCACAACTTTCTACTCAGCTTGGCCAGTGGCCACACTGACTGATTCTGGTAGTTCCAAAGAAGCAAATTTTCTAGGGTCTGAGCACATCATACACCTAATGAAAGGCTGTATGTATGCACTTGCACACATGCTTATGCAACTCCAGATTGAAAAACATAGCAGAGAAACCATGGAAATTATTATGGTAACAAACACTAAGCAAAAACAAAACTGAGACTAGTTGGGTTATCATGTCACATATTTATAAAACAAATTTCTTTGGCATTCAAAGGATGGGCATCACTTACATTAAGATCTCTGAAGTACTCATTGTAGTCTAAGGCATAGCCCACCACAAACAAATTTGGAATTTCAAATCCATAATCTGGAACAAAAAAACAAGGAAGGAATTGGGTTGCTGTAGGTTTTTTTGGGCTATATGGCCATGTTCTAGAGGCATTCTCTCCTGACGTTTCGCCTGCATCTATGGCAAGCATCCTCAGAGGTAGTGAGGTCTGTTGGAACTAGGAAAAAGGGTTTATATATCTGTGGAATGACCAGGGTAAGGAAGGAATTAATTGAGCTGGAAAAGTACGCATAGCAAAATCCCAGTGATTGCTAATTCAGGACTCTTAGATGGGAACATTTCATTACGGCTAAAGAAGAGTGTGTCAGCTCCAAAATTAGATAATCTGAAATCAGGGAGTTCTGGTTGACTTTGCATATACTATGGGGAAGGGAATCTAGTCTTCACTCACTCTGTAACTCATACTCAAACACAACTTGGAGGAGTGAGCATCTCTAAGGAGTTTTTCGACACCTTTAAACAACCAACTTGGACAGTATCAGACTATATTGCGGATTTTGCACTTGGTTGCAAGATAACACCCAATTGGACAATGTTTCTTTCTAAAGCTGCAACACTGTCTAGTCCTCTTGAGCAAAATGCTGACACCATATATTTTTCATTACAATTGTGCATTGTATATTGAAATTGTGCAACAGAGTCTAGACATTAACAAGTGTTACATAATGTTGCGATTCTTCACGAGGGTTCTGCATTGTTCTTGTAGCGTATCTCTCCATGCAGATCTTTGACTACAGAAAGGCGATGTCAGATAGCAGCCAGAACTATAGTTCTCACATACATCGCTACAAATACAACAATTGACATTAATAAACCAACTTCAACACACCTTAAAATGACCATGTGGACATGTATTAATTAATTCCAGATGTTTCCCTTAAACAGCGCTAAGACAACTGAGGCACAAAGGGAGGGACTGGCTATAAAGGGAGCATTCTTATCTAGGTGGCACTTTGATTGCTTAAATGCCATTCTTAGCATCTCTTTTGAACAACACCCTTGTAACTAGACCTGTTGCATCTTGCCTGTTGACCAAAAGCATGACAATAGAACATTTTAGTTACTTCCTAGTCAGGAAATGAAGAGAATCCGCACAAGAGCACTTACAGTCAGGTTTGTACCCATCAGGTTGAGATGTCCTCTTCAGCAGCAAACTATCATTAAATAAAGAACAAAATGTTTTGGTGGTTTGAAGAAAAACTGGACTTGTTCAAATAATTCATTTTCTTGGCTTCATTAAATGTATATTTTTGCACTCTTTCCTACTGACTCCATTCAGGCCTATGACAGGTTGAGTCCAGAGTTAATGAAATGTTGCCCAGAATCATCTAGCTAGCATAGCCAAGAGAAATTGAATTGTTGCCGATGTGTGAGGCCGTTCTGAGTCCCCCTCAGGGTCAAGAAAGGCAGGATACAAATATGGCAAATAAATAAATAAATACCTTTCTGGGAGTTAGAGTTCAAAAAAGTAATTTTTAAATTAATTGTGGCCCAGCAACAACTTATTGGGGCTTACCAGGTACCTCAGAACAGACAAAGCTATCTTCACTGATATATACGCTCCATCTAGTCCAGGACTGTCTACTCTGTCAGTACGTCTTAGACCCTTTCCAGACAGCTGAATAAAACCCCACATTATCTGCTTTGAACTGGAATATATGGCAATGTGGACTCAGATAACCCAGTTCAAAGCAGATATTGTGGGGTTTTCTCCCATGATATTCTGGGCTATATGGCTGTGTGGAAGGGCCCTAAGGTAAAGAAAACTATTTCCCAAGATCTTCTACCTCATTCAATTTAACCAGAGGGGCCCAGGCTCAAATCTAAAACCATAGTTTGCCAAGAATGTCTTGTATACTTTACTATATGTAGCAATGATCCTGACTTAAGGAGGATCTTCCTTTCCTAAATAATCACATGGTAGCATGCTGAACATCTAATATAGCAGTGGTTCTGAACCTGGGGTCCCCAGATGTTTCTGGCCTACAACTCCCAGAAATCCCAGCCAGTTTACCAGCTGTTATGATTTCTGGGAGTTGAAGGCCAAAAACATCTGGGGACTCCAGGTTGAGAACCACTGTAATATAGGGATGAGGAACTTTGGGCCCTCCAGAGGTTTTGGCTTGCAATTCACATAAATTATAGCCAGTACAGTCACAGGTAAAGAATGGCAGAATTATAAAAAGTCTAGAGGGGCAATTTTCTATCTCTTTTAATGTAAGGGTGGAACTACATAACTCATTTTTCTGTAATACCTGGATCCCCCAATATAGACCCTCTATTAATACAAAAAGTAAGCTTTTCTGAGTTCTGCTAATGAAATCCTTTCAACTGAAGGATCTAAGTTTTGAAAGTGAATACAAATAATATTCCTAATCCTCTTTTCATATTCCTTTCCCAAATACTACACACTCACCTTGCTACTTTAACCATTCTAGGCTCACATTTTTCTATATTATTTAGGAGGGCTCTCATTGTCCTTCCAGTTCCGATGATATCCTTTGTAAAGCATAAGAAGAAAAATGAACAAGGAAATGGCAAAGTTCTATAACTTCAACATCATTCCATTATTCTAATCTCTTTGGGAAATGGTTGCTTCCATTCCCCTTTTCAATATCAGTTAAAAAAACAACAAAATAGTGTTATATTTACTAGAGCACAGAAAAGAAGGTTTGTTATTTGAACTATAAATAGAAAACACTTCCCTTCCATTGAAATTAATTTCAACCCCAGCTTTTTTTAAAAAAAGCTTCAAAATCGGCTTTGTGGAGATATTTAGTCTACACTTATAAGATAACACAAAATATGTATCTATATAAACCTGTTCTTGTGGCTAGAGATTTGAGTAGTCACTGCATAAGACTAAGACTCTGTAGCCAGGTAACTTTTCCAACAACAATAACTAACAACAACAACCACAACAACAACGATGATGATGATAGGGACTTACCTCCACAATTAACACGTTCTGAAACAAAATAAATTTAAAAGAAAAAGGAGAGAAAGGAGAGAAATGAATGTAATTAGACAACACAATAGATGTGTAGCAAAGAAATACAACAGTTGTCTGTGAGCCCCTTAATTCTAAGACTTACCTACTTTCCTAGTGAGTTGTGGGATGCGAAAGAAAGTCCTGGTTCTAGGTAGTTGTAAGTACAATTCTGTCTGGGAAATAGGAAAGTTACAGAAAAAGGGAAGAGTTTCTTGGTTCTACTTGATCATCTGAAGTTCCCAGCCAGACTTGTATTCACTATGTGATGAGATGTGTCCTTCTTATAAGAGATAGTAAGTGAGTGGTTTTCCTTTCCTAATTTCACATATAAGAGCCAAGCCTTTGATGTTGCATTTCCACTTTTAAACTGATCAAAAATATTCTATAGTTTCAAAATATTACTGAAACTTTATTTTGAGGGCATGCATTTAATTCCTTATCACTTTCTCATTTATAACTTCTTCATGGACTGGAGACTTCTCAATGTGACAAACATCTCTTAAAGCAGTGGTTCTCAACCTGTGGGTCCCCAGATGTTTTGGCCTACAGCTCCCAGAAATCCCAGCCAGTTTACCAGCTGTTAGGATTTCTGGGAGTTGAAGGCCAAAACATCTGGGGACCCACAGGTTGAGAACCACTGTCTTAAAGGTAATTCCTAGTTGACTTTAATCTTGGTCTTAACACAAATGCAAGTGTACACACAGAGTTGGAACTAGCCCATCAGCTGTGTTGCAGAAGACAGCCACCTTGCTTCCTTTCCTTTCTGTTTGCGATTTTCCTTCCTTGCTACTTACCGGACCGAGTCCTGGTTCTGCCACCGGGACATGGCCCACTGAGTAGCGAGTGAGCAAGGAAGGGTGGGTGGGTGAGCGAGCAAGGGATGGCCACAAAGGCAGAAGCAACGGTAGAAGCAGGAGCCTGGCCATCTCTTCCAGGCTCCTGCTCCTGCCTCTGCTTCTGGCTTTTGCGGCCCTCCCTCCCTCGCTTACCCACCCACCCGTCCTCCCTTGCTTGCTCACTGGGCCGAGCCCCGATTCTGCTACTGAGCGAGGGAGGAAGGGTGAGCGAGCGAGGGAGAGAGGGCCGCATAGAGGTGGCCAGGGTCCTGCTTCTGCCACTGATGCTGCTCTTGCCGCCCTCACTAGCTCACCCACCTGTCCTCCCTTGCTTGCTCACTCACCGGGCCGGGTCCCAGCAGCAGAACCAGGACTCGGCCTGGGGAGTAGCAAGGTGAGTGAGTGAGTGAGTGAGCGAGTGAGTGAGCGAGCGAGCGAGCGAGCGAGAAGGGTGGCAAAGGTGGCAGTGGCTGCAGAAGCAGGAGCCTGGCTGTTTCTTCCAGGCTCCTGCTTCTGCCGCCGCCTTCCTTCACTTGCTCACTCACCAGAATGGATTGCAGCGGCAGAAACAGGACTTGGCCTGGTGAGTGAGTGAGTGATGGAGGAAAGGGTGAGGGAGCAAGCAAGGGAGGGCAGGGAGGGTGGCAAAGGCGGCGGCGGCTGATAATACAGAGTGTCGGATAAGTGGAAGTCGGATAACCAGGGAGGCCCTTCTCTTGATCCCGCCTGCCTCACAGGCATGCCTGGCGGGGACGAGGGATAGGGCCTTCTCGGTGGTGGCCCCCCGGCTGTGGAACACCCTCCCTGTAGACATCAGACAGGCGCCCTCTCTTATGACATTCCGCAAGAGCCTAAAGACGTGGTTGTTTGAGAAGGCGTTTGACTAAGTGCTACAACAAATTGGCAATGATGAGTGGAACGGAATATGGATAACGAGATTGGATTGTGATTCTATGATGAGACGTCGCGAATGATTTAGTGTAATGGTATTATTAATAGTGATGTTGTTATTGTTGTTTATGATATTGCTTTCATTGTAAATTGTCTTTTTATATGTTGTACACCGCTGTGAGTCGCCCTAGGGCTGAGAACGGTGGTCAACAAATGCAGTAAATAAATAAATAAATAAATAAATAAATAAATATTGTATATAGCGTCTCTACTTCACGGATTTTCACTTTTCGTAGGTCGTCCTGGAATGTAACACCCATGATAAGTGAGGGAACACTGTATTTGTCTTATACTAAGTCAGACTAGTGGGCTATCTAGCTTAGCGCTGTTCATACCTACAATCTTTTCTGATGGGAGAAACCTGATCTGTAAATAGCTAAGACTATTCAAGCCACAAGGCAACACCTTTGCAAATTATATTAACAAATGGTAGCAGGTTAGCTAATAAAACCTTTTAAGAGACGCAGTATGCTTTATGGGTGGCAAGAGTAAGTCCCACAGAAATCCCTTCTGCTGATCAACAATAACATTTACTTCAGCTTTCTTTCCAATGGAAAATAACTCAGCTAATAATAAGCTCATGTGAAACTGGTAGAGCTTGAAAATTTACTTTTTTTGGACTACAAATAATATAATCCTCCAGTCTCACTTTTCCAAACTCTAGGTGTTGGTGATAACAGCAACAACTTTATTCTTATATCCCACCACCATCTCCTCAAAGGGACTCAGGGTGGCTTACAGGCGGCACAAAGTGCTTAAAAACAAACATAAAAGTGAACACAACATAAAAAACAATAAAATAAAACACATGTGCATATAAAAACATCAATTAAGACCCTTTCCCCATTTTTCTTTTGCAATGTTTAGAAACTACAGCAATATTTCTATGTAGTCTTTCTTGGTTGTACTGTAATAAATGTAATAATATAGTATGTTCCTGTTGTAGAGTTATGTAATTATTATATAAAGAAGCTTGATTATCTTGTTTTAAAAAGCTTTGCAACAGATTGCTTTTGTTAACTTTGATGCAAACATCGTTCCAAGCCTTCTGTTTAACTTTAACCTCATCAACAGCTGACATTATTTGGGCTTCCTGGTACCCTGAAGGCCACTACTCCAGAAAGCCTTGTAAAATGAGATTGTTGTCCCATTTCAGAACTTGGAAAAATTAGGTTTTTAACAATATAATGTCTGGAATGCCTAGTAAGCATGATCAGTGAGCATGATATCTTGTGTAGTATGGGAGCAATAGTCCAAAAACCCTAACTTCTCTAAGCTATGCCCAGTCTTGCAAACAATTCATTTGTGAAAGGCTTTCTGGTATGACAACAAATTGTTCTTCATTGGAAGGAGAACAAAAAAGGGCAAAGGGAGCAAATTTTAAATGTGTGAATATTATGTCCATATAATAATAATAATAATAATAATAATAATAATAAATTTATTTGTACCCCGCTACCATCTCCCCAAGGGACTCGGTGCGGCTTACATGAAGCCAAGCCCACAAGACATCAGCAAAAACAACAACAACAATAATACAAAACAATGAAATAAAACTCAAACAAAAATAGGCAGTAAACATCAACAATAACACAATAGCATTTAAAAATATGGCTGGGCCAAATGTAATGATTAAAATTTAAAAAATAATGCTGAGCAAGACCAGGTGAAATATAACTAGGATAGAATTTCGGAAAAGAATGGGGTGAACAGTCATTCTTAGATCACTAATAAAGTGCATTGAGGGACATATTGCTGGGAGTTTCCTTATTCTGGGAAGGCACACTGGAACAACCATGTTTTCAGGCTCCTCCTAAAGACTGCCAGAGTTGGGGCATGCCTGATGTCCTTGGGGAGTGAGTTCCAGAGTCGAGGGGCCACCACCCAAGGTAAAGAGATTCTCCTGACATTGAGTCTAGTCGTGTCTGACTCTGGGGGGTGGTGTTCATCTCCATTTCTACGCCAAAGAACTGCCATTGTCCATAGACACCTCCAAGGTCATGTGGCTGGCATGGCTGCATGGAGCACCATTACCTTCTCATCGAAGCGGTACCTATTGATCTATTCACATTTGCATGTTTTCGACCTGCTAGGTTGGCAGAAGCTGGGGCTAGCGGCGGGAGTTCACCCCGCTTCCCATATTCGAACCGCCAACCTTTCGGCCAGCACGTTCAGAAGCTCAGCACTTTAACCCACTGTGCCATGGGGCTCCATTTATGTCCCAAACAAACTTAAATGAAATCATGACTGTTTTTCATATACCTGTGTAATAATGAAGCTGGGAAGCATTACAAACCATGACTGCAGGATTTATTAGTTAGATTTTGGCTATGCATTTTCCATGAAAAATGGCCAAGAGAACAAAACAACAATAAATCCCACAATGGGGGGAAAAAATAAAAAGTAACTTGACAGTAACTTGATATGAATCTCAAATGTGAAGAGATAATTTTTTTTTAAAAAAAACTCAGCCGGTTGAAACAGAATTATATTAAAGGTGCAATTTTTTTTAAAATCGCAGCTACAGAGAAGAACAAATCAGCAATGAAAGCAAAATGTCTGTCTAAACAAAACATTTGGCCCACTAACAATTCTAGAGTTGTGCTCAGGAAGCTGCATAGCATGTTTAATTTGTATGCCTCACTACAACAAACCTGCCCATTTTTCTTTGTTTGGAGGACATGAACATGCTTTCACTCATTGGACTGTGTTCAATTTAGAAATCCACAGACAAAAAATATCCTCAAAGCTCAAATAACACCAAATGCAAGCAGCATCATGAACTTCAACAAACCTTTTATGAATGAAGAATATTGAAATTATTTTTTTAAATTAAGAAGAAAAGAAGAAACAAACACAGAGAAAGTTATGAATGGAACAGGGGAACAACTATCACTCTTTTCTCTGTCTGCTCTTAACATCTGGAATATTCTATCTGACCATGTAGGTTTTCACTTTACTGTTAATTTGCTTTACTGGTAAGGGATGGAATCCAGATTTTGTTGTTGTTGTTGTCGTTGTTCATTTGTTCAGCCGTTTCTGACTCTTCGTGACCTCATGGACCAGCCCACGCCAGAGCTCCCTGTCAGCCATCACCACCCCAGCTCCTTCAAGGAATCCAGATTTAGTAAACCATAAATGTAAATGGAGTTTAAGTTACTGATCCTATTGACTTCAATGTCTCTCCTTTTATTCATAATTAAATCTAAACTTTTCAATGGTGCAGAGCCAGACTAAACTGAATTTAGGTCCTTTTGAAGTAAATGGGACATATTGATCATGACTAAATCAAGTTCCATGCTTTATCACCTGCGTGAAGTGCTTTAAGCTCTAATTTAGTTGTGGACGGATATATAAATATTGTAAATAAAGATAGTTACTGTCAATGATATGCTCAAATAGATCCTCCATTTATTAACAGTATCTCTTTATGTTTATGCTTGGAGGCATTATCGTTGTTGGAGCATGTAAAAATCAGATGGTGAGAGTATTAACTGAAAAATGCAAAGCTGAGTGGTTGAGCCATGACTGAGAGGCTACCTGAGCCTGGGAGTTTTGGCAACAGTTACATCTTTAGGTTTTATGGGCAGGAGCTTCCCAAAACAAGTTAGCATATTTTCTACTTCTTAGCTGCTGGAAGGAGATCCCTCACATGGACACCTAAGGAACATCTGAATCTCTCTCAAAGGACATTGTGTGAGTCAATGCAACTGTTCACATGACTGTATATCTGTTGCTCTGCATAACTAAGAGTAAACAGCTTATTCTTTACTTATCACCTACATTACATACCTTTACTTTAGCAAGACAATGTGTGGATTGGCAAAGACGTGAGCTACGCATGATTTACATTCCGCCGCAATCTTTGTATCTGTGGCAGAAAAGTATCCATGCTAATTATATCTGTTGAAGGTAGGCAGGTAAACTGTCAGCTGCATGCCTGTAATCCAGCTAGTCAAGAAGAGTTCAATGTGGAAGAAAGAATTTCAACAGAGAATTCCTTCAGCCACAGGAACAGAAATCTGAAGCTGCCAAAATCCTTTTTCATGGGCAACTGCACAAAGCAGCAGCAGAGTTTGGGTTCTTCCCAAAAATCCTGACAAGGCTCTTTGTTGGGGTTTAAGACTGGATACTTCTGTTCACAAATAAGATGCATGGTATTCAGAACATGATTGGTGTATTTTTACTATGCTTTTCAGGTTCAGAGGTCTAGGGTTGTTAAGAGTTAATCATCTTTGCATATTTATAGTCAGGAATTGACTGATATGCAGGATGTATTCTCATTCACTGGACCAAGTTTGGCACAAATACCCGATATGCCCAAATTTGAATACTGGTGTGGTTTGGGGGGGGGGGGTTGAGTTTATCATTTGGGAGTTGCAATTCCTGGGATTTATAGCATTCTGAACTTCACCATCGATGGAATTGAACCAAACTTGGCACACAGGACTCCCATGACCAACAGAAAATACTGGAAGGGTTTGGTGAGCATTGACCTTGAGTTTTGGAGTTGTGGTTCACCTACATTCAGAGAGCACTGTGGACTCAAGCAATGATGGATCTGGACCAAATGTGACCCGGATACTCAATATGCCCAAACATGAAAACTGGTGGAGTTTGGAGGAAAACAGACTTGACATTCTGGAGTTGTAGTTGCTGAGATCTACAGGTCACTTACAGCCAAAGAGCATTCTGAAGCCCACCAATGATAGAATTGGGCCAAGCTTCCCAACAGAAAATACTGTGTTTTCTTATGGTCTTTGATGACCCCTCTGACACCTCTCCTGACCCCCCCCCCGGGTCCCGACCCCCAGGTTGAGAAACACTGTTCTACGGGTTTCCTATCCCTGATGTAAACGCTAGCAATTTACCATTAAAAGCTTTGTTGATGTAGCAGTAGATACATTTACTAACTGGTGACAACATGGTAAGCCAACGAAAGCTTTTTTAAAAAAATCTCCTTATGCAGTCAGTTTTTAGGGTTTGTTTTGCAAGTACTCCAAAAATAGCCTTTCAATTCCAAAAAAAAGGTGACACGGGTAGTTAATACATGGCTTTCTGATTCTTAATATATCTCAAAAGGTGGCAGTAAGCCTCTTTTAGAAAACGAAAATGAAAAGGATTTTTCTGAAACATATCAAGCTTTATCTAATCCTGTCAACTGGGATTATT
Organism: Anolis sagrei; assembly: GCF_037176765.1. Taxonomy (NCBI): domain Eukaryota; kingdom Metazoa; phylum Chordata; class Lepidosauria; order Squamata; family Anolidae; genus Anolis; species Anolis sagrei. Next base: position 109,318,505 of record NC_090026.1, read on the forward strand.
TAAATAATCTGTGAGCAAAGAGGAAAATAATCATGTACTGTTTATAACCACTTCTGTTGCTGACAAATTTCTGAAAGGTCGCTTGCATTTAACACCGAGGATATTTATAACAAAATTGGTACATTTACATAACCTTTGTGAGGACATCCATGATGTCATCAGTTAGAAAAGGAGGCCGATTCTAAGAGGACACTGGCAGGAAACTGCTAATTCATCTTTGCAAAGAAATTGGCATAGCGGGCAATAGAAATGGACAGTTCGGTCTATTTCTAGTTTGGGATTTTTTTTGTCTGTGTTCTTTCCTAAGAATATTCTGTGCCATTTCTGCTTGCGTTTGCAGATTCTGATTTTTTAAAAATCTATAGTGAAAATTATACTTAAATGTATAACTTAGTGTTACACAGTATGATCTTAGAAGTTTTTAATAATAAAAAGTAATAGCAACTCCAAGCATCAAAAAAGCTGACTGCCATTGAGACTACCATTCCCTTCTTCGAAATAATATTAATATATTATATATTACATGATATATTACCATATATACACACACACACATACACTATATATATATATTAATATAATATATATCATAATATATTATTATGAATATAAATTACCATCTGTCAGCTGCAAAAGGTTATGCATACATTAGGATATGCATACATTATTCGCCAATACATCACTCACTCCTAGACACTTGGGAAGTGTCTGATGTGTGATCCAATACAACAGCTAGCATAATGATCTTGTTTGCTATGTACTAATCTTGTTGTGTTTCAAATAATAATAATAATAATAATAATATAATAAGTGTTTTTAAGGTTTGATATGTTTTTAATGATTATTTTAATACATTTATTTATTTTTATGAATGTATGTTAACATGGCCTTGAATCGGTGTATATGTATGTATGTATGTAAGCCACCTTGAATTCCCTATGGGTTGAGAAAGGCGGGGTACAAATAGGGCAAATAAATAAATGAATGAATAATAAAACTTTATATACCCTGTACCATCTCCAGGAAGGGATTCGGGGCGGCTTTCAAAAGCACTTAGTAGTGCAACAAAATATACAAAATACAAAAAAGTACATGAATATATATAAACAATAACAATGTAAATTTACATAAACAAATGATACATAAAATATCATATAAACCCCCTACTGATTAAAAAAAATCAGTAAAATGCAGCAGTAGCTGCAGATGTAAAGTAAACTGTATTCCATATCAGTCACATAAAGTGCCAGAGTGAGACAATTCGCTTGGTCCTCGCTTTTTAAAATCTGAAATTCTAACCATGGTCTTAAAATGGTGGTCACGAGGGAACCATTTCTCTACTTCCTCCCATTACACTCTAAACACATGATTAGAAGCTTTTGCTTGTATTTTAGGACATAACTGTCTGCAAACAAAAAAACAACAAAAACATAATAATGTTTAAAGAGAGCCTTCAGATCTACTTGTAACACTATAAGAATTGAAAAGATTGAAAAGCCGATTTTGGACCACAGCTTTCAGAGTCCCTCAGCCAGTACAACCCATAGGAACTGTAACTTTTTCCAATTGTGATTCAGAGAAGCACAACATTTCAAAGTAATTTGAATCTAGAGTAGAACTACATTCTTATTTGTACGTTAAAAAACAAGGACATGCAGATCAAATTGATTTTCTTCAAAATTCCTAAAACTATCCCAAGCAATCTGATTAGCCTGCAGGATCAATTAAAATAAAGACACTTTTTGTTGTGTTATTGATCTCTAGAACTCAGTATTGCCAATTTTAATAAGTAGTGGCTAACCCGATCTCAGGTAGAGTCTTCCTGCCTCTTCTAACTAGTTTCCAAAACTAAATTTGCAACCTAATGCTCACAGAGTATGTGCTCTTCTACAGCCTGGTAAGTGACTTGTTCAGCCTCCATATCTTGTACTGTTGCCACCTTTGATTTTAATCAGGAAGGGAACATTTTAGTTAGAGCAAGTAAATTATATCGTTTTTAATCATTCTGCAAACCAATCAGTTGAAGGGAACAAAACAAAAACCGAAATAATTTTGTGAGGAAATGTTTTAAGCATGTCTCTTTTCTCCCTTTCCTCCCTCCTCCTCCTCCTCCTCGTCTTGCCTTTTACACTTATTGGGAATGGAGAGAGAGTTGGGGAGTACTCCTTTAACTGAAGTGTAAATGCTGGAGGAAAGGGGGGGCGGCGGCGTAAGAGTGTCGGATAAGATGGAATGTCAGATATGCGAAAGTCGGATAAGCAAGACTACTGTAATGTAAAAAAATCAGAGATGTTGGTAACAAGGACATTTATTAACATGTAATAACTGGTCAAAGGGCATGCACTTAATTAACTAAATTTTTAATCAGTTCCATTCCAAGGAATAACACAAGATAATTGCTCTTACAGTGGAAATTAATTTTAATATCCTGTTCAATTTTTTTTCCTGAGGCTTGCTCTTACGATTCTTTCCCACACAGATCATCTGCCTAATGAAATAGGTCTTTCTTCTTCAAGCAATGTTTTATATCACTAGGTTTGGATTAAAGAAAGAATTTTGTCCCTGAACAAATCTCTGTTTGTTACAAACGAGTAAGTTCAAATAAAGTATCTGTCTGTGGGGAATCTCATATGCTTTCCGGGCTAACAAATGCTTTGAATGAAATATTAATCATGACTGCTTAAAAATAGTGGCAAGTTCCATGATTTAACTTTGTCAAGATCAATGTAGCAATTTTTAGAGCCAAAAAGTACAATTGCTACATTCAAATACCATGATAAACCGCAGTTTATCACACAGGAGCAAATATGGGCAAATCTTGATCTCTCAAACTCCTCATTCCCCAGTTCTCCTCCAACACAGATCTGAGAAGGGTCTTGAAAGTTTTTGTTTCCATATTTAAAAAATTAACTGTGGTTTGACTTGTTTGAATGTCTAAACAGCTTGCAGTTATTCTTAATTATAATTTTTTTTAAATCATGAAGAGTTATTGTCCCAACACACCAGTAGTACTATGCTGAGTTAATGATTACTTATGGTTGTAAGCTCCTTTGAATGGTCTAAATCAGTGGTTCTCAACCTGTGGGTTGCAAGATGTTTTGGCCTTCAACTCCCAGAAATGCTAACAGCTGGTAAACTGATAAACCACTTGAGATTCCTGGGAGTTGTGGGCCAAAACACCTGGGGACCCACAGACTGAGAACCACACGTCTAAATACTCTAAAGCAGTAGTTCTCAACCTGTGGTTCCCCAAATGTTTTGGCCTACAATTCCCAGAAATCCCAGCCAGTTTACCGGCTGTTAGGGTTTCTGGGAGTTGAAGGCCAAAACATCTGGGGACCCACAGGGAGAGAACCACTTCTCTAAAGGCACCGGATCCTGCCTCATTTTGGGAACTTAGGTGAGTCAGCCCTGTTTACTTCTTGGATGGGAGACCACCAACAAAGATCAGGTGATATAGGCTATATTTCTGAGAAAGGAATGAGACAAAGTCACCTCAAAGTAAAAACCTATAAAATTTGTGCGGTTGCCGTAAGTCAATAGGCACATGACCAAACTCGCACACTTTTTTAAACCATTGCTCTCTCTCTCTCTCTCTCTCTCTCTCTCTATATATATATATATATAAGTGTCAAAAAAGTACTTTTGTGATTACAATTCCAGAGTGTTAATTCTGGCTGGGAGATTTAATAGAATCATAGAATAATAGAGTTGGAAGAGACCAGATGGGCCATCTAGTCCAGCTCCTTGTCATGCAGGAAAAGCCCGATTTAGTAGACTGCGGTCCAAAAAAGTAACATTCCCAAGACCGACTGAGTGATTGATTTGAAAATGATTTCGTTTTGTGGTTGGTTATATGATTAGCATTCTTTAAAAACAAATATCTGGAACCATATATTTAACCAATGGCATCTTGGGTTTCCAAAGTGATACCAACATAATATTATTTAAAAGTTTACAAACCTTTCCAGACAGCTTTGAAAAGTCATCCCCTCCTATGATTTGTGTATCTTGCATGGATTGATCATTCTGGAAAATAAAAATATGCAACATTGTATTTTCATATAGGAAATGGGAAAATCTGCCTTGATGTTTAGTAGAAGTATATCTTATTGTTTTTAATTTAAGTTTGGCAACTTTACATTTTTCTTTAAAAATGCAATGTTTGTCATTTCATGAATGAAAATAAGAGTATTCCTGATTTAATTATATATAGATTTCAATAACATTAAAACTATCTGAATTCATATTTAGCCATAATCTAAAACCCATCAATAAGGCATCTAGGGATTAACCTCAGCAGAACATAATTCCAAGGAATACATTTAAACTGTGTTGAGATCAGTCTAAGTTCCTATCCCTTTTGAGCTTCAATGCATGCAAATGCAGACCGGTTTGCTAAATGTATGTTATTTCTCCTTTATGTAATAAATAAGACTTTCAAGTGTTTAACTTGAGTGGATAGTGACCACACTTTCAAGTTTATGAAGATCACCAATGATTAAAATTACAACACAGGCCCACAACTTACATTAATATTATGGAACCTTACAGATTACAGGGTAATATCACTTAGAATCAAACTTTAATGAGATAGCCTTAATGGCCTCCCACTCAAAAGTTCAGCTGTTCCCAGAGAAGTTGGGCTATGACTTATATGACCTCCAGTCAACCAAGTCAATGGTCATACTGGCTAGGGATGATAGGAGATTGTCTGGAACCAGCTTTTGATGGGCTTCTTCATATTGAGCAAAACAGTTTACTAAATATTATGTAGTAAGTTTATCATTCAATATTTTTTTCTAGTGAAGTCACCGTGCCACAGAAAATTCTGCCACTATAGCACTTTTTTCAGGTACAGTAGAATTTGGGTGCAAAAGAAGTTCTGCACACCTTTCTGTGAAAACTTCATGTCGTTTGGAAAATTTGCTTCTTTTTTTTTTGCATTACAACCCTTGGAATCCCATAGCTGGGATAGCCTGTGGTCATACTGGTAACATTTCCAATCAACATCAAACAACAGTTGGTAAACAATGGATATGACAAAGAAAAATTGTCTGGGGTTCCCACTAGAGCAGAACCTACTGAATCAGTTCTTGAATGTTGAGTTAACATTTAAGTAAATTTAATTCATTCAGTAGTTCCCTTTTAGGTGGGACTAAGAATAGGATTTAGACCAGTTGTTCTCAACCTGTGAGTTCCCAGATGTTTTTACCTTTAGCTCCCAGAAATCCCAACAGCTGGCAAACTGGCTGGGATTTCTGAGAGTTGTAGGCCAAAACACCTGGGGACCCACAGGTTGAGAACCACTGATTTAGACCACAAAATAATTTCCTTGAGCATGAGGAAAACGGAACATCTGCTAGAACTCACTGCATTATCCAAAACAAAACATAAATACAGTTTGAATTTCTCTTAGAAAAAAGTTATTGGGGGGAAAACACAAAAGTAAGAGTCTTCCTTATCTAGGCTTTTTTTTTTTTTTTGAAGGAATTCTCCACATGGGCATATTTATGAAAAGGGCTTTGTTTGTTTTTTTAATGAAAAAACCCATTGAATGACTTTGTGGCACATTTCCTTTGCATTTTAGCTACTGGCTTCAGGAGCAACTTTGTTCCTGGCAAAGAACTGGAAAAATGAATCCAAGAGTCTTTTCAAAGCAGAGTTATACTAGCCAATAAGAAAAGTTAAGGATTGTATAGCTGTGAGCTGGCTGCTACTGGGGAAACTGCTATGTAATTCCCTTTTTATATGTTGTTTTATGTAAATTTGCTGGGTAAATTTACATTGTTTTTTTGTTGTATTTGGATACTGTTGCACTACTGAGTGGTTTTTGTGAGCCAACACGAGTCCCTTCGGGGAGATAGTGGTGGGATACAAATAAAGTTTATTATTATTATTATTATTATTATTATTATTATTAATTACTGTCAGTTGGCCAACTTTCAAGCACTTAGGTATAATGATTCAAGATCTATCACAATTTTCCACTACAAATTAAAGAAATTGCAATCTCTTAAATTTATCATCAAAACGTCAGAGAACAGACAGCAGATCTATGAAGTCTGACCTTCTAAGACATATGGTACCAGGCGATGCCATGTAAGGTCAGATGCCCTCTTGGTTTCAATACTGGAGCTCTACATGGTCAGCTGAATTAACAAGTCAATAGGAATGCACTAAGACATACATAACTCAAATATCAAATGTCTACCCTAGCCTGTCTTTGGGAGAAGCTTTTGGATAGATTACCCCATTCCTTCTGTCATTTGACCAAAGACTGTCTTGGTCCACTGCTTCTCAAACTTATTTTCCCTGAACTGGTACTAGTCTACAAGTCGTGGTGGTCTGCTTGCCTGCAAGGAGTTTACAGGAAGGAAATATGCAGTTGTGGACAATGGGCACAACTATGTTATCAGTCTATGGTCCAGTTTCTATATCAGACAGCTAACGATGGACTGCTTGAAACCAAACACTCTGTCGCTGAACCTTTGCATTAATAAACAGGTTTCTTTTCACATGTGAGGCCTCTCTCTGACCACAGCTGAAGTCATTTGAGGAGTTCAATTTTTTGCTCTCAGACATATGATTGGCTGGGATGCAGGGCAGGGTTTTCTAAGTTGTGGTAATGGGCTGTGGATGCCTATCCTGTAAGTAGAGCAACCTTTACCTCTTCATGGCTTTTATGTGAGTTCTAAAAATGAGTGGTATTGATCTGAGGGGTATCTGTTGCCTACGATTTTTATAGCTTTGTTTCAGTCCTTTTAAAAAGCACAGGGATGGGATATATTGTAAGTATTGTCATATAAGATATTCATATGAACATGCTTTGTCTATTGTAGGGGTCCTCAAACTTTTTAAACAGGTCACAGTCCCTCAAACTGTTGGAGGGCTGGATTATAATTTGAAAAAAAACAACCATGAATTAATTCCTATGCACACTGCATATATCTTATTTGTAGCGCAAAAAACACTAAAACAATACAATAATTAAAATGAAAAACAATTTTAACAAATATAAACTTATTAGTATTTCAATGGGAAACGTGGGCCTGCTTTAGGCTGATGAGATAAGCTTGATATTGTTGTTGTTGTGTGCTTTCAAGTTCTTTCAGACTTAGGTTGACCCTGAGCGAGGGCCAGGTAAATGACCTTGGAGGGCCGTATCCAGCCTCCGGGCCTTAGTTGGGGACCCCTGGTCTATTGCTTCAAAAGGACTCATTAAAGGTGTGATGAAACCTTCTGACCATTGCTTCTTCCACGTTGATGGGCCAACAACCTACAGAGAAACTCCTTTACCAAAGACTGTTATCTAGCATTTGATTGAGTCTCTGCAGTGCTTTACAGAAATAGTCACACACTCACTTTACTTTTCACACATTTGTTGTGTTTCAAATTGGAACTGAAATGTATTTAACTGGCACTGTTACTGTCTGCTGTACATAAGACACTCAACCCTATGAAGATGCAAAATACTTTGATTGTGATGCAAAAGTTAGCTTGGCTTTTGCAAGGCAAGGTGGAGACATTCCTGAATAGCAGCCTTAGAAAACACCTATCCACCTCACCCTACCATTAGATTAGGTAGTCAGAAAAATGTGTTAGGAACTGAACTCTACCAGATGAAATAAACTGGGGTGGAGGAGTGTGTAAAAATGGCTCTTGGTCTGCTGACCGGTTCTTGGAATGATCTGCAATGATCAGCACAGACTTTCAAAGGTCCATGTAAACAACAATAGAACTCTTTCCTTACCTGGCACCTATACCAGTGAAATGATGAAAATAATGAGTAAAAAGTGTAGAAGGAATGTATGTATGGGAGATTGGGAGCTCTTTCTGGTATTACTACAAATTCTTAGGCTCACAATGCTTCATTTCTTGTATATGTCTCTTGCATCAAATTTGGGAATCTTGGAAGTTTTAACAAATAACAAGAAATCAATCATTTCATACCAGAATTGCAACGTTGGAAGAGACCACATAGCCAATCAAATTTAATCTCTTTCTCAGCAGATGAATTTCAGCTAGAGTAGTGGTTTTCAACCTGTGGGTCCCTAGATGTTTTGGCCTTCAGCTTCCAGAAATCCAAACAGTTGGTAAACTGGCTGGGATTTCTGTGAGTTGTAAGCCAAAACACCTGGGGACCCACAGGTCAAGAACCAATGAGCTAGAGCATCCTCAGGAGGTGCCTGTTAACCCCCTTTTTGAAGATGTCCAGAAACAGAGATCCACACAACTTCTCTAGATCATTGTTTCCATTGCTAAACAGCTTTCGCCATCAAAATGCTCCTTCCAATGTTCAATTGAAATATACCTTCCTGTAACATAAAACTACTGGAGCTCATCCTATTCTGTGTGACAGCAGAAAACAAGCAGCCTACTCTCTGTGACATCGCTTTTGATATTTTAAGAATGCAATCACATCACCTCCTCAGTCTTCTCTTCACTAGGCTGAATGTGCACACCACCCAACAACTGTAACAAAATAACACTTCAGACCTGACATTTACCCTTGGTAATGGTCAAAGCATCTAACTTACTCTACTGAACTGGACATTTAATCTTAACTTGGTACTGTAATCTAAATCCTTCCTAACAATGAAAGGCTGAAACTATAGGCTGCTGTTTGATGAGGAGATTCCACCTGAACATTAGGAAGAACTTCCTGACTGTGAGAGTAGTTCAGCAGTGGAACTCTCTGTCCTGGAGTGTGGTGGAGGCTCCTTCTTTGGAGGCTTTTAAGCAGAGACTGGATGGCCGGCCATCTGTTGGAGGTGCTTTGATTGTTATTTTCCTGCTTCTTGGCAGGGGGTTGGACTGGATGGATCATGAGGTCTCTTCCAACTCCATGATTCTATAATGAGGAAGTTATCTGAACATTTATTTGATCTCATTAGTCTATAGCCCTGTATCTGCTTGCTCCAGTTTTAGTCCTTGATCTAGGTAAGTTTTGGACAAACATCACAGGCAATAAGACTAAAGCCTTGTAAAGTTTACTGTTGTGTGTGTATGTGCCTTCAAGTCACCTGTCAACTTATAATAGATATAAAATATTCCATACTTTGACACGAGTTTTCAGAATAAGTAGAATGTAAAAAAAAAAAAACACTTTGAGGGTGGGAATTGTATACGTGTTAATTTACTGCACCTCCCATGATTCCTCACTATTGGCTATGGTGGCTAGGTCTCCAAAAGATATCTGTAGACCATACAAAAGAGATGAGTAATAGAAAAACCTTGCATTATATTCCTAAATCCACTGTTGGATAATATTAGGATTACACCCAATATTATTGTTATTGGCCAAAATGTGAATTTTGGGCTTCTGTCCCCTCCAATGAACATTCTCTTTGCTTTGCATGTGTACAACACGCTTTTTTACAGTCACCTTCTCAACCCTTCCATAACAACAGCAACTTTTGCATTGCCAGTTCTTTCAGTATTAGATCATGTCTTTAGGACTGGGTGGGGCAGCCTTTTACTATACTTTTCCTACTTTTGTGGGAGACCAGCAAGATCTTGAATCCATGTGCAATATACTGGGTGGTCTTGAGAAACAAAGAGACCTCATCTTACTGATGTGAACATTGCACAAAGAAACACACATCTGTCAGTTTGCAGTAGCTGTGCAAAAAATGGAATCTTTTAAAACTGTTCTAGCAGAACAAAGGCTACCTTAATTATGGCACAGACACAACTGTAATAAATTTCTGACCCTAGCTCATTAAACTGTTGACAGTCCTTTTCTGTACATCCATTTTCCTATCATCTAAAGTGTTATAGGTCTTTTCAAAGGAGGTCTGTTGATCTAGTGCTCATAGGAAAAACCCATGGGAATTTTGGCAGAAAAATATCCAGCAGATGTAGATGCTGGGTGTGTGCAGACAATTCTTCCATTATAGTCTTGTTTCATTCAGATTCTGAATTACCGTATATACTTGAGTATAAGCTGACCCAAATATAAGCCAAGGCACCTAATTTTACCAAAAAAACCTGGGAAAATGTATTGACTCGAGTATAAGCCGAGGGTGGGAAATGCAGCAACTACTGGTAAGTTTCAAAATAAAAATAGATAGCAATAAAATTACATTAATTGAGGCATCAGTAGGTTAAATGTTTTTGAATATTTACATAAAACTGTAATTCAAGATAACACTGTCCAACTCTGATTAAACCATTATTCTAACCTTCTTCAATGTAAATATGCTTACATATCCTTCCAATAATAATGAATAGAGTAAAACAACAACAACAATAGTGTAAAATAATAAATGTAATAATAACAATACAGTAAAATAATAAATGTAACAATAACAATAATAGAGTAAAATAATAAATGAAAAAATAACAACAATAATGAAATAATAAATGTAATAATAACAACAAAGTAAAATAATAAATAATCCTGACTCGAGTATAAGCTGGGGGAGACCTTTTCAGCTTAAAAAAAGGACTGAAAAACTAGGCTTATACTCGAGTATATACAGTATATTATTTTTTAAAGTAATGTATTAAGTGTGAATAATTATTTCTTCAGATGTCAACTCGTTGCTTTGAAAGTACAGTAATGGATCATCAACATTTTTTTTCAATTAGTTATTATGGTTATTATTATAGTTACTAATATTAAGGTAAAGGTTTTCCCCTGACATTAAATCCAGTCGTGTCCGACTCTGGGGGGTGTCTGTAGACACCTCCAAGGTCATGTCGCCACCATGACTGCATGGAGCGCAGTTATCTTCCCGCCGGAGCAGTACCTATTGATCTACGCACATTTGCATCTTTTCAAACTGTGAGGTTGGCAGAAGCTGGGGCTGACAGCGGAAGCTCACACCGCTCCCTGGATTTGAACCTGCGACCTTTCGGTCAACAAGTTTAGCAGCTCAGAGGTTTAACCCTCTGCGCCACCGGGGGCTCCAATATTATTATTTAGAAGAATACAACTAAAATAAGAAAATGACCCAATGGCATTTTGGAATTTCCCCCTCAAATATTTTTGAGTCATGGTTGACTGAATCCATGCAGAACTTGTGGATACGAAGAGCCAACTGTACTCTATCTGATATTTATCTTGATCATTCCTGTTTCGTTTTCCCTTTTTTTTGTTTATGTGTCCTTCCAAGTGATAAGCATGCAAGTAAGGTGCAAATATTGTATTGTCTATAATTCCCTGAAGATTCTTCAGTGCTGTTTCTTCAGATATACTATTTATTTATTTGCTATATCTATCTCCCGCCCTTCTTACCCCGAAAAGGACTCAAAGCAGCCTAACAAGCAGGCAACAATTTGATGCCGCATAACATACATACAATAAAATAAACATATACATTTAAAACCAAAAAGTTAAAAACATAGCAACATTAAAATCAATTATTAAAACCACGCAGTCTAAAATCACAATCCAATGGTGTTCTAGTCGTCATTGCACTATTCTGTATTCATTTATTGCACTGAAAATTACTGTCCAAAAGCTTGGTCCCATAACCATGTTTTTACTTTCTTCCTGAAGGTGAGGAGGGAGCTAATTTTGCTGGGGTCAGAGTTCCATAGATGAGGGGTCACCACTGAGAAGGCGCCGTGTCTCGTCCACACCAACCACACCTGTGAATGAGGTTAGAGCGATAACAGGGCCACCCCAGAAGATCTTGAACTCCGAGGGAGATCATAGAGGGACATACATTTGGACAGATAAGCTATATCTATATCTAAAAATGTACTACATCGAAAAATGCATGGAAAACTGTATTACACCATCATATTAATCTGTCCACTCCAGCCTTTCCCCAACATTTTTGGCTAAAACTCTCATAGATACTAGTTAACATGATAAGAGAACAGACATCATGGGTTGACGTTTGGAAACATCTAGACGGCAGCATGTTGTGAAAGAGTGCTGCTCTCCATGGCCCTTATCATCACCTTCTAACTCGTAATGCCAAGGACTAAAGCTGGCAATGTCTCCATCATTCTATAAGACTCAATATATTCAAGGTTTATTTAAATGAGAATGACTTTGAAGGGTGTACTCTCCAGTTATACTGTGACTCACATTTTGCCTTCTAGTCACCAGCAGAAAATCAATTACAGCATGCCCTTCTTCCCACCTACTCCTTGTGAAAAATCCATAATCTTATCCTCTATATTTGCCTTAGAAGTGTTTGATTGAAATGAGTACACATTTTCATTTATTTTTAGCATGTTGGGAAGAATTTATCACCAATTCCGGATGTACACTTTATGGACATGGAATTTGTATTCTTGTCATTCTTACAACAGGAAATCACTTTTTCTTGTATTTGTTACTAAGAAGAGATTCTAAGAATGGGAATGCATCGTGATTAATAGGTGTTTGCAAAGGAAGCAGTCTTCTTTATATGGAAAGTTTTGCTGGAAGACTGAGAGCTTAACAATGAAAGTGCAACTTTCAGGATGCCTGCCGGAATCCTAATTTTAGTAGCAATACCAAGGAGTTTAGTCATTTGGCTGAGCTGTGACATTTAGACGGTCTTATCCATTCGTAGACACTTTAATTAATCAAGGAATTAAGCAGCATGGTGCACTCCAATCTTGTTTGTGCTGCTGATTTTATGACTGCCTCAAGATTTCAATTATATATGGCTAAATGGTATTTTAACACTGTTGTTGTTGTTGTTGTTCAGATAACTATGTAAGATGGCTAAAGCAGGAACTGAGTCTTTCATCTGATATTTTCGAAAGTGCATAACACACTTATGTTTCGGCATGAACCCAATGTGACGTGTGGCAGAGCTATCTGGATTAATTTGGGGAGGGGGGAATGCAACATTCTCCTTTATATTTAAAGATCCATGCATTAAACATTTGAAGAGGAGCTGCAATGAACTGAAACATATCCATTTGAGAGAAACAACTAGGATCTGTCAAAATAATGAGGAGGTATGTTTAGCCCAATGAGACAGGATTGTTGTTCATTCGTTCATTTCCGACTCTTCGTGACTTCATGGACCAGCCCACTCCAGAGCTCCCTGTCGGTCGTCACCTCCCCCAGCTCCTTCAAGGTCAATCCAGTCATTTCAAGGATACCATCTATCCATCTTGCCCTTGGTCGGCCCCTCTTCCTTTTTCCTTCCTTTCCTCCCAGCATAATTGTCTTCACTAAGCTTTCCTTTCTTGTCATGATGTGGCCAAATACTTCATCTTGGCCTCTACTATTCTTCCCCCCAATGAGCAGTCAGGCTTTATTTCTTGAAGTATGGACTGGTTGGATCTTCTTGCAGTCCAAGGCACTCTCAGACCTTCCTTCAGCACCACAGTTCAAATGCAAAGGATCACCGCCTTGTTGTGGTGCTGGAGCTTGAGCACCTCAATGATGCCCGTGAAGGGCCACCCAGGACGGGACAGGACGGTTGTGGCAGAGAGGTCAGACCAAGCATGATCCCTGGGGAAGGCAATGGCAAACCACCCCAGTATTCTTGCCAAGAAAACTAAATGGACCAGTACAACCAGAGAGACAGGATTATGGGACCAATTTGCTAACTGTTGGCCTTCTTAGTCTGAATAGGGTTTTGTTTCTATTGAGAAGCACACATGACTTCTGACCAATTATGACTTTTAGAAATGGATCACTGAATCTATCTTTTTTTAAAGGGAAGAGGAAATAGCATCTGGAGGTTGGTTTCAATTGCATTTAAAATATTTTTACTCTTAACTGTATTCATTTTTATTTGTGGTCATTGACAGCTGTCTTGAGAAGGCAGACACGCAGAAACAGAATTAAATAAATAAAAAGAATTCTGATGGATTACACTATGTAACATGAGTTATAAATGTCATTTCCTAATTGGTTATATCATAAAAACATGGAAAAGGTTTATTAAGGTGCAAAAACTTTGTTTTTGCAGCACATCCTGCAGCATATTTTACTATAGCTTTTCCTTGACTATTTCATAGAGTCTCAACCAATTAAGCATAGTTTGTGGGAAGTACAAAAACAAAGTTTCTGGAGTATAACAACTACTTTCAAAGTACGGTATATACTTGTGTATAAGCCTAGTTTTTAGCCCCTTTTTTAGGGTGAAAAAGTTCCCCTCAGCTTATACTTGAGTCAAGGTTATTTATTATTTTACATTATTATTATTATTATTATTATTTATTATTATTTCACTGTCACAAAAACATAGTATGTCACAGCAAACGAGATCTATATGCTGGATTTCGTATCATAAAAATCACAAGTCGAACACTTCCCAAGTGTCTAGGACTGTATGATTTATTATTATTATTATTATTATTATTGTTACATTTACCATTTTGTTCTATTATTATTACATTATTTTACTTTATTATTGCTGTTATTATTATATTTATTATTTTGCTCTATTATTGTTATTATCACATTTATTATTTTACTTTATTTATTATGGTTAGGTAAAGGTAAAGTTCCCCCTGACATTAAGTCTAGTTGTGTTTGACTCTGGGGGTGGTGCTCATCTCCATTTCTAAGCCAAAGAGACAGCGTTGTTCATAGACACCTCCAAGGTCATGTGGCTGGCATGACTGCATGGAGTGTTGTCACATTTCCGCAGAAGAGGTACCTATTAACCCACTCACATTTGCATGTTTTCGAACTGATGGGTTGGCAGAAGCTGGGCCTAACAGCGGGAGCTCCCCCCACTCCCTGGATTTGAACCACCAACTGGCCACATGACCTTGGAGGTGTCCAAGGACAATGCTGGCTCTTCGGATTAGAAATGGAGATGGGCACCACCCCTCAGTCAGACATGACTAGCCTTCATGTCAGGGGAAACGTTTATCTTTACCTTACAGTATTTTAAACCCGCTGTTAAACAGAGTGGGCTATATTTGCAATAATTGCTTCATTAAAATCACCCTAAGTTGTTCTATGGAAGAAAAATCCTTATTTGGAGAAAAAAAACTATTTATCTATGTACCTCATCTTTCTTCCAACAAACTCACAGTTGTATGCATAGTTCATCCCCTCTATACTTTATCCTCACAGCAACTTTTATAGGACATCACACTGAGAGCTACTGAGTGGCTCCAACCCATTTAGTTTCATGTCTCCCCAAGGACTCAAATCTGGATGTTACAAGCTCACTTTAAACATGTTAACTGTTTTCATCTTTTTATGGTTTAATAAATTAGTTTTTGGTGAATCACCCTTTTCCACCGTAATTATTTTGCAGGTTTAAAATTTTAAAGAAACCTTATAGGATTCCTATGAATATATATCTGTGAATATTTACCTTGGCTTCTGTAAAAGGAAAACACTGTTGTATTTGTAGAAATGAACTTTAGTGACATAGGATTTCTGGACAGATGTACATTTGACACTGTTGCTTAAATCCAACTGCCAGTCTTAACTAGCATAGACTTAATGTATCAAATGAAACTTACATAAATATTGATTTAGAAGTCCATAATAAATTTAGTGGATATACTTATTTATTATTTATTATTATTTATTTACTATATTTATATCCCCCCCTTTTTCATCCTGAAGGGGACTCAGAGCGGCCTTACAATTGGCAGCAATCTGATGCTATATCAACAGGTAATATAATAAACATATACATTAAGACAAAAAATTAAAAGCAATACTTGGGAGTAGCAATTATATTAGGCCCAAATAATGTTTTGAACAACACAAAGAAAAATTGTCTGAAACTATGTTTTTAAAGTATTAGTATTTTTACTTTTTGATCTTTACTTCACATTGAATCTCAAATACTTCTACTACAACTTTCCTCTCAACTGTATAAATTGAAATGTCTGATTTCTATCTCTTGTGTTTCTTAATGAGACTGCAAACCTCAAAAGCACTTTATATAACTTATCTCCACAGAACTCCTCTTGAGTAAATTTAAATTACCGTATGTGCTCTAAATCTTATAATCCACCAGTTTTCAGAGAAAACAAA
The DNA here is from genome assembly GCF_037176765.1 of Anolis sagrei. Lineage (NCBI taxonomy): Eukaryota > Metazoa > Chordata > Lepidosauria > Squamata > Anolidae > Anolis > Anolis sagrei. The sequence goes on from NC_090026.1 coordinate 109,334,424, forward strand.
ATGTAAAAATGGCCTTACAAAAATTCAAGCAAACTAGTATAAAGATAAAGAACCAGCTAGGGAATCTAATATGTATTGTCTCTCTAGGACAGCTGCTTGTTTAATTAATTAATAACGTTATTATAGAATTATGTCAGTGCTGAAATTCCAATTTAAATCAATCACTTTTAATTTAAAAATAAATCTAATTTGTTGACTATTTTATAGAAAGTTATCTGAAAACTTAATTGTTTTAAATCATCAAATTTATCAACAAAACACACATGGAGAACACATTTTGGCGCATATGTTTAATAAAGGCCTGACTGATATTCTGCAGCTTTTAAGTCACAAGTGGAAACTATTTCCATACTTTATTCTGAGCGACTACAGTTCAACGCCCTTGCAGATGGTCCCTAAATTACACTGTAGAAGACTATTGGGCAAGAGCAACTGCAACAGTGAGATGTTTTCTAATGACGAGTCCTTTCAGAATCCAGAAACAATGCAATATATTGTGTTTCTCCACTCTGCTGTAGATTAACCTTCCACCCGTGGCGTCACTGTGTGAGCAGTGTAAGCTGGGAGGGAGGACAGAAGAAAGACTGTACTGAATGCCGTTCAACCACTAGCAGGGATGATTTAACCTCCAAATTTAATTACATGAATGAAAAAGGAGGATGAGTGGGATTATCTGCTGGCTAGAACAGCTTAGTAACCCTGTGCTGTGAACCATGCACATCTGATGAATCCAAACTCCCTGCAAAGTAACAGCTTTCTCAGATTTCGACCAATAAAAACATCTGTCTAGACTACAGAAAATACTTAAGAGAGCCTGACGTCTTCCTCATATTTATGAACATATTTTTTCACTTGGTGATAGTTCTATTTACAACACAATGTGCTTCTACTTAGAGCTGTCAATCAAATTTATTAGGTTTACTTATAATATCAGAGAAAAGAGAGCCTTAGGTAGTCTGCAGGATACTGCGGTGTACCTATGGCATTAGGCCCTGGGCATTTATTTATTTGATTTATATCTACTTTTCTCCCAGAACTAAAACTGACTTGTAACATGATTTTAAAAAACTAGTGCAGGTAAAAACACAATTAAGTGATAATGTTGAAACATAATTTAATCAATTACAATACTAACACTACTGAATCAAAATAATAACATTGAATCAATTACAATATTAATACTGCTGAATCAAAACAACAACAACAACAACTTTATTTTTGTATCCCGCCACCATCTCCCCGAAGGGACTCGGGGCGGCTTACATGAGGACCAAGCCCAATCAGACAGAGTTAAAATATAAAACAATAAAAACACATATACAACATCATAAAACATAATTAAAACATTATTCATTATTCATCACACAACAACCAGTAACCAAGCATAATGGACATCTCTGAGCTAAGGGGCCAGGGAAAGGCTTGTGCAATACAACTGTCAGAACAGGGCTACTGGCAAAGTACAAGAGGCAGATAATAAGATAAGGCTGGAGGGCAATTTTAAAAACATTTCAACAAGGACAGCAAGCATCTTCAGTAGCCAAGACAGTCATCCAAATCCTGCCTAAATTGGAAGGTCTTTGGATGGATCTACACTGTAGAATAAATACAGTTAGACACCATTTTAACTGCCATGGAAACATGGGAGTTAGCATTTTATATGTTCTTCAGCTTTTCCTGCCAAAGAGTGCTAGTGCCTCACTAAACTACAACTCATTTGAATTCATAGCACTGAGCCATAGCAGTTAAAGTGATATCACTTTATCTCCTAAAACAGTGGTTCTTAACCTGTGGTCAATGGACCACCAGTGGTCCCCAAGAACTAAAATATGGCCTGTGGCCTCACCATTACTACACTGTTGCAACAAGAGCAACTGGTCTCGTGAAATTCTCTTACAGTGCTGAGGCAATGGAGGTGTCAGGAGGGGAAAGGTTGACTACCCACAAAAGGTGCAACATGCCTGACGGCTGCTTCTCCTTCTCCTCCCTCCCCAAATAGAGCCATTACATATGGTGCCTGGAAGTGGGGACACCTTGGTGCCTTCATTTTTAGGCCTTTCCTGGTGTTATTTGGGGTGCTGATTCAGAAAATTGTATCGGATAGACCGCATTGGCTCTAGATTATTAAATATAGTTTTCTACGGGCAAGCAGATGGTGACTACTGGATGGCATATGATCTGTATCAGAAACTAGAGCTGATGTGGTCTATCCAATGCAGTTTTCTGAATCAGCACCCCAAATAACCAAACTGAATATAAAGTTGCCAAAAAACTGATTCGTAACCCTTTTGGTACTAATGTTGGAGAGTGGTCCCTGATTTAAAAAAGATTGGGAACCACTGTATTAGAAGAAAGATACATGGGGCTGGAAGAAGCAGCCAGCAAGACCTTTTCTCACATCTCCATCAATAATAATAATAATAATAATGATAATGATAATGATAATGATAATGATAATGATAATAATAATAATAATAATAATAATTTGTATCTGGCTCTTATCTTTGTAGCTGAGACACAAAGTGTCTCACACACAACTTCTAGGGATTGTGGATCCTAAGTAAACACTCAAATTCGGTGCTTCTGTCACCAGTGACAAACAGAGCATTTCTTCCAAGATGACATCCGTTGGTTCATAAATATGCTAATCTAGGGCAGCCATTTGTAAATATCTGCATATAGCAGTCAAGATAAGGAAACCACTTTGTGTATAGACTATTTTGTCTTCAGGAACCGCTGCGGATGTAGAAAATATATGTCTTTATGTCCATTTGAGATGCAATTTTGTGAGTTAACATTAGTATTGTTTGGAAGCAATTTGGGACACAGCACTCAGAACAAGAGATCATGTCTTGGGAAATGTCCACTTTCCAGGAATGTGTATTTTACAAACAGCAGGCCCAGTGTTGCTTTAACTCCACAAATAATTTCTTAGCAATAAAAAGTCAGTGGAAAAACAAAGTAATCCCACAATTATGCTCTCAAGAGCATACACACCCTTTCCAGCGATGCGATATTCCATCCAAAGTGTCATCTTTTACAGTTTGACCCTGAATTCCCTCTGCAGAAACACAATTCTTACAACGCTATGCACATTCAGGGGTATTTACATTCCTATCCCACTTTTCTCCTTTGTGGTATAGGTTAGGCTGATATTCTGCTTGTAGGTTTCCCAGAGGTATCTGGTAGGTCACTGTTGGTTGGAGTAGGTTAGATGTTTTGGCCTATCAGATGATTTCATCTATAATTCTTATCAGTTTACTACACATTATCAACGACAAAGTGTTCTTCCAGCAGTCACCAGCCAATCCCTCTGCAATGCCAGAAATATAGCTTAATGGTGCAACATTAGAAAATGTTGACCATTTCTGCTACCTTGGCACCCACCTCTCCACAAAAGTCAACACTGACACTGAAATACAACACCGCCTGAGCTCTGTGAGTGCACCATTTTTCAGAATTAAGCAGAGAGTGTTTGAGGCCCGGGACATCCATAGGGAGACCAAGGTGCTTGTTTACAAAGCTATTGTTCTCCCAATCCTGCTATACGCCTGCGAAACATGGACTACCTACAGACATCACACTCAACTCCTGGAACGATTCCATCAGTGTTGCCTCCAAAAAAACCCTGCAAATCTCTTGGGAAGACAGGTGGACAATGTCAGTGTGCTAGAAGAAGCAAAGACCACCAACACTAAAGCAATGCTCCTACACCATAAATTCAGCTGGACCGGCCACATTGTCCGAATGCCCGATCACCGTCTCCCAAAGCAGTTACTATACTCCCAACTCAAGAACAGGAAACATAATGTTGGTGGACAGGAAAAGAGATTTAATGATGGGCTTAAATCTTTAAATCTTAAAAACTGTGGCATAGACACCAAGAAATGGGAAGCCATAGCCCTTGAGCACTCTAACTGGAGGTCAGCTGTGACCAGCAGTGCTATAGAATTTGAAGAGGCACGAATGGAGGGCAAAAGGGAGAAACAAACCAACCCAGACCGGGACCACTTTCTATCTGGAAACCAATGTCCTCACTCTGGGAGAACTTGGGATCAAGAATAGGACTCCACAGCCACCTACGGACCCACCGCCACGACACTATACTTGGAGGACCATCATCCTCAGGCTACGAGGGATCGCCTAAGTAAGTAAGTAAGTAAGATCAATGACAAAGGAGTGTGGAGTTTAAATGCAAAGAACCTTTTGGGCTACAAATCCCAGATCTACTATTTGCCCAAAAAGGCATTTTTAAGAACCTAAAAAGCACAAGTTTTTATTTTTGGAAAATCCAGTATGGTTCTGCTAATGAAGATAAATGTAACTACCAAATAAGAAAGGGCATTTCTTCCATAAGGTACATGTCTAAGACCAGAGAAAGCTCTACCTTCTGACCACTGTTTAAGGTCCTTCATAAGCAGAGGCAGAACATTACCAGGCCCCACAAAACAAGGATAACAAGAACCATGTTCAATCCTAAGTACCTCTTGAGGATGTGGCACTGGAAAGGACATGGAATAGGATGTGTTACGCTAAGAGATTCTGTTGTACTGTTGACACATTCTTGAATAACAAAACCGTCTCTTTCTGGCTTATGCCTTGCAAGGCAGGGCACCCACTCTGAACTATTTTAAGAAACAAGGCTTATGAGATGCCAGTGAAGGATGTCATCGAATTCCTTGAGGAAATTACAGTGCTCCTGGGCTTGCTCCAATTAGTGATCTCCCTTTTCCAGAGCTAAATGAAAGGAAATGCTTTCTAAGCAGTATTGTTAGTAAGGGAACTAGGAAATAAGATAATATTTATGGCCCATCAATATGATTCAAAGCCTCCACCAGGTCTTGTATTACCAATGGGATGGCTGGTATTTGTTCTGGAGGATGGAATACAATACAAACAGGGCTGGGCATAGTTTAAAAATGTAATCAAAAGTCTACACAAATGCCAAGGAATGCTGCATTCAGAGGCCCATCTTTAGGTAACCTTTATCCTGCTTTTTACTAAGCACTCTCTCCCTGATGGGATTCCAAAGAACTTTGTATTCAATATCTGAGAACATCTGTAAACATTACAAACCACACAGCTTAGGAGCTTACTTTCTTGTTGTCGTCGTGTGCTATTAAGTCTTTTCTAACATATGGTGATCCAAAGGCAACCCTATCATGAGGATTTATTGGCAAGATTTGTTCAGAGGGGTTTTTACTTTTTCTGAAGCTGAGAGTCTAACTTGCCTCAGGTCACTCAGTTGTCTTCCATGGCTGAGCAAGAATTCGAGTCTTGGTTTCCGGAGCCATTTTCCAATACAGTGCTCAGACTTCCACACCATGCTGGATCTATACTTTCTGCCCTTAAAGTGAAGATCAAGCCTAACTGGTGCAAAGAATAAAACTTTGTTGTAAAAATAATACATATGAATAAGTCATTAGAAATTCTCTGCACAGCAAAATTGGAATCCATTTGTACCCTTAAAATTATCAGAGAACCAACATCCTATTATTTAAAGCCACTTCAGCCTTGTCTTACTTTTCTTAAACTTATGTAAGCAAGATGAACAAAAATGAATCACTGTAGTGCTCATTTTTAAATAGAATGTACAAACTGTTCAGATGGCTCTACTCTTATGTGTGTTGATTTGCACCTCTACCACATTATTGCCATACGTGAAAGCTATGTATAGGATAAATTTTATATAAAATACCTCACCTGCTCCCTGGCAGTATATCCTCCTCCCCTTCTTCCCACAGTGCTATGAATGTTATCAAGGAACAGGAACATTATTTCCTCGCTTTCAAATATACAGTCAGCCCTCCATATCCACAGGTTCTGCACTCATGAATTAAAAATAAATCCAAAAAGCAAATCTTAATTTTGCCACATGTTGAGAACTACACTTTTTTCGTGTCAGAACAACTTGAGAAACTGAAAGTCACCTCTGGTACGAGAGAACTGGCAGTCTGCAAGGATGCTGACCAGGGACACCCAGATGTTTTACCATCCTGTGGAAGGCTTCTCTTATGTTCCCGCATAAGAAGTTGGAGCTGACAGACGGCAGCTCAGCTCGCACACCCTGCTGCAGCCCCCCCCCCCCACCGCAATCATTTCACAGGTCTTCAGGTACTCTCTGGAACTCATTTGAGCTGTTCACTACTTTTTTACACCTATATACATTTGTACCCCATCCTTCTCACCCCCAAGGGGGGACTCAGGGCAGCTTCACAACAAGCACCCATTCAAGTGCTAAACACAGTCATAAAATATATTTAAATCAGTTAAATATATATAAATATAAATACAAAACAGTTAAAATATAATGAGACTTGTGCATCCACAGATTTTGGCTTTCACGGCAGGGGGTGGTCGTAGTGCCTGGAACCAAACTGTAGAGGAGATGGAGAGTCCACTATCTACCAGGTCACCCAAGTATGGGATTTATCCCAGTTTAATTATAATGTATCTTTTTTAACATGTGTGTTTGTCCTGCTCCAGTAAATACGTCTCCTGTGAATGATCCTGGGCTTTAACATCATATCTACTGCTGGATATAAAGCAAATACTCTATCACAAAGTTAAGACCCATTCCAAAGACCTTACACATTGTATGCAAATACTGGTATGTTTGTGTCCATGTGTACATACCAAAACTTCGAAACATTAACGTACTTTTCCAAACGGCAACTCCTAGAATTCTCCAACTAATAGTCTTGTGCCCTTGTACAGAATCACAATCCATTTCTGTTTGTTTCATTCGTAAGGTCCCGTTTTCATTTTTGAATGCCTCTCCTGAAAACGAGTGCCTTTTTGAATGAGCTTTTTTGTCCGAGGTTTGAAAAAAATATTTTCAGCCCATTGGCAGCAATGGGCGGGTTTCCCACCCTTCCCCTGTTTTAGTGCTAGTTCTTGGCACTTGGCTGCAGGCCCTGGCGCTTTAGGCCTGTCCGCCACACTTGGAAAGAGTGCGTGTGTGGTGAGCAGACCCAATGTACCTGTGTCTGCCAAGCGCCAAAAATCAGCTGACCGAACAGTTACCATTCCCACTTTCCTTTCCTTTCACTGATATTTCCATATTAGAGGGAGGTGTACCGTTTGGTGCCTTCCAAATGAACAAAACGGTATGAAAACACGAATTAAACAGGTGAAGCGGTAACCGGGCCCATGAATATCAACTAATCTGCAACTGGGAGATGTAATCCATGAAAAATAATGTCCTACTCTGGTTATGTATGCAATCACAAGCTTCTGAGTAATTGACAACTTGGGGGAGAGCATCTTCTGAATAACTAAACTGGAGTCCCTTTGCTTTGCTTTCACTATCTTATTTCAGACACTCTTAGAACCAAAACCACCTGCCAGTTCATTCAGTAGTGTCACACATATTGTCATGTGTGTAAACATTTCAGCAAGCTTCCAATTAAAACTTAAAGAGGCCCAATTCAAAATTCCTTAAGTTAAAATTGCCCTCTTTAGCTTTTCTCCTAATGCTTAAACCAAAAAATGGCTTCTACCAAAAAACAGAAGAGAAAAAGAAGATATTTTGCCAAGTATTGCTTGCCAAAGTTTGAAGTAGAGAGCCAAATTCTGTGTTAACTGCTTTCTCATAGCTGGCCCTCCCATCCATTTAAAAACTCATCTTAAATTAGTGCAAACATTAGCTCTGAGGGTTACGGGAATTCATCCCACAAGGCAGGCGCCAATCTGTAATTAATCTATGACCACATGCTGCGAAAGAAGACAACACAAATCATCACTTCAGCCACAGATATTAAAGGATAGAGAACTGAATGCTTAACCTCAACTTCTTCCAAAGTAACGCTTTTACCAACTGAATTGATGGAGATTTCCTAATAGGACAAGGGAAAAAATAAATGGGTATGTTTTCATCAGGGAGAATCACAAATTTTAATTTTCCTATGAATTGGGCAAAGATGCTGGCAAAATGAGAGAAGAATGGAGCCCGGATGCACTACGACTGACCAGCCTAACAGACACTTAGTTTTCTCTACCACAGTGCATAACAGGAAATGAGTTCTCATAGGCTGCATTTTCAGAGCATTGTTGCTCACTGGCTTTTAATGCAGTCATTTGAACTGACAAATGTTCTTTGGGCCCACAAAGCATGCACTTGCCCCATTATAAATGCACACTAAAACTTTCAGAAATTAACAACTGAATATCCAGTAGTAATCAAGGGTCCCTTTGGAATATTACTATACACAGAACCAAAATGGTCTCAACCTAAGAAGCAATTAGTGCTTCCACTTCCCCATCATAACAGAGGTTTAGAAAAAACAGTCAGAAGCAAATCTTCACAGTCCAAGCCTATTGATAAGCTTCCTTCAACTCTGGGGCCCCCCAGATGGCATAGATGTGTCCTTTCTCTGCAGGTTATTGGGCTTTAGTCCAACATATATGAAGAGTATTAGCTTGGAGAAGGCTGCAAGAAATGTTGACTACTGAAGTGAGCAAGAACGCAATGTGGGGCAGAGACCCAGAGACGTAGTTGAAGAAAGAGGGGAAAAGGTAGAAAGCAGGATGAGATACTGAAACGTAGGAACTAGACAAATTCCTGCTTGGAATTACAACTTCTAGTATACTCCAACCAGCATGGCCAATTCTGCCAAAGCTCAAAAGAATTCCAAGTAGATGAGAGAGAGGTGTTAAGAAAAGACACTCAAAGAAAGGAAGAAAGCGGAGCCCAGGAAAAATAAAAACTCAGGCAAGTCCTGGGAACTGAAGAAATATGGGCCAGAAGGAAAAGTGAATCCCTTTGTATCTGTAGTAATCTAGTTTCCAGAAGCAGAGCCTGATAAACAGTAAGTTACCTCAACTCTGTGAGTTTCCCCAAAAGCCAATTTGTATCTAATTTACAATATAACTATAACTTTATCAGATTACATTATACAGTGAACTTTTTAGTTATGTTTACAGTTAGAGATGTGTGGTTTTATAAAATGGTGGAGGGGGTATACCACAGGGTCTAAGGATGGTTTTGTGTTGCTGTGATTCAGGGTTTTTGAAAAATAATATTGAGAAATGAGGGAAGTAAACAGTAAACTTTTAAACCCTGAAAACCAGTGTTGATGGGTACTTTTCAACTGGTGCTGCCTGAGGATATGGCCAGAATCCTTGAAGAGCTACCACATGTATTCTAGATCCTTGCCCTTCTTGGCTGATCAAACAGGCCAGAAGGGACTGGCAGAGTGGGTTAAGGTGGTGGTCAATGCCTCACTGGAAAAAGGCAAAGTACCAACTTGTTTAAAAGGAGGCAGTTGCGAGACCTATATTTAAAAAGCCATCCCCGAACCCCTCTATAATGGACAACTATTGGCCAGTGTCCAACCTTTCATTTCTGGAGCGTGTGGTGCCTCCAAACTCCAGGGATTTCTGGATGAAACTGATTATCTAGATCAGTGGTTCTCAACCTGTGGGTCCCCAGGTGTTTTGGCCTACGACTCCCAGAAATCCTAACAGCTGGTAAACTGGCTGGGATTTCTGGGAGTTGTAGGCCAAAAACATCTGGGGACCCCAGGTTGAGAACCACTGATCTAGATCCATTTCAATCTGGTTTCACACCTGGCTATGGAACAGGGACAGCTTTGGTCGTCTTGCTGGATGGCCTAGGAAGAAAGCTATAAAGGGGGAGTGTGTCCCTATTGGTTCTCCTGGATCTCTAAGCGACTTTCAATACCATTGACCATGGTATCCTTCTGGGTCATCTCACCAGGATGGGACTGGAAGGCACTGTTTTAAAGTGGCTCAGATTCTTCCTGGAGGGCAGTACTCAGAAGGTGGTCCTGGGGGACTCCTGACTGAACCACCAGCCCTTATCCTGTGAGGTTCCTCAGTATTCCATTTTGTCCCCCATGCTGTTTAACATATACATGAAACTGCTGGGAGAGGTCATTCAAAGTTTTGGAGTATATGCGGATGACACCCAGCTCTACTGCTTCTTTCCACCTAAAGCTAAGTAAGCTGTCCTGACCCTAAACCAGTGCCTGTCATCAGTAATGGACTAGATGAGGGCAAATTGAAACTTAATCCAGACAAGACAGAGGTATTCCTGGTCAGTTGGAAGGCAGACCAGGAAATAGGGATTCAGCCTGTGCTAGATGGAGGGAATAGAAATTCAGCTTGTGGTGGATGAAGACACAGGTTCGCAGTTTGAGGGTCCTCCTGGACTTGGCATTGAACCTAGAGTCCCAGGTATTGGAAGTGGCCAGGAGGGCCCTTGCACAATTAAAACATATGCATCAACTGCACCCGTTCCTTGAGAAGCCAGATCTGGCTACGGTGATACACACCTCAGTTACATCCTGTCTGGATTACTGTAACACACTCTACATGGGGCTGCCTCTAAAGAGTGATCAGCTGGTCCAAAGAGCTGCAGCCAGATTGCTCACTGGGGCTGGCTATAGGGAGTGGACAACACCCCTCTGTTGCAGCAGCTCCACTGGATGACAGTCTGTTTCCGGGCACAATTCAAAGTGCTGATTATGACATTTAAAGTCCTAGACAGTTCAGGTCCAGGCTATTTGGCTGAATGCATCCCCTTGTATGGACCTGCTCAAGCCCTGAGATCTTCCAAAGAGGCCCTTCTCTTGGTCCCACCTCCATCTCAAGCACGGTTGGTGGGAATAAGAGAGAGGGCCCTTTTGGTAGTTGCCCCTCAACTCTAGAATTCCTTGCTCAGGAAAACTAATATGGCCCCTCCCCGCTGTCCTTCCGGTGGCAGGTATTTAAAGAAGAAGGTTCTTAAGATCAATTCAGGGGGTGGTGTGGCTTTTCACTCTGAATTTGTTTTAATGGCTTTTAACTGGGATTTTTTAAATACTGCTTATATTTAATTCTGTTCTAATGTTTGTATATTTGTATATTTTAATGTTTTTATGTTAAGCCACTTTGAGTCCCCTTTGGGAGAGTTAAAGCGGGATATAAATAAATATAATAATAATAATAATAATAATAATAATAATAATAATAATAGCGTCACTGTACTGTAGCAAATTGCTTTTTAAAAGTACATTCCCATGCTCTGATTAGAGCTTTACATTTACAATGTATGTTTTAAAAACAAACCACAATTCACCCAAATCTTAACTACATAATGAATGACACCAGATTCCCAGATTGCAGCAAACAGATTGCAGCAAACACAAGGACAGTATTGTACATTTGCAATGTTTTGAAGGACTGGGTCTTCTGTTTGTGACAACCACTGAAAATGAAAGATTAGAAAATAAATTGTAAAGAGCAGAAAAAAAGCAAAAGCAAATATATAATGTCAATTGCTTGTGTGTACATATCAATGAAATCATTGTCTTTGGGGGTTGTTGTTCAGGGTGAGGGAAAGGGTCACATTTTTTAAATTAGTTATGTTCTGCATACCATAAATGATTTTGATGATTTTCAAAGGATTAAGAAAGCGAGCACTAAGTCAAGACACAATCTTTTATACATCACATGATTCAGACACTAGCAAAACAACTTTCTTTCAATGATTTCTTATAATACAGGCACATAAGAAGAGTTGTTTTCTTGATAATAAGTGTAGAAAATGTTAACTTTGAAGCCTGAGATTCATATACTCATCAGTCATGACTAAGAATATTGGAAGCCAATGGACAGGAGATATGAAGTATTTCAATTAAACTATCGTATATACTCGTGTATAAGCCAACCCGAATATAAGCTGAGGCACCTAATTTTACCACATAAAACTAGGAAAATGTATTGACTCGAGTATAAGACGAGAGTGGGAAATGCAGCAGCTACTGGTAAATTTCAAAAATAAAAATAGATATCAATAAAATTACATTAATTGAGGCATCAGTAGGTTAAATGTTTTTGAATATTTACATAAACTGTAATTTAAGATAAGTCTGTCCATCTCTGATTAAACCATTATTCTAACCTTCTTCAATGTAAATGTGCTTACGTATCCTTCCAATAATAATAAAGAGAGTAAAATAATAAACGTAATAAACATAATAATAGAGTAAAATAATTGAAATGTAGTAATAACAGTAATAACAGAGTAAAATAATAAATGTAATAATAAGAATAGAGTACAATAATGTAAATGTAATAACAATAATAGAGTAAAATAATGGAAATGTAATAATAACAATAATAGAGTAAAATAATAAATGTAATAACAGTAACAGAGTAAAACAATAAATGAAATAATGACAACAATAACAATAACAACAATAGAGTAAAATAATGAATACCTGACTTGAGTATAAGCCAAGGGAGGCTTTTTCAACCTTAAAAAGCAGCTGAAAAATTAAACTTATACTCGCGTATATATGGTACATCTGTTCTATGCAACAGATAACTTTCAAAAATTTCAGTCCCATGAAGCAAGTTGTAAAATGATGTTCTCTATGGCTCTTTGATTTGTTAGCATTGTCTTTATTTAAGGATCCGTCCTTGGCTAGTCACAGACCATGGTTGTGTTTGAACAACCTTTTAGGGGCTAAATGAGTCAAGTATAAAGACTAGAAAGTTGCTACTGGGAGTCAAAGTACTCAGTCAACGGAAAGTAGCATAAGATGTTTGACAGGACCTTATTGATTGATCAGAAGTTGCAGCTTTTGAAGGGGAACCAAGGCAGCTTAACTTGTGCAACAGCAGACAACAGCCCACAGAAGTACACCAGCTGAATTTTCCAGTTTATGAGCTTTCAGTTGCACTGTGAGTATGGGCAACAATTCCTAGAATCCCCTCTCCCCCAGAAACAGGTTTAAGCTCCACAGATCAACAGAAAAACACTCAAGTCTGGTGCTGGGGAGAACACCATGGCTTGCCCCCCTAGGGGTGAGAAAAGCGGAATATAAATACTGTAAATAAATAAAAAAATAAAATCATAGTCCCATCCTGCAAGTATCAGTTCAATTCCCTTCTGGTGTCATCAAAGTAATATGTTTAGCTACATGTTGTGTGAAAAAAGTAATTCCTTTTGTCTGTTTTTATCTTCCACCATGAATTATTAAGTCAGAAAGTCTAACATACATGCAATGTCAAATTGCCTGTAGAACAGAGCACTTGATAAGAAGCTAAATATGTATATGTCTATGAAATTAACTTTATTGAATCAGTCGTAAGGATTAAATTCAGAAGCTTCTGTTATGCTTTCATTTATTTTGTCTGCAGTGAACAAACCTTTTAGCTGTGAGTGCTGAGCATGATGCAAGAAAAGACATCAGAATCTCACCAGTGCTTAAAAGACTTGGACACTGTTCTTGGAGACAAACAGTTGGAGAAAGAAAAAAGCACAGCTAGGTAAAGTGAACAGAAAGCAGCAGGATTCCCTTAAGGAAGAGAGAAACAGGAAATGGTTAGTAAAGGCAAGCATGAGGGGAGAAAAACACTATTATCTGGGAAGCATATTAGAGAGAGAGAAAAAAATATCAAAAGAGAATGGAAAAACACAGATATATGAAAGAACAAAAAAGTAAGAAATATACAACCTTGTAATTTAGGGCACTGCTACTGAAAAGTGATGGTTCTTGGACAATGCTAATCCATAAGCTATGGGATGCCAGGCTAGAGTTTCCAAGAAGGAAAGAAACCAATGTAGCCAATGGGCACAAATATGGTCCCTGTTCCATTGGGAAAAAACCTTCCCAGTCCTCCATATTAGATACCTTAAGAAGCATGAATCTAAACCATTAGGCTAGTACAGACAGTCCTCAAATTACGAACAAGATAGATTCTGTAGGTTTGTTCTTAAGTTGAATTTTTATGTAAGTCGAAACAGCTACATTCTTAAATGCAAATTTTAGACACTCCCCCCCCCCCCGTCTGTCTGTCTGTCTGTCTATCTATCTATCTATCTATCTAAAAGTTTTGGATAGTATAGGGAAGGGTTAACACTCCCGTAGGGTTTGCTTTGAGGTCTGTGCCCCTTTTCAGAAGATTTCCTCTCACTTTATGTCCCTGTGGTCATTGGATTTTGAAAAATGTCGTTTGTTGTGGAAACAAGGATTGGTGAGAAAGCTTCAGTTGAGACACCTTCCAAGGGGCAGATTTTTCTCACTTCCTGTTGTTTCACTCCTGTTCTTAACTATGAGTCATTTGTAAGTTGGATGTTTGTAACTTGGGGACTGCCTGTACTAGGATTAGTTATAATTGTATAATATCAGTACAGAACATAATATCAGATCCACATCTTATGGTTTCACTTCTTATTAAGTTTCACTTCTTATTAAGACAGCTATACACACAGTATGGCCCCTGATATATTTCAAGATTCCCGTGGATACCTGAAGCCAGGGATAATAGTGAACCCTATATTCTGACTACACCTGGATTGGAAGCATATCACTAGAGCAGTGGTTCGCAACCTGTGGGTCCGTAGGAGTTTTCGCCTACAACTCAGAATTCCCAGTCAGTTTACCAGCTGTTAGGATTTCTGGAAGTTGAAGGCCAAAACATCTGGGGACCCACAGATTGAGAACCTCTGCATTAGAGGATGCTGAGAGGTGCAGACATGGTTTTTGGAGTGTGGTTAACTGAAATTATGGATACAGAACAGTGGTTCTCAACTTGTGTGTCCCAGATGTTTTGGCCTTCAACTCTCAGAAGCTGCTAAACTGGCTGGGAATTCTGAGAGTTTGTGAGAGTTAGTAAATGTGTATAAGCAGAATAAGTAGAAGCTTTACCACAGTATTTAAAGCAAGATATATCCTGCAACATAATAAAATGTCATTCAGGCTTGTAGAACAAGTAACAGTATCTTTACTTTAGTTCAAAGATTCAAACATGGTAACAATATATTCATCGGTCTCTCTGAATTCAGGCAAGGAACAAAGGAATAAAATAGCCCCTTTAAATAGTCTTTGAAATAAGCCTCATGCCATAAAATGATCAGTCCTTAAGATAGTTGGCAGCCAGTACTTTCTCTTCACTGTCCAAAGTGAGAACAAAAGGCAAAATGACAGTTAGAACCATGGGTCTCAGCAGCCAGCCAGAGGAAGCAGCCAATCAGAACCCTGACCCCTGGCACACTCAGCCAGTCGGCTGCTGACACCTCTTTCTCCAGTTAACCCACCATATAATGGTGTCCTTTTTAAATCTTCACAGAGTTGTAGGCGAAAACACCTGGGGACCTACAGGTTGAGAACCACTAATACAGAATATGTGGATAATGGGATCATACCGTAATGCATGCAAATTGTGAAGCAAGATAACAAAACAAAACAAAACAAAGTTGAACAATGAGAGGGGCTATCAAAATTGCTCTTTGCCACAGGCGCCATATGATCTTTAGCTAGCCCTTTAGCAGGAGAAAGACACAGATATCCTTGATCACGAATGCTTTGCACTCTTATTCCTGATATTATAGTTATTAATGTAACATTCAATAAGTTTATGTTCGCCTTGCAACCTCATGTGTAGTTGTGGCATTCAAACAGCATTTGTTGCTGTATTCAATTAAACAGTGTGTTAAAAATAAGTTCATTACTTACACGATAACTTTTCAGCCTGACAAAATCAACTTTCATGGAGATGAACCGTTCCGAATTTCTACTGAGATTCTTAATATGCTCCACAAGGTCAGCACAGAATTTGTAGCCACCTTTAAGCACACAGAGAACCACAATGTCATTGTATCCAACGTCTTGCATGATATCTTTGGCCAAACGTTCTATCCTAAAGCAAAAAAAATAAGGATAAACATATGGTAAGACATGGATTTTTCACTGCAAGCATATCCTGCGATATGATCAAACATCATGCATGGCCTAAATCTAAAAATATATTAATCATGATTCCACTATGTTGTACATACCATGCTATTTATTCATGACTAGAATATGGCTGGAGAAGTGTACTTAAATGCATATCCCATTCAGAGTAATGAGGTAAAAACAGATGATGTCTGCATTTGGATAAGCACCAGGATATAAATTCTGCTACAGCTGGTTAGGGATAAATCTCACTTTTTCTATGTATGACATGCCTATAGCAGGACTGGATTTTCTTATGTATTTTTCTTTTGTTCCTCCAGCCAAGAGACTGGTATCTGTGTGAGAAAGGTGACCATTCAGACAGCTGAATAACATCACCTCCAAATATATACAAAGTGGCAGCTTTTCAGAGGGTAGGCAGAAAACACGCGAAAAACAAATATGTTGATTATCATTAAGGGAGTATAGCAATAACATACGCTGTTGCTTTTCTATAGAAAAGAGGTGCTGAATGTTCTTTAACACCTTCTCTTTTCAGTCTTCACCACTGAGCATTACAAGAAGCACCCTGAAGAATTTCTTGTGGCATTTAGGCCCTTTGACTTTTCCCACATTCAAAACACCTCTCAGATTAAGCATTTAAAGTTGATTCTGTCTGACAACTCATCAGTATATACTCCCTTGCCACTAGAAATAAAGGCATACTTTGGCAGGCTTTCTTAAAATTATCATTAAATAGTAAGTCTAAAAGGATAAAATATAGAGAAGTGCACACTGTCTGCATTTATTTTTAAAGATACTGAGTGTAGTGCCACCCTCCACATTTTGATACTAAAACTGATGTTGTGGTCTTGGGGATACCACTTTCTCTGCTGAGTATTGCAGCTTAAATAAATTATTTGAAAATAGACCTTCCTCTTAAGCATTCGAGGAGAAATAGGAATGCTTGTCAGAAACATGAAAAATTAGGTATTTTTAATTACAAAAATGTGAGTCAAGCACTGAAAGGGTTAAATGGATGCAATGACTTAGCAAAAGCTGCAGTTCAGTCTAAGCATGTGTGCCTGTAGCTTAGTAGCCATCACTCTGAGGTAGCCCTCTGTGTGAGAGATCTCTGTGGGAGAAGGGTCCTAGTATGAGAAGGCCTCAGTGTTAGTTCGCCTCAGTCTTAGAGAGCCCGCAATATGAGAAGGCCTCGGTGTGAGGTAGGCCTCAGTGTTAGTAGGCCTTGGTGTGAATAGGCCTGTTGTGAGAAGCCCCAGGTTGAAGGCCATCATGTGTAAAGGCTACGGTGTGTAAAAAGCTACTGCGTAAAGCTCCTTTGTAACTTTGGTGTGAGAAGAGGCTCTGTGATAGCAAAGTTGTTTATCTGCATGGAAGATAAACATGGAAACAAAGAAGGAAGTGTAAAGAACTTTGTTTGTGTTATGGAAAACTTGTTCTTGTAAATAGTGCAACCATATTTTGCTATAAAGAAAAGACTCCTATGGAAGAGATCACATTGGTCTCTATGTTTTTGTTCTTTTCATCACTTTGTGCTACTGATGCTGCATCACATTGCTGCTAATAATTTACTCTGCTGTACATTTAAGAAGAGGGTCTTTTGTTAATAAGCTCACTTGCCCAACAATGCTGTAATTTAGCAAATAGGCCAGTATTTTAAAGATGACTAGGTTAATCCTTGCTGTCAAACCCAAAACATTTCTTGCATTGCAGAAAGTAAAACATTTCACTTCTCTGTGTGTGTGTGTGTTACTCACAGATCCCCACCTGTCAACAATGATCCCATGTGGTATGAGCACATAGTCAAGATCTCCATAGTAGTGCTGTGGATATGTAAACAGATCCAAACTATATCCTGGCCAATCATCTGAAATCTGAAAAACAGACAAAAGATTATTAGAAAACTTAATAGTGTAAGCACAGCCATATGGTAACTTCCAAAGGCCTGGAGACCACCAAGAGTCGGAATCTGGCTCAATGGAGGCTCCACAGTAGATCTTCCACAGTAACACCCCTCCCTAAAAACCCTGTGTTTCCTAGAAGTATAGAAGTCTGTGCTACTTCAAGCAGAGATCACACTGGCAATTCCTTGTGCTTGTTAAGGGAATCCCCATTGTCCTCTCTGATGGGAGACAGCAGGGACTCCTTGTTCTGTTGTCAGGTGCAACATGATAAACAAGAGACATGTCTCAAGATGTTCAAAAGGTGGTTTATCTATTAGCTGCAAAGCCTATGCAATTCACCCTATGGGTGCTATTAGTGTCCTCTTCAGGGGGCTCCTCAGAATCAAAACTGCAGAAATATCTGAGCATGAGCTCCAAAACCATTTATTGGGTGAATTTGGGGTTACTAGCTCAGAAATTTCTGAAATTCTGATCCTAAAGAGTCCCCTGAAGAAGGCTGTAATGCACAACTCAAATCATATTGAGCTTTTTAATGAACTAACCGTATTTTGAGCATTTTGGTATGAGTCCTGTTTCTCCTGTGGATTACATAAGATGCTCTCCAGTCTTTGCTTCTTTCATTGTTAGATGGTATTTCCAGGGCTTGGTGGGGAAAGATAAGTGATCCCACTGCTCAAAGAGGTGTCTATTGAAAGATTTTCACTGTGGAGGGGAACACAACCTGGCTCCTAGTTGAAGTGATGGCTATAAAAGCTTCATGTAGTAAATTCTGTTAGGTATTAATGACACCAGAAGTACGACCATGGCCCAAAAATCATGGTTTGACACTATTCTGTCCATGAGTGTTCAAGAGTGCTGGGACTTTGGCTTAGCTTCCCAAACTGGTTCTCTACCACGAACTTAATGGGATGTACAGATCCAACAAAGGGCTTCTATCTTGAAGGTGTTCTCTTACAGTTGTCTTGCTCACATTTACGCCTTCATTCTGGGCTAAAGACTGCAAGTGGACCAGGAGATTACACTGGGATCACATTCAGCTTCCTGGTTTTTTTTGAATTATCATCACTGACAGGGAACACTACTTTTGGCCTTCAGGCATTAGCAAGTGTTCTTTCTAAACATAGGCTAAAGAAATGCAGGAACATTCAGTCTTGGCTGAGTTTCTGTTGAACTGCTTTCATTAAAAGATGCTAGAAGGCATTGTGTCACGTTCATCTGGGCAAAAGTTCAAAGGTCAGGATGCTAGTCTCCAAAATTGCATGACATGGGGAAAGAGTCTACAAGTGCATAAAGGCCAGTTTTCTATTGTATTTCGGAGAAAAGAAGTCAAACCCAAGCTAGTAATACTTATACGTTGTTTTTTTTTCCGTGTCAGGAGCAACTTGAGAAACTGCAAATTGTTTCTGGCGTGAGAGAATTGGCCATCTGCAAGGACCTTGCCTAGGGGACGCCTGGATGTTTTACCATCCTGTGGGAGGCTTATCTCATGGCCCTGTATAGGGAGCTGGAGCTGACAGACAGGGGCTCACCCCGCTTCCTGGATTCCAACTGCCAACATTTCAGTCCGCAATCCTGCCAGCACAAGGGTTTGACCCATTGCGCCACCGAGGGCTCGTTATACCGGGTTCAAGTAGTTCAGCCACAAATCAAATTACTGCAGAAATTAAGAGAAGTATATATCCATACTACATACTTAATTCTCCATGAAAGGTATACAGTACTGAGTCCACAGAAGTAATGGCAACAGCAATATTCCAAATACAATGTATTTCAAATCCGCTATACTAGCTGGAACATAAACCAAGTATAATAATGAAGCAACTCATAACAGGGAGAATCATGCTTGCCATAGATTTCAATGGGAGTAAGTCTGAGCCATTGTGGTGTAGAGATTTGAGTATTGGACTATGATTCTGGAGACCAGCGTTCAAATCCCCAATCAGCCATGGAACCCAATGGGTGGTCTTGGGCAAGTCTCAATCCCTTAGTCTCACAGGAAGGCAAATGCAATTCTCATCTGAATAAATCTTTCCAAGAGAACCCTGCAACAGGCCCGCTTATTGTTGTCATACGTTGGATATAATTTGATGGCACTCAACAACAACAATTTTGAAGTCTAACCCAGAATTATCAACAGTGTCCTCAAAAGAATTATACTCCTATACTTTTTATTTCAAATCCTGCTCTGATTGAATATTCATAGCGGTTCTTGAAAAATCAGGAATAAGGAAAATATCAATCTAAACAGGTAAAATAATAGAATCCTAGAGTTGGATGAGACCTTGTGGGCCATTCAGTCCAACCCCCTGACAAGGAGCAGGAAAATCGCATTCAAAGCACCCCCAACAGATGGCCATTCAGCCTCTGTTTAAAAGCCTCCGAAGGAGGAGACTCCACCACTCTCCAGGGCAGAGAGTTCCATTGCTGAACAGCTCTCAACATTAGGAAGTTCTTCCTAATGTTCAGGTGGAATCTCCTCACCTATAGATAGAACAGCTGAGGAACAACAAGGGTAAATGTTTTCTTCACACATCCATAGCACACAGGTGGGTGGCTATTTTCCAGAATAGGTTGAGAATTTCACATTGTAAAGATGAGGAAACATGTCAGAAGTTGTCTGCTCCACCACATTTCAGATTTCAGTATTTGTGGGTATTTGTGTGTGCTAATTCTCCCCAATGTTTAAAACCTTGCTTTTAGATACACCAAGCAGCAAACTGAAGAAGCAATGCCTTGCATCTCAATAGGATTTGCTATATTATTGTTGCATACTATAACTATGACAATACTTGCAAGTCAGACATATTCTTATTTGGAAAAAAACCTTTTTTGCATTTGTATAATAAGTCAATTAAGCTGTTTACAGCAACAATCAAATAATCTGCAGAATCAATATGTTGTCTGAATAATCAGGTGCATAAAGACAAATGGTGTGCAATCTGGAATGGTATGAACCGTACAGAAAGAATGGCACCTCCCCACACACCTTTCTTCTACCAAAATAGGGCTCCAGGGCCATTCCAACCTCAGAAAATATGATGCCTTAACTTGCTTCTGAAGGTGTAAACTGTATCAGAACCTGGGAAGCAGACTAGCCATAAAATTACAGAGTGATATAACTCTCTTAAGCAGCGGGTTCTCAATGTCACAACAGTTAATTACTTAATACTGCTAACTTACTGCATACTACTATGTTATTTAATACTATCAACTTACTTAATATTACTAAGTTTGTTATGTAATCTATGATAACTGTGTTTTCATAACCAGGAGGAGAGAGGTGATTGTGGAATATTCTATTTCATGTGTCAAAATAGCCAGACTGAGGGCCCTTCCAGACAAGCTCTATATCACAGGATCTGATCCCAGGGTTTCTCCTTTAAACTGGATTATATGAGTCCCCACTGCCAGATAATCCGGGGAAAACAGAAAACCTGGGATCAGATCTTGGGTTATAGGGCCTATCTGGAAGGGCCCTGACATTGGGGATTGAGAACACTCAATAAAATCCCACATTTTCTGCTTTGAACTAGAATATATGGCAGTGTGGACTCAGATAACCCAGTTCAAAGCAGATATTGTGGGATTTTTGCCTTGATATTCTGGGTTATATGGCTGTGTGGAAGGGACCTGAGAGAGACACCTTTGCTGCTCAAACAGAGGGTACAGGAAACCTTAATGAGCCATCTCTATGAGGATTCTCCAGCCATCTAATTGTTGGGACTATAACTCTCAATATCCCCTATTAATACTTTGTTAACTGGGGATGACAGAAATTCAGGTTTAGCAATGGCTGCATAACCACATCTCTCTCACCTTACTTCTGGCCTACATTTTTCCTCTCTTATAAATATGATATCTGGAATGTGATGTCCTCCTGAAAATAACGTGTTAAGTAGCACAGAAAAACAGGGTGCAAATTCAAAACAGTTACAAAGGACAATCACACACTGAAGTTCCTTCTGACAAAACATGCTTAGCATTGTGTGACTCTCTTGAGTAATTGTTTTGATGGATTTTCCCCATAGCTATTGCTCTTAGATGTTTTTATCTAGTGTTAAATTTATATTAAGCATTATGTTTGTATAGGTCATTTAAGTTTTCATTGTTAATTATTTTGTCTGTTACTAAGTTTAAAGTTGGGTTGCTTTATATAGCTTGATGTGGTCTGTCCTGCTGTAATTTAGCAATATATAATATTAATATTGTACTATGGTAATATTGTATTTTCATTTTACTTGTAAGCCGCTCTGAGTCCCCTTTGGGGTGAGAAGGGCGGCATATAAATGCCGTAAATAAATAAAGAAATTGTTTGTACGTTTTCCCCCTTTTTGGGATTTAATGTTTACCATACACGTTGGAAACTGCCCTGAGTCCTTTCGGAGAGATAAGGTGGTCTACAGATCAAGTTTTGCGTGTCATCCTTACGCAAAACTTGATTTGCCATGTTATGCCAATAAAGGCTTATTGTATTGTATTGTTGAATACTGAGGTTGCATAATCATTTCTCAGGTGGAAAGGGATTGCAAAAAAAAAAAATCTTGGTTGGAAAGGGATTACAAATGGACTCCCCCTCCCCAATTTAAAACTACATTGGAGCTCGACTGCTTCAGAACTGAAATCAAGTTTTGTTGTTGTTGTTGTTTTCAATGGTTCAATAGATTTTTTTTTGTTTGAATAAGTATGCTTAAGACTGCAATGTCAAACATTCTTGTATAAAATGATTTTATTATTTCAACAAGGTTGCTCCTATCATGAGGCAGAATGGGGCAGGCAGGAGCTTCAAGCCAGCATACTTCTGGAAATGGGAAGTGATGACAAGATGTTGGAGCTGCATATGCCATATGGTTTGCTGTGTGCACCTGGAAGCTATCCCACAAATCTAAGAAACTATAAATGTGGTTAATTTCTTAAATGAATAGGATATCATCTTGTCCTTTGCCTTCAGGAGCAAAACTACTTGGGCTGGCTCAAGCTCCAGGCATTTATTCTTTTTGTAGCAGGTACCGGTAGATCAGTGTTTCCCAACCTTTTTTGTCCAAGGACCACATTGACCAGGGACCACTCTCCAACATTACTACCAAAAGGGTTATGAATCAGTTTTTGGTCAACTTTAGATTCGGTTTGGTTATTTGGGGTGCTGATTCGGATGGATGGATGGTATCCTTGAAGTGACTAGCTTTACTTTGAAGGAGCTGGGGGTGGTGACAGCCGACAGGGAGCTCTGGCGTGGGCTGGTCCATGAGGTCACAAAGAATTGGAAGCAACTGAACGAATAAACAACAAGATTCAGAAAATTGCATTGGATAGGCCACATCAGCTCTAGTTTCTGATATAGAACATATGCTGTCCAGTAGTCACCATCTGCTCACCAACAGAAAAACATATTTAATAATGTAGAAATGATATGGTATTAGTAATCTTTTGTGGGTAGTCAGCCTCTCCCTTCTCAACATCCCTGTTACCTCGGCACTATAAGAAAGTTTTGTGAGACCAGTCGCTCTCGTTGCCATGTGGTTTCAAGGCAACGGTGTACTAATGGTGAGGCCGTAGACCATATTTTCGTTCTAGTGGACCACTGGTGGTCCCTGGACCATAGGTTGGGAATCATTGCATTATATAGAGGTGGGAATCACATGGCCCTCCAGACAGCCCCAAATAAAAATAAAGTAAAAAGTGCATTTTTAAAAAGACTATTGATTTCCACTTCTGCATTTTAGAACACATCTATCTGCGAATAAATCCTATTGAAAATCCATGCAATTTATGAGTAAGTAGGCAATGAACCACTCTGAGCAGAAATGAGATGATGCAATCACTTAATTCAGTCCTTGTGCAGGTCAAATCAGAACAAAAGCCCCATCTAGTTGAATGAGGCTGGCTTTCTACGTGCATATAATTATTACTTAGCACTTATTACTGCTTACCACACAGTTCGAGCCATGACTATTGTAAAATAAGTCTCACTGAATTCAACACTATTTACTCACAGTTCTCTCTGGGATGATTACAGACTTTCAATTCATTCATATGTACAGGTGTTCTTAAAAAAAAACAAAGTGCAGATTTCGGCATTAGTGTCTTGAGAATTCTGTATTCAAAGTGTCAGCAATCCACAACAGTGATTAGACTGTAGAAGGATGGGTGCTTCGTTTTGTAATTCGTGCATACAAAATGTGATTGGGGATGGCATTTAATTATGTTGTATGATGTACAGTGTTATTATATTCTATCTATTCTATTCAAATTATGTTTGAAAAAATTCCAAAAGCAAATCTTGAATGAGCCATTTTATCTAAGGAATACTATTTTATTACATCATTGTATACACATGGGCCTTAGAACCAAATTCTAACAGATACCACTGGATTGCTTTGAGTTTTCCAGGCTGTATAGACATGTTCCATAAGCATTCTCTCCTGACGTTTCACCCACATCTATGGCAAGTATTTTCAGCGGTTGAGGGGTCAGTTGGAAGCTAGGTAAGTGAGATTTATTTATCTGTACAATGTCCAGGGTGGGAGAAAGAACTCTTATCTGCTTGAGGCAAGTATGCATGTTGCAATGCTAATCAAGGTGACCAACTGCAATATTCACATTTGCCTCAAGCAGACAAGAGTTCTTTCTCCCATCCTGGACATTCCACAGATATATAAACCTCACTTGTCTAGTTTCCACATACCTCAACACCTCTGAGGATGCCTGTCATAGATGTGGGCAAAACATCAGGAAAGAATAATTCTGGAACATGGCCATACAACCCAGGAAAACTCACAACAACCCAATGATTCTGCCATGAAAGCCTTTGACCACACACAGATACCACTGTATATTTTAACACTTTATAATTCTTGATTTTTGTGTGTATTTTCCCTTGCATTTCTCTCCAAAAATGAATATAAGTCTTAAAGAATCCAATAGCTGATAGTATAGCAAAATTACAAGAGATACCTTAAAATACAGCTTGAAACTCGGTGCTTTGACAATGCGAGCAGTGAATTGCTGTGCAAGAGAAAACTTGACATAACATTTTAATTTAAGCTGGAATAATAATAATAATAATAACTTCACCTTCAAACATCTTGCATGAAACTGTAATTTAAGATGGAATCCGTTACTCCGATGAAATTATTTTAACATCTATTCTTAAATATAAATGTATTTACTTAGCCTTCAAATACCTTACATCAGTGGTTCTCAACCTGTGGTCCCCAGATGTTTTGGCCTAACAGGTGGTAAATTGGCTGGGATTTCTGGTGGCCCTTCCACATAGCCCTATATCCCAGAATATCAAGGCAGAAAATCCCACAATATCTGCTTTGAACTGGGTTATCTGAGTCCACACTCAGATAATTTGGGATTTCCTGCCTTGATATTCTGGATAAAGGGCTGTGTGGAAGAGTCCTGGGAGTTTTAGGCCAAAACACCTGGGGGCCCACAGGTTGAGAACCTCTGCCTTACATGAAACTGTAATTTAAGGTGAAACCCATAACTGATGGAATTATTATAACATTTATTCTTTAATATGAATGTATATGTGTTAGCCGCCTTGAATCCCCATGGAGAGAAATGTGGGATATAAATAAAGATGATAACAACAACAACAACAACAACAACAACAACAACTGATTCTGGCAGTCCAAGAACATGCCATTAGAACAAATGCCATCAAAGCCAGAATTGAAAAGTCGACAACAGATCCCAAATGTAGACTCTGCAAGGAAGCAGGTGAAACAATAGATCACATCATCAGCTGCTGCAAGAAGATCGCGCAGACAGACTACAAGCAGAGGCATAACACTGTTGCTCAGATTATTCATTGGAACTTGTGCCACAAATACCATCTGCCGGCCACAAAGAACTGGTGGGATCACAAGCCAGAAAAAGTTACAGAAAATGAACACGTCAAACTCCTCTGGGACTTCCGAATTCAGACAGAGTTTTGGAGCACAATACTCCTGACCTCACAATCGTGTTAAAAAACAAAGTATGGATTGTCGATGTTGCAATCCCAGTGACAGCAGGATTGAAGAGAAACAACTGGAAAAGCTGGCACAGTATGAGGATTTAAAGTTAGAACTGCAAAGACTCTGGCACAAGCCAGTCAAGGTGGTCCCAGTGGTGATCAGCACACTGGGTGCAGTGCCTAATCACCTTGGCCTGCACTTAAACACAATCAGCACTGACACAATTACCATCTGCCAGCTGCAGAAGGCCACCTTACTGGGATCTGCACACATTATTAGCCGATACATCACACAGTCCTAGACACTTGGGAAGTGTCCGACGTGTGATCCAATGCAACAGCCAGCAGAGTGATCTTGTCTGCCATTGACTTGTCTTGTTGTGTTTCAAATAACAACAACAACAACAACAACAATTTCAAATAGTCACCATAGCTACCATTAGCTGTTAAAGCAGGCAGGGGGTAACTTGGTCCCTCCAGGTGTTTTGGATCTCATCTCCCACCATTCCTAAGAGCCTTGGGCCCTTTAAGAGGCTGAGTGGGAAACGTATGGGGCCTGAGGATGTTAGGAATTGTAGGAGTCCAAAACACTTGGAGGGCCCAAGTTTGCCCATGTCTAACCTACACAGAACACCCTTCTCTCTTCCCTTGCAGATATTTTGCACAAGCTTCCAATGCATCTGTGCCAGCTGTTAGGAATGGTGGGAGCTGAAGTCCAAAACATTGGAGGGCTTGTTTGCCCAGGCCTGACCTACACAGTACACCCTTCTCTGTTCTCTTGCAGAGAGTTTGCACAATGCTTCTGTGCCGGCCAGGCCTGTAGCCAGGATTTTGTTTTGGGGGGAGCTGAGTTTGATTGGGGGGGGGGGGGGCTGAGTGAAAGAGGGTCTACCCTAGCAAACCTTTTGTATCGTTACCCCAATACCCCCATGCATATGGGATATATTGAGCATGGTGATCAGATCATGATATGAATAAACATAACAGTTTAAATAATGTACCAGTAAGGCCTCCTCGTGGACCAACATGAGAATTTGGGGGGGGGGGGGGCTGAAGCCCCTCAAGCCCCCCCCTCCCCCGGCTACGTGCTTGGTGCCAGCTATTAGGAATTGTGGGAGTTGAAGTCCAAAACACATGGAGGGCCCAAGTTTGACCATGCCTGTGTTAAAGGGCACATGTATTTTGGGGGACAGACTGTATAGATGTAATCAAAGTATTTATATTGTTTAGTCAACAGTGTGAGTTGGGGGGGGGGGGAGGACAATGACAAAATAACAGCCTCATGTGGGTGCATCTATACTGTAGCCAACTGTTAGGAACTGTGGGAGCTGAAGTCCAAAACACATGTAGGCCCAAAGGTTGGGAACCACTGTTGTAGAAATGGCCTCACAACCTCTGGGGATGCCTGCCATAGATGTGGGAGAAACGTCAGGAGAGAATGCTTCTGGAACATGGACATACAGCCTGGAAAGCTCACAGCAACCCAACAACTCATAGTTTTGTAACAGCTAAAGCAGTGGTTCTCAATCTGTGGTCCCCAGGTGTTTTGGCTTACAACTCCCAGAAATCCCAGCTGTTAGGATTTCTGGGAGTTGAAGGCCCAAACATCTGGAGACCCACAGGTTGAGAACCACTGAGCTAAAGTGTTGTTGAACTGCATTCATTTAGCAGCATGACGCACAGAGTGGGAGTGGGGTGAGGAGTAAAAGGGAAATAACAATAGCCTCCTATGGGTGCATCTACACTGTTGAATTAATGCAGTTTGACACCACTTTAGCTGCCATGGCTCAATGCTATGGAATCCTGGGAGCAGCAACTTCCAGAATCTCTCCCTCGCTAGTGTGGACGAGGATTATATAACCCACGTTGCAAGTTACTTTCTGAAGCTTTGGGTGAGCTCTGAAGACACACAACGTGGCGGGCAGAGGATGCCTCGGCTGCACCAGCAGGAAAGAGAGAGAGAGTTCTGCCTGGCCCAAGGGCAGCACTCACTGACTGTGTGTTTGGAAGCAAAGGGAGGGAGGAGGTTTTGAATTTACCACGACCCCTCGGCCACGGCTGCGTCGCGGCGCCTCTGCTGGGTTGGGGGCCTCGCCGATGCTTTGCCCGGCCATCTTCGGCGAAGGGAGCCTCGAGGAGAAAGGAAGAAGGGGAGAAAGGAAGGAAAGAAAGAAGAGGGAGAAGTGAAAAGATTAGGAGGGAAAGCGAGGGAAAGCGCTCAGCCTGGCCTTCTGCGCCTCTTTGCTGCGAGGAGGCGGGCTTAGGCGCCAGCCTCCAGACCCAGAGTGGAAAAGGAGGAGGAGGAAGGAAGGAAGGAAGGAAGGAGAAAGCGAAGGAGAAGCAAAGGAGGCGGCGCCTGCCTCGAGTTGGAGGGAAGGAGAAGGAGGGAAGGGAGGGAGGCAGGGGAAGGGGAAGGGAAGGAAGGAAGGTGGGAAGGGGAAGGATGGGAAAGGAAGGAAGGGGAGAGGGGGATGGAAGGGAAAGGGAAGGAAAGAGGTGAGAGAAGGAAGGAAAGGAAGGAAGAAGAAGGGAAAGGAAGGAAGGGGAGAGGGGGGTGGAAAGTAGGTAGGAAGAAAGGAAGGAAGGGGAGGACAAAGGGAGGGGAAGGAAGGAAGGTGGGAAGGGGAAGGATGGGAAAGGAAAGAAGGGGAGAGTTGGATGGAAAGTGTTAAGGAAGGAAGGGGAAGAGGAAGGAAAGGGAGCGGAAGGAAGGAAGGGAGAAAAGAAAGGAAGATGGGAAGGAAGGAGATGAGGGAAGGGAAAGGATGAGGAGGGGAAGGAAGGAAGGATGAGAAGGGAAGGAAGGATGAGAAGGGAAGGAAGGAATGAAGAAGGGAAAAGGAAGAAGGGAGGGAAGGGAAAGGAAGGAAGGGGAAGAGGAAGGAAGGAAGGGAGAAGAGAAAGGGAGATGGGAAAGAAGGAGATGAGTGAAGGGAGGGAGGGAAGGGAAAGTATGAGAAGGGGAAGGAAGGAAGGATGAGAAGGGAAGGAAGGAATGAAGGAGGGAAGGGAAGAGGAAGGAGGGAGGGAAGGGAAGGGAAAGGAAGGAAGCGGAGAGGGGGAAGCAAGGAGGGGAAGGAAGGGAAAGGAAGGAAGGTGGGTAGGAAGTTAAGGAAGGAGGTGAGGGAAGGAAGGGGAAGGAGGGAAGGGGGGCACATGGGAAGAAAGAAGAGGAAGGAAGGAAAGAAAAGGAAGGCAAGGAAAGGTGCCTCCATGCCAGACATGGACCAACTTCAGCTTTCCCTCTAGGTGTTTTGGACTCCAATTTGTTCATTTTGGCATCTGCTCCTTCCTTAGTTGAGAGATGTCTTAGTTGCATCCCATTTAGATTTAGATCCTGCACCTCTTTCTCAACTCAGAAAGGGGTCTTTTAACCACAGCTACTTCCTCTGTTGAGAGAGACACAGGCAGCCTGGTTATATGGAGCCATATCACTTTCTTGGCTTAGGAGACTCCCTCTTTGGACCTGTTAGCAAAGTGTGTAGTGGATTACTGTAAGTTTTCCAGGCAGTATGGCCATGTTCCAGATGTACTTTCTCCTGACGTTTCGCCCACATCTATCGCAGCCATCCTCAGAGGTTGAAAGGTCTGTTGGAAACTTGGACAAGTGGGGTTTATATATCTGTCTTGTTACAGGCAGAAATACAGAGAAGTCTGGTGCAGAACTTCAAGAACCGAGAATAACAGCTCAGTAAAGGCTGTTCTGAACACTGATTTGCCATCGTGTCAGAAGCAAATTGAGGATACAGTTGTAATGTATTTAAAAGTGCAAACAAAGTAAAAAGCTTGGCACTTGGGAGTGCCTCTGGTGTTTCTGCAAGAAGGTCCTCCATTGTGTATGTGGCAGGACTCAGGCTGCATTGTAATAGGTGGTCTGTGGTTTGCTCTTGTCCACACTCGCATGTTGTGGACTCCACTTGGTGGCCCCATTTCTTAAGGTTGGTTCTGCATCTCAAGGTGTCAGAGCGCAGTCCTTGAAGTGACTGGCTTGACCTTGAAGGAGCTGAGGATGGTGACGGCCGACAGGGAGCTCTGGCGTGGGCTGTTTCATGAGGTCACGAAGAGTCAGAAGCGACTGAACAAATGAACAACAACAATGACTTCTAGAAAGAAGGCAGGTAGAAAAACACCTTGAGTTACATAGATCTAGGAAACAGTTTGAAAACAAGGCAAGAAAGCATTAGGGAGTCCTGTAACAAAGTTGGGTAACTTTCTTTTGTCTATCCATCCCTTTATATGAGGTGTATACCCGCAACAATAAAAGTGGGTTTGTTACCTTTTTGAACCATACCAGAACATCCAGCATATTTTATTTCCTGTTTCCTACTACAAGCTCGAATATAACACTGGTTAAGCTGCACTCCGCAATAGATACCATATGTACCTTTAATGAGTTCTAGGTGAACTGATAATAAGGTAGGCTAAGAATCTCAGGTGGTTTTATGTGGTTATTATGCGAGTCAATATATGCCAAGCAGCAACAAGAGTCATATCGCCCCATAAAATTAACTTGGCATTTGTTCTTGGTAGTCCCTTGGTTCTAATAAAAGGAAGAATTCTAATGAAAATCAGTTGTGTTTATTCACCTTTGTTCCCTTTGCTATACCAAAAGGGTGTATGAGTTGGCAATTCTGATCGCTGGCTGTTCTTTTACATACAAATATAGATGGAGCGACATTCTTAAGATTCCCTAAAATGTATTTTGTCAAACTTCCTGGAGAGTGAAAGCACGGAATGTTTTCCTTGTGTCTGTAGCTCAAATGGTTTTCATTATACCATTTCCCCCCTCCTATATAATCAGCAGTACCGATGACCAGGGTTGTCAGGTGTCTTCCTGAAAAATAAGGGACATGGGGGAGGGGGGGCTTGTGGGCCAGGGACTTCAATGGACAGGACTTCTGCCCCTCCCCCCCCCAACTCCTCCTTAGCAATTGACATCTCTGTCCCCTCCTTGCCTTCAGGTCAAATACCAAGGAGGAGGCCGAGGTCCCAGAACATCCCAGGCAATCATCCCCTGGAATGTGGGATATTTTCCCGCAATAAGGGACTGCCCTTTAAGATCTAGTAAGCCTGGCAAGCCTGGTGATGACCTTCATGAAAAAGTACACTTCTGTTTTAAGTGGAAAGAGATAGGACTGCTTTATGTTTGATTTGAGAGACACTTCCATGAACATCAAACAGGAAGAAGTGCCTTGTTCTCTTTCGGTGTTCAAGAAGACTGGGGGCTCTTCCACACAGCCCTATATCCCAGAATATCAAGGCAGAAATTCCGAGTGTGGACTCAGATAACCCAGTTCAAAGCAGATATTGTGTGATTTCCTGCCTTGATATTCCGGGATATAGGATTGTGTGGAAGGGCCCTGGAAAGTCTAGGTGAACAGTACATACAATCAAAATGCCAAATGTACCTGGAACAGAATCAGCTTCCTGAAAAACACTCCCATACCTTTCAGCAATGAGTGCATACAACAGCCTGGTCTCACATGATACACTCTAGATTTATTGGACTGTAATTCCCATAGATCATGAAACTGAATTGCCAATAAAAGTGGTGCCAGTCTGCATTAATTCTACACCTTTAGAGGCATTTTTGACACATGCATCCAGCTTTTCTTTCCCTGAAGAAAAAACTGGGGAAAGTATATATATGCCTTACCAATATCCCAACAGAGGGGGAGGCAGGCATTTGACTAGGTACACAAGGGGATTTCATCTTCCCTTCATAATGTTCAAATTGATTGAAGAGCCTGGTTGGATGAAACCATTCAATGATGTCCTCTGAACACACAAGAGAAATGTCCTCCAGAGGTCATTTTGGTACAATTTAGAGTATTTTGACCCCTGATGGTCACAAAGAGTCCTAGTAGTGTCTGTGGACCCTTCCACACAGACCAATATCCCAGAACATCAAGGCAGAAAATCCCACAATATCTGCTTTGAACTGGGTCATCTGAGGGCCCTTCCACACAGCCCTATATCCCAGAATATCAAGGCAGAAAATCCTATCTGAGTGTGGACTCAGATAACCCAATTCAAAGCAGATATTCTGGGATTTCCTGCCTTAATATTTTGGGATACAGGGCTGTGTGGAAGGACCCTGAGTCCACTCAGATAATGTGGGATTTTCTGCCTTGATATTCTGGGATATAGGGCTGTGTGGAAGGACCCAAAGACCCAATGAGTTGCACTTGTCCACCATCACTTTAAATGTCACTAAACAATAATGAAAAGAAGGAATCTTAGGGCAGAAAATCCCATATCATCTGCTTTCAACTGGGTTATCTGAGTCAACACTCAGAAAATGTGGGATTTCCTGCCCTGATATTCTAGGATATAGGGCTGTGTAGAAGGGCCTTTAGCCACACACTGCTGTTTCAAGTCACTGCCATTATAAGAACTCAAATCCTTTTCTTTCTGATCTATTAGCTTGTGTTATCCAGGAGGTCTACGAAAGTGGTATGCAGAGGTCATTTCACACTGTAATATAATCCAGAATATCAAGGCAAATAATCCACACTATCTGCTTTGAATGGGATTATCTGAGTAAACTGCCATATAATCAAAGCAGATAATCTGCATTTTATAAAGCTCTGTAGAAGGGGCCAGTGTTGCTATGCCATGTGCAGATTTCAGCATCATAACAGGAACGTTATCATGATTAGATTTTTATTGCCAAGAATGAGGAAGGATCTTTATGAATTGTTTTGACTTTTGAACCCAAATCATTCTGTTGGCACTGAGTTCTATTGACTATCTCAGTGGGTGGAGGATGTCATTTGTTATGTGCTGAGATTTTATTTTATTTTCTTGTCAGGAGCAACTTGAGAAACTGTCTAGATGGTGAAATATCTTGGGCTGGCCCTGGGTATACAACATATAGCACAAGTTTATGCATATTTAACAGAAAAGTCAGCCTTACTGGATTCAAGTAGAGTTGCACAGAACTACAGTATTACACTTTGATCATGTACAGAATTACTCAGTTCAGTAAAATGAGTAGACCTGGAATCAGAATTTAGAGCCCTAAATGTATCTGTTCTGTCTTTTCTAATCTTGAATTCATTTGTCAGTTCACATCTATAAGAAACGGAGTGGAAATAATAGTGAATGCCACAAAAAGTGGTTTTATATTAGGATTAAGAAAATGGCAGAATATGCTCAGATTCTGTTTTTACTTCTTGTGCACTGTATTCAATTGATGTTTGATACAAACATTTGAAACTAGAGGAATGGCATGTAGTGCTCCTGTGTTAGATTTGCCATGTATTTACTTCATTCAGTTTTATCTTTTTGCAGGAAGATTATAATTCCTAGCTTTTGCTGAATATGAATGAAGATATAGAATGTAAATACTAAATCACAGGCAGAAACATTAAGCTTTAAGGTAATTACCAATGTATTTTTATTAACTATTTTGCAAATCATTCCCACCCTGTTAAAATTTACACATCTATGTGAATTATGATTATTCATGATGACACATGTTCAAAAAGTAACAGAAACTTTAGACTGCTACATAGTATATAGCAATTAGAACAACCTGGGAAAAATAAACTATTTATTTGAAAAAATAAATAATACATATTTTAAAACAACCGCAGTGTAAAATTTGATAGTACCCTAAGAGATTTGGTAAAAATTAAATATTTTCTACATTTGAATATATAAGTATCTTCTCTTTCCATACTGAAAGTAAGTGTCCATATCTCACTATTTTTTCTAATGATGTCCTCATTTGTTTGCAATATAAATCACTTTGTGTTTTTCAATTGTCTGAATATCATGTTCCAACTGTTTCATTTCTGTCTCCAATCGCTCCTTGTGGAGCTTCTTTGGTAATGTGTCGATCTCCACTGAAAGGCTTTGGAACGCTTGATGCACTTCTTCCCAGTTCCTTTTGAGGCCCTGTTTCAAAAATATGAAAAGATAAATTAATTTGCAACGTTATATGAACAATCACAGGGGCTGTGGTGGTACAGCGGGTTAAATCGCTAAGCTGCAGAACTTGCTGACCAGAAGGTTGGCAGTTTGAATCTGCGGGACAAGGTGAGCTCCCATTGTTAGCCCCAGCTTCTGCCAACCTAGCAGTTCGAAAACATGAGTAGATCAATAGGTATTGCTTTGGCGGGAAGGTAACGGCACTCCATGCAGTCATGCTGGCCACATGACCTAGGAGGCATCTATGGACAACACCGGCTCTTTAGCTTAGAAATGGAGATGAGCACCACCTCCCAGAGCTGGACCCAACTAGACTTAATTTATTTATTATGTATTTACTGTATTTATATACCGCCTTTCTCACCTATGGAGGGACTCAAGGTGTTTTACAGCATATTGATGGCAAAAATTCAATGCTAACATACAGTAACAGATAGAAATCATAATAAGTAATTACTACATATAACTTTGACTTAAAATCATTAAAACCATTAAATGTAAGACATAAACAAAATGTAAACATTCAGACAAAGCATTAAAATTATCCTAGTATAAATATTAAAATCACATAATAAAAAAAATGTACACCATAGCCATTCAGATTGTCATCGCACATGTTCCTTAATTGATGTCAAGGGGAAACTGTTACCTTTACTATGGACAATCATAAAGGCTATAATCTTTCACTCAGGATATAATCTATGTACTCAGAACTAACTTTACATTCATAAAGTTCAAACTGGTTTACTTCTGAGTAGACACATACAGGACTGTTGACTACATAACTTCAAATAGACTTCCCTTACAGGAAAGCCCATTGAACTCCAAT
This sequence comes from Anolis sagrei, assembly GCF_037176765.1. Taxonomy (NCBI): domain Eukaryota; kingdom Metazoa; phylum Chordata; class Lepidosauria; order Squamata; family Anolidae; genus Anolis; species Anolis sagrei. The sequence goes on from NC_090026.1 coordinate 109,368,756, forward strand.
GGGAATTACTTCAGAGTAAAACAAAAGGTATTACACAATAGCATCTCCCTTATACTATTCAGAACAGCATAACTGCACTTTCCCCATACTATTTGTACAATAATAATTTTAAAAAGCAGAAGGCCAAGGGTTATTTTAAAAATGGGTCCAAAATTATAAACATTTGGGTACTTATAGTCTCTATCTACTGTGGATACAGTAGATATGGAATCTACTTTTCAAAATGAACTTCTATCACTCATCTGTTTGCAATTCGAAGAGCATGCTCAGTCATACATAGGTAAAAACTATTCTATAGCTCCATCTAGTGAAAAACTACTTCCCCCAACTGTGAGCTTTTAATAAACCCAGCAACTTTTGCCTGTATAAACTCTTGTTTGTTCTTTTATTTATTTATTTATTATTATTTATTTACTTTGCTTATATACCGCTGTATCTCAAGCCCGAAGGCGACTCACAGCGGTTCACAAACAGTAAAAACAGTACAAACAGCAGTGGTTCCATACAACCACTGAGACCTTTTCACACTGCAATCAACCCAAATACCTGCAGAAGACTTTCTCTCTCCTCATCAGAAAGTCTTTTCATAGCTCTTTGCCTGAGGGTTTCCTTGACATAGGCATCATACTCTTCTTGAGCTCTTCTTGCTTCTTCAGTTCGCTTAGTAACATACTTTGGAGTAACGCCATAATCCTACAAAAAAGTGCAATAAAAACATTCATCATCGGAAAAAAAGACCCATATATAATGCAGATGTTTACATCAAGTAGCATGAAATTACACCAAAAATATTAAACTCTTTGTATTTCTTTGAATATTTAGCAGAGAATTCCTGATCCAAATGTCCATTCTTACACAGCCAAAGCTACATCTGAGAAAAATAGCAGCAGTCCTGAGAAATCTAAGGATGTTCAAGGGCAAAAGCATTCCACTTCAGAAGAAACATAAAAACTTGCATCTCTACAGTTATACTAAAATGATTTAGACTGCAGTCCTATGAACAGTAGCCAAAGTATGGTATTTTGAACAGAGTTAAGACTTCTGAAAAATACATATTTGCCTGCACCGCACAACGTTTTAAGAATACTTTATGTAAAAATATTCTCATTGCTATCAACTACTTCTATTTTGGAAAAAGGGAAACAAGGAATTTGGAGATAGAAACTTCTAATTTGAAGTGTCTTCAACAAAAAATAAATTTTGTCCATTCAGTTCATTTCTTACTTGGGAAACTAATGCAATGAAATACAGCACAATCCTGTGCATGCTTACTTAGACGTCAGTTGTACTGGTTCCAATGATACTTAGTGGTTTAAAATAATAATAATAATAATAATAATAATAATAATAAATAAATAAATAAAACTTTATTTATACCCCACTACCATCTCCCCAAGGGACTCGGTGCGGCTTACATGAGGCCGAGCCCACAATACATCAATAATAAAAACAATAACAACAAGTACTACAAAACAATAAAAAAACTTATAACAGAAAATAAGCAATAAACATTAACAGTAACACAACGACTTTTAAAAACCTATGGCTGGGCCAAATGTAATAATTAAAATTTAAAAATAATGCTGAGCATGAACAGGTGAAATCTATTGTTACATGTTGTTTTAGTTGTGTAAGGCATTTTATATTGTGAGTCATTGAATTTTGCCATTTGCTTTGTTGTGAACTGCTTTGAGTCCCCCTAGGAACCAGCAGGTTCCCAGGTGTTTTGGCCTTCAACTTCCAGAAATCCTAACAGCTGGTAAACTGGCTGCGATTTCTGGGAGTTGTAGGCCAAAACACCTGGGGACCCACAGATTGAGAACCACTGCCCTAGGGGTTGAGAAAAGTGGCATATTAAATAAATAAATAAGTTCCATATGGAAGCATTACATCCAGACTGGATTACTGGAATTCACTCTACGTGGGGCTGTCTTTGAAGATGGCCCAGAAACTGCAACTGGTGCAAAGGTTGGCAGCCAGGTTGCTAACTGGAGCTAATTATAGGGAGCAGACAACACCCCTATTAAAACAGCTCCACTGGTTGCCGATGAGTTTCCGGACCTAATTCAAAGTGCGGGTTATCCCCTTCAAAACCTTAAATAGTTCAGGTCATTCCTACCTTGGCGACCGCATTTTCCCCTATGAACCGGCATGGACCCTAAGATCTACCGGGGAGGCCCTCTTCTCGCTCCTACTACTGTCACATGCACAAGAGAGAGGCTCTTCTCAGTGGTCCCCCCCGGCTCTGGAACTCCCTCTCCAGGGAGATTAGGCTACATCTACTCTGTCCACCTTCCACAGGGATCTCAAAATCTGGATGTTTCAGTGTGCGTTTGATAATGGTTAGGCCATTGTCTATGATTGCTCAGTCCAAACTGACAATCACAGTGGACCCAGCACTTAACTTCAGCCCCAGCACTCTTTGCACAATCCCATGCCCAACCCTCTCCAATTTCTAATATTGCCCAGTCTGGTTACTGATGTTTGTTTTGATTCATTTTAATGGTTGTTTTAAAAATATTTTTATTGTATATTACTTAGAAACACACAGTCTTCAAAATTAGCAATCAAAATACCAATATTTTCCCCAATCCCACCACCACCACAACCCCATCCCCTGCCCCCACCCAGGAACAGTTAACTCTTTGTTTACAATTATTCAATCATTTAACTCCGTATATTTATCTTTCCCCTTTATTCTGTAAATGAGACCCTTCTATTTTGCCTCCCATGTCCTTCTGATTTGGCCCGTCCTAAAGTAACTGTTCCTTTTGCTGATGTTCTGCTGTTTTTAATGGTTTAATTAGACTGGTATATGTGTATTATGTTTTTAAATGTGTTTTTAGTTCGTAAACTGTCTGCTGGGCTTGGTCTCGCTTGTAAGCCACCCCGAGTCCCTTCAGGGAGATGGTGGCAGGATATAAAAATAAAGTTGTTGTTATTGTTATCATCATCATCATCATCATCATTTCTCAGTAGACATACATACATAGGAGCTTATGATTTATTTAGATTTGTGTTAGGGCATATATATATACATTTGCACACACACACCAATTCAATTGCTTTTACAACTACTGCTGCATACCTTTTTCTTGAGAAATTTGGGAAGAAGTCCTGATGTTTCAAGGGCAAATTTGTCTCCTTGCCGTCTGTCCACACAGATTTGTCGAGGTTTCTTAGCCACTCCCATGATCACATTAGCTGCATTGCTACTTATAAAGTTCTTGGTACACTGAACTCCCATAATTGGTTGGTCTGTTGCTTTGGGCACAGTTGCTTCAATTGCTTTCAGACTAAGTTTTTTCCCTGTTGGTTTTTCAATAAAATAAAAAATTACACAAACAAAAAATTAGAAATATTCCATTATTTTGTAATGTCTCAAAAACCCACAAATCAATTGAAATGTATAAATCTCTGTTAATATCTAAGCCCTTGTGTATCTTGTACTTTACCTTTGGCCCCTTCCTTTTCCCTACTGTTGCTTGATATTCTAGCCTTAGACGACATGACCACATACATCAGAGGAAGAAAGACTTCTGGGAGCTTGAAGTGTAATAAGTGTGTCATAAGAGAGAGGTGACATCTCCTTGGCCTGCTGTAGCCTACTTCATAAATGAATCGAATAAGGCTGTTGCTATAAACCATCTAGACTAGAAAGACAGTGTTTAGCACTGGCTAAGACACTTCGATGTAGCTCAAAAAGTAAGTTCCAGTATCCCATTATTTAAAAGGGGAATCAACGCAATGTTGAAAATTCTATACTGAAACACACAAAATGTATATATTTTTAAAAAATATGGGCAGAGAGTGGGTGTGGGTATAATGTCATAATGTTGAAGAAATGGTTCAAAATTAAATACGGTATCTGCAGCCACCAATAATGGATCTGATGATCGATCCTAATGCTTCTGGGCCATTTCTGTTATTGTAGTGGGGTTTGCCACATTCCCTTTTCCAATGAAAGCAATAGTTCTTTTTAACACTACATACATTTGTAAACATATTCAATAAGAGGTTTGATTCTGAGCCATTTATTGTATTATGGGCTGGCTGTAGGAATTCAGAGAGCCAGCAAGGTGTTGGACTAGGACTCTGAGAAATCGGGATTTTAATATCAGCTTGGCCACGGAAACCCACTGGGTGACCTTGGGTAAATCATACCCTCAATCTCAGAAGCAAGCAATGGCAAACCCAAAACAACCCCATGGCAGATTTGCCTTGTGGCCACTGTAAATAACTAATAATAGCCTTACCTGTCTCAGTTTATATCACATTCTGGACCCTTATGTTCACATCTTTGGACACAAGAAATACATTACTCCTTGGAAGCAAGACTGTACAGGTCCTGTGATTGCAGGCTAAGTACTGAAACAAGGAATTCTCCATCCTTGCTTCTTCTTTTTTTAATGGACACCTAAAATCTTCCTTCCTTATCAGGCTCTGGGAATTCAGCCTGAGAAAGATTTTGACAAGGGAAATCCCTTTCTTTTCTTTCTGCTGGGGGGAGTAGAGCAGGGTTTTGACTGATTTGTTCATAGTTACTTTGTTATACTATTCATTTTTATTGTGTGTTTGACAATTATTTTCACACCATTTGTTGTTATCCTCTTGCTCTAAACATGCACTAGAAAGAGGGTATATAAATGCTGTACATTAGGTAAATAAGCAAATATGAAAGAAAAATATCTCCAAAGCTTGTTATTCTGAAAACATACTTTTTGGTAACTTTGGTTCCTTTGAATGTTTCTTAAGGAAGTCTTTGGGAGAGGGCACCTGGACTCTTGCTGGTCCAATGGTTTTCCATGCTGCTTTACTTTCTTCTATTGTACGTTTCACATGTGGTTTAAATGTTGATATATATCTTTAGTAAAGGGAAAATACATAAATAAAATGAAATAGAAGTTATAAATTACTTTTCCTCCACATAGTATTGTGCCAAACTGTCTTAATTCTAAAAATAAAAATTTAATATGAAATATTCTGGATGATCGCTATACAGTAGTTTTGAACTTGTTTGTGTCTGAAAACAATATTATGTGTTGTACATTGCATTCAATCAGAGAAGCATAAAATGTGCAAAAAGAAGGCAGTGCTATGCCAAACTTTAACACTGAATTTGATTTGTAGTGGAATTTCTCCCTCAGCTCACAATGACTGTGTAGTTTTAGCCAGGAAGTGAGAAAGATACAACATTTGTCTGAGGCAGTTAAATTAAATTTCAGTATTGATTTGCCTTTTCTTCAAAAGGATGCTTTCACTGTGTAATTGTGCTTTTAGTAGTTCACCAATCAAAGAAATCTAGGCTAAACTGATATTATTGGGAGCATTGTCTTAGAATTTTGCAGCACTATAATTCCGTGACTGTTTGTCAGCTACAGTGATGTGTCTGTAAAAGTATATGAAATGTGGAATATTAAAATGATTTTAAAAATCAAGAGATGATTCAAGCATTAGAAAGCCTAAAAGAAAGAGAAGCAAAATCTCAAAATGATACTGAAACACAGTGAAATATTAAAATGCCACTTGCATTTTAGTAAGGTGTTTGGTAGGGGCCATAATAGGAAAACAGTACCCGCATTTCGGAAAGTGACCTTTTTGGACTGCAAATCCCAGAATCCACAACCTAGGATGCCTACTACGCTAGCTGAAAGATTCTGGCAGTCCAGAAAGTATCATTTGTGCTCATGAATGTTTTACAGGCAATACAAGAAAAGAAAAAAACCCAACAACAACTGAGCAGAGCTATTGCTTTACCTCTTCTGATGCTAACTGCCCATCTGTCCAACATAATGATCAACTGAGTTGTAACAGCAAGTAACTATCTGTCCTTTGTTACTCTGTGAAGCAGATAGGAATACGGAGGAAAAGAGGCTGCTCCATTTCCATCATTAACAGCAAGAGCTTGTGGGACATCCCACTTGGAAGGCAACTTTTTCTGGACATCCCCAGGCTGTGCTCACCCCGTGACAGAACAATTTAGGAAGGGGGACATGTTAAGAGGGCCATGCCAGGCACTATTATTTTTATATATAAGGGAAATAAATGGGGCAGGTCTATAAAAAGGTAGTACTCTGCTGGCCCAGTTAAACTGTTTGTATTTATGGCGTGCATTTATAAGTGGTTTCAGAGTAAAAAAAACATGTAGGGTATCCTGATGCATTATCAGAGCTGTGCTACGTTTTGAGCTACAACAGGCCATAAGGATTCCTACAGTAAAAAGAGTAACTATTCCAAGTTCTGTGCTAAGAAAGATATTTTAATTCTATGGCATTAAGTGTATAGAGGTTGCAGCTTTCCTTTTAATTTTGTCCAGTTGGTCCGTAAAACTGATTTTTGGACAGTGAGCATCACAATATTCCATAAATTTATTCAAAGCTTCAATAGCTGAAGTGATGAATAAATCAGTTCTCTGCGTTTTTCCAAAATACAAAGACTAAGAATGCTGACATGATGAAAGTCAGACAGTATCTTGCACCAAAAGAAGTCATGTCACAGAAGGTTCTGTATTCATTTTTTCGCTCATACAAAAACTATTGTCAACCTAGGAAATATCATTTACTGGCAAGTGTAGAGCTTTGTTAAATGATTCCCATGGAAAAATATTCTTATCCCATACCTAGGTGCCTTCACGGGCTTATTCACAATCTTAGGCAGAAGATTGTAAATGCTTTCATCCACGCACAGTGCCGCCATCTTTGTGCTGACAAGCTCTGCAAATGATGTAGTATAAATTGCTCAGATTATTAAACGAAAGCCTGTCATTTTCTCTCACATGGAGACCCCATTCTGTGCTTCCCCTCTGTCATTCTCCATACATATCACACACACTGTCTGCTTTCTCTTCTTTCATTTACATTCCTTTCTTTCACGCTTTCATCCTTTTGCCATTTTCTATGCCAATTCTTCAAGCTTTATATTCTCTTTTAAAATCCCTTATCTGTAACAACCTGTTCTGTGGATCTATATGGATGACCTTACTGTTGGAAAATACTGTTCCCTTCAAACATATGCATATGACATATATATAACCACTTTTAAAGAAGTAATTGTATTGGCCTGCTATATTGAGGAATATATTTCCATACTTCTGTGTCTGGTGGGAATGCTTAAGTAACACTTACTATACAAGCTGGGCTTGGAACAGGCTGGCTTGTCTGTGGCTGGATCTACACTGCCATATAATGAAGTTTGAAATTGCATTAAATGAATAGTGTAGACTCATATAATGCAGTTTCAGGCTGCATTATATGACAGTATAGATCCAGCCTGTATTGTCTTGCCAAGGGGTAAGGTCCATATTGCCCCCATGTTAGGTAAGTAAGTATATGTATATGTATAAGTAAAGTCAGGTCCCATCTACACAGCTTATTTAGGGCAGTTCAAAGCTAGCTTTAAGCTGCACCAGCCAGACAAAAAAGCTGTTGTTTTTAACTTTGAATATGTTTAAATTGATTTTAACTGTGATTAAAAATGTTTATATTTAATTCTGTTTTAATGTTTGCACATTTGTATATTTTAAGTTGTATGCTAATGTTTTTATGATATGCTGCTTTGAGTCTCCTTTGGGAGAGATAAAGCACGATATAAATAAATATAATAATAATAACTCCCACAAAAGTGTGCAAAAGAAAGCCCTTAATGCACATAAATGCGCTGTGGTTTGTGCAATCATCATCCAAGCTTCCAACTAGTTCCAGGATTTCCTATGTCATCATCTGCACAATGAAACCACAAATACTGATTTGAACTGCATTAAATGGTCAATGTAGATGGGACCACAGCTAACTTAATACGGCCCAAAGATGAAGAAAGGCCATAACTCAGCAATAAATGTACAAATTGTACTGATCAGCAGGTCCAGGTCCAGTCTCCATTTAAAGGGATTTCTTTAGGCCAGAGACACTTGTCACACAACACTGTTTAATCATAAACTGTATAAATAATAATAATAATAATAATAATACATTTTATCTCCCCAAGGGGATTCAGGGCAGATTCTAATGACAAAAAGGCAAACATTCATTTCCTGATAAACTATAAATACAAATACAAAATCGGCCATCCAAGACCTAGGGCCCTTCCATACAATCATATAACCCAGAATATCAAGGTGGAAAATCAAAATGCTTTGAGCTGGGTTATCTGAGTCCACACTATCATACATTCCAGTTCAAAGCAGTTAATGTGGCACTTTATTTAGCTGCGTGGAAGGGGCCATTGACCAATATAGACCAAAATATACCTGTGTAGACCAAATGTAAACCCACATATATACCAAATTATAACATACAACCCAAAATTAATTAAATTATATCTAGTATAAATTCCACTTTAACTGCTATGGCTACCTCCTTTAGAATGATGGGGTTTGTAGTTTAGTGGGGACCAAGATCCTCCCTAAACTACAAACTCCATCATTCCAAAGGAGACAGCCATAGTAGTTAAAGAGAAATAACAACACTTCAACAGTATAGTTGTGAGATAATCTTTGTTTTAGGGCCTTTCCACACAGCCCTATATCCCAGAATATCAAAGCAGAAAATCCCACAATATCTGCTGTGTCCACATTCAGATAATGTGGGATTTTCTGCCTTGATATTCTGGGATAGAAACATTTTTTTAAAGTGTTCCGACATTACGATTCAAGGAAATAATATGGGAATCAAATGTTTAAAAGTTTAACCTACATATTAAGGTAATTACCCTTGAATTTTAACAGGAAGGGGGCAAAAGATAGCAGTGGAAGGGCCCTGTGACACTTAGAAGCCACTGTTGGCCCAAACTGGACAAATATGAGTCAAGAAGGCCAGTGCTTCATATACTGAATCAGATGGATTAGTGGTTAGAGGCCTGGGCCAACTTGGGCCCTCCAGGTGTTTTGGACTTCAACTCCCACAATTCCTAACAGCTTAAGCGGCTGAGGGGGAAAAGGAAGGGGCTTGAGGCTGTCAGGAATTGTGGGAATTGGAGTCCAACACACCTGGAGGGCCCAGGTTGGCCCAGGCCTGGTGTAGATATTCCCAACACAAGGCCTTAAAGCAGGTATAGGCAAACTTCGTCCCTCCAGGTGTTTTGGACTACAACTCCCACAATTCCTAACAGCCTACCGGCTGTTAGGAATTGTGGGAGTTGTAGTCCAAAACACCTGGAGGGACGAAGTTTGCCCATGCCTGCCTTAAAGTAAGAGGGGAATAGGGAGGAATGGGAAGGCAAACCAGCCTTAAATCCTTGGAGAACATACGTGATTGCTTCACAGTCGACACGCGTAACGTCTGAACCCACCCACGCGGGGTTTCTCTCTATTTTGCCTCCTCCTCTCTTTCCCTTTCCCTTCGCCTCTTCCTGGCTTCTTCCCTCGCCTCGTCCTCTTCTGCTCTCATTCGAACGGAGGCTGCTGCTTACAATAAGCACTGTTTGGTTGCCCTTGGATACAATCGCTTAGGAACGTGTATCCACAGAACGGGGGAGCGCCCTTGTGACGTCATTTCCGGAAGCTAGGCGAAACAATGAGGCGAGGAAGGGCGGAAAACAGGAAAAGGACATAGTGCGCAGGCGCGGGTCGGACACTGCCTGAGAGAGGGAGAGAGAGCGCACGCGCAAAGACTAGCGTGACGTCGTCGGGGAGGTTTGCGCATGCGTTGAATTTCTATGTGTGGACTTATATGGCTTAGTAATGGCGGAAAGAGCGAGGGATATGTTCATCCTTTCTTCTTCTGTCAACTGAGAACAATTACAGTTGTGAGCAGGGCTTGGCCTCATTTCTTTTGGAGGAAAGAGGCTGTGTGGGTTCAGAGACTGGGAGGGTGTCCATACTGTAGAATTAATGCAGTTTGACACCACTTTAACTATTTGGGTATCAGCCAGCACGTCAACGACTTAAATCTAGACATAGTTTTCTAAGATCTACAGAGACACTCGCTGGAACACCTCAGCAAGCGAGAGTCCAAAAGTGGCAGGCTCAAACCCAGCACCTCAACCAATGGCTGATACCAAATGAGAGACTCCCCCCTGGGCACAAAGAGAACTGGGCAACTTGGAAGGTGCTGAACATACTGCGCTCTGGCATCACGAGATGCAGGGCCAACCTTCAGAAATGGGGCCACAAAGTGGAATCCTCGACATTTGAGTGTGGAGAAGAGCAAACCACTGACTACCTGCTGCAATGCAGCCTGAGCCCTGCCAAATGCACAATGGAGGACCTTCTTGCGGCAACACCGGAGGCACTCCCAAGTGGCCAGATACTGGTCAAAGGACATTTAACCAACTACCAAACTCACAAGTTTTGTATTTTTCTGTTTGTTTGCTTTGTTCTGTTAGAAATGTAATATAATGGACTGGTTGCTCTGACACGACAAATAAACCATTTTAACTGCAATGGTTCAATGTTTAAGGAACCATGGGAGTTGTAGTTTAACAAGGTCTTCAGCCTTCTCTACCAAACAGTGCTAGTGCCTCACCAAATTACAGTAACCCAGGATTGCCTAGCATTGAGTGGTGTCAAACTGCATTAATTTGTACATGAGTCATGGGCAAACTTAGGCCTTACAGGTGTTTTGGACTTCAACTCCCACAATTCCTAACATCCTCACTCACTCCCCTTCCTTAAGTGGCTGAGGGGGGAAAAGGAAAGGGCTTAAGGCTGTTTGTAATTGTGGGAATTGAAGTCCAAACCACCTGGAGGACTCTAGTATGCCCATGCCTGGTGTAGATGCATCCCAGGAAGGGAGAATTTGGGTCTCTGGGTTGTTGTAGATTTTTTTGGGCTATATGGCCATGTTCTAGAGGCATTTAATCACCTCTCAACAAAAGATTGCTCCAGGCACTGCCATGCAATCAAATGCTAATCAAGGTGGTCAGTTGAAACATTCACACCTAGCTCCAGCAGACAAGAGTCCTTTGTCTCACCCTGGTCATTCCACAGATATATAAACCTTTTTCCTTGTTCCAACAGACCTCACTACCTCTGAGGATGCTTGCCATAGATGCAGGTGAAACGTCAGGAAAAATGCCTCTAGAACATGGCCATATAGCCCGAAAAAAAACCTACAACAACCCAGTGATTCCAGCCATGAAAGCCTTCGACAATACAATTTGGGTCTCCTTTTCTGTTCCTAGCTGTGGATTGTGGGAGCTGTTGTGCACAAAAGTAACTTTCCAAAGTAATGAGATAACACAGAATTACTATGAGAGGATAACCTCCATTTTTATTTTTGGACTACATTTCCCATCATGCAGCATAGCCAGCAGGGAATGGTAGATTAAAATAGTGAACAGGGCACACAGCGAAACAAACAAACTGGTGGCACCTCAAAGCTTAAGGCCTTCTCCACATATTGAACTACAACTCCCATCACTCGAACCAGCATCACAAATCAAGATTATGAGAGTTGTGGCTCAACAGCAATAGCATCCCTCCCTGTGTCTTAAAGATTGGGAAACTCAACTTTTTGGACTAAAAACCATGAACTGTGAGTTCCAAAGATCCAGAACCATAAACTATAAACTGGGTTTTAAGGTGCAGCTTGTGGCTTTTCTACACAAATCTCAGATCTATTAAGGGAAATAATAAATGATTACAGGAGCTGGGCATGTTTAGCCTGAAGAAGAGAAGGCTGAGAGGAAATATGATAGCCATGTATAAATATGTGAGAGGAAGTCACAGGGAGGAGGGAGAAAGCTTGTTTTCTGCTTCCTTGGAGACTAGGACTCGGAACATTGACTTCAAACTACAAGAAAGGAGATGCCATCTGAACATTAGGAAGAACTTCCTGACTGTGAAGCAGTTCAGCAGTGGAACTCTCTGCCCCGGAGTGTGGTGGAAGCTCCATCTTTGGAAGCTTTTAAACAGATGCTGGATGGCCATCTGTCAGGGGTGCTTTGAATGCAATATTCCTGCTTCTTGGCAGGGAGTTGGACTGTATGACCCTTGAGGTCTCTTCCAACTCTATGATTCTATGACAGTAGGCTCTCGGTTAACAAACTGAGCTAGCAAAAGAATATTAAAAATGTAAATTAAATTACAGTAAAACACGTTTAGTTAACATTGTCTTAGTTTGCTTTTAATTGCTGCAATTCAATATTAATATGAACTCTGTTTATAGAATGATACCGTATGGGGTGGAGTATTGGGCGTATTTTAATACAGTAGAGTCTCACTTATCCAACATAAACGGGCCAGCAAAATGTTGGATAAGCAAAAATGTTGAATAATAAGGAGAGTTTAAGGAAAAGCCGAATAAATGTCAAATTACGTTATGATTTTACAAATTAAGTACCAAACCATCATGTTTTACAACAAATCGACAGAAAAAGCAGTTCAATACATGGTAACGTTATGTAATAATTACTGTATTTACAAATTTAGCACCAAAACATCACAATGTATTGAAACAACTGTGGATCCAGGCAGGAGGCTGACTGTGTTGGATAAAGCAGAACGTTGGATGAGTGAAGATTGGATAAGCGAGACTCTGCTGTAGCAACTCTCAAGCAACCAGAAACCATTTTATCTGGCATCTACCAATCTCCATTTGTTGCTTAATAGTGTGCAGTGTTTGTTTTTATAGTTAATGATGATTTCCCTGAACAAACAGAGTGAAGCCACTGTCCTGACAACACGTGCGCTTTTAATCATTGCCTGGGAGCCCTCTTGACCCTGTGCTCCTTTATTCCCTTTGGAAAGCATTTGCTCATGTGGCAGTCACCTCACTCTGATCTTTTTTCTTCTATTCAATCTAGATTAATTTTGTAAGAGACAAACGTGATTCCTGTGCACAAGTGCTTCACAAATATTATTTGGATGTTTTTTCAACACCTGCCTTGAAGATATCTGGATAGAACTAAATTGCTGCTGTAACGGTAAGTTGTGGGTGCCTTTATTCTGTGCTTGATTTCCAAGGGTACAAAATGTGTTTACAGTAGACGTTAGGCAGGATTTGTTTATAACTGTTTCCCAACCTGGCGTCTTCCAGGTACATTGAATTACAGTCACCATTATCCTCAGCCAACATGGGCAAGTTGGCTGGGACTCATTGAGGTTATAGTCCGGCATGCCTGAAAAGCATATGGTTGAGGGAGACAGTTAGATAAATAAATGTGCTCAAACTTCCTTAGTCTTTGGAAGTTTTCCACCTGCCATTCTGGTGGAAGCTCAATATTTGTGTTATTAAGTTATTATTATTATTATTATTATTATTATTATTATTATTATTATTATTTAATGTTATCCTATGATTAATCAATGGCTGTATTATATCGATGTTTCTATTGAAGCAGTTAGGGAGGACTGAATTAGTGATGTTAGAAGCCACTATGCATTTTTTAAAAATTATTGAAAAATGTTACCTTTCTAGAATCAGTGCCGTTATTGAGTGTTGGCAGTTTTAAAGCCATTCAGTTTGTACTGCTATTTAAAGGTTAAACTGTGCAAAATAGAGAAAATAAACTGTAAGAATTTATATAAGGCACAGTGGTTAATTTTTGTGTAAAGGTAAAGGTTTCACCTTCACATTAAGTCTAGTTGTATCCAACTCTGGTGGTTGGCGCTCATCTCCATTTCTAAGCCAAAGAGCCAGTGTTGTCCTTAGAAGCCTCCAAGGTCATGTGGCCTGCATGACTGCATGGAACGCTGTTACCTTCCCACAGAAGCAGTACCTATTGATCTACTCACATTTGCATGTTTTCAAACTGCTAGGTTGGCAGAAGCTGGGGCTAACAGTGGAAACTCACCCCACTCCCAAGATTTGAACCACTGGCCTTTTGGTCAGCAAGTTCAGCAGGTCAGCGGTTGAACCCACTGTATCACTGGGGGGCTCAATTTTTGTGTACGTAACTATTTTTCAATAGTTTCAACAGACACAACTTTAAAGATGAAACTTTACTTTCATTTCAACATTCGCAGAAGATGACATTTAATGCAATTATAACCTCATTTGTTGGAATGGACTTGATATTATCAAAAGCTCAGAAAAATAAGAAATCCTGTGAAAAACATGTCCCCATGCAAGAGGAAAGGAGCAGTCAAAACACTTTTGTGTTTTAAATATCAAGTAGCTAAGATATAAAGTATTTTACTGCAGCTAACTGCCTTTTTTCTTCTCTTGTTTGAAGGATTTCTATTTCTTGTGAAGTCAGTGAGAGGAGAAAAACATGTTTCATATGGTTTGGAATTATCATCTGAAACTACTGACTGACACCATGGTTTCTGATGCATATTTCAAGTTGTTGTTTTCAAGGAGCTTTGTGCCTTCATGGAGGCCAAGGATGTCAGTTCATTCTCTTCTTAGAAACAAGAACATTGTCCTTATGGGACCTCCCGGTGCTGGAAAAACAACAGTAGGAAAGATAATAGGGAAGAAACTGGATGCTCGTTTCATAGATGTCGATGATGACGTTCTTGAAACAACCTGGAATATGAGCGTGGCAGAAAAATTGAAGGAAGTTGGCAGTGAGCAATTTTTAGAAGAGGAAGGAAAAGCTCTGTTAAATCTTTCGGCATCTGAAAGTGTAGTCTCCCTTTCTGGATCTAACCCAATGAATGCTGTTGGTATGGAGCATGTGAAGAAAAGTGGGATTGTAGTGTACTTGGATGTGCCCTCAACTCACATAAAGGATCGGCTGCAATTAATGAAAGTCGATCGCATTGTAGGGCAGGGTCCTGGAACCTCAATGAATGACATTCTTGAGTTTAGGAAGCAGTTTTACAGGAAGTGGCACGACATCCGTGTTCTTTGTGAAGATGGAATTACAGCAGAGGCTGTAGCTGACAAAGTACTCCATGCAGTTAAGCGGTACCAAGATTCAGAATCAGAAGGCTTCATTTCAACCAGGAGTTTACAAGGTAGTACAAAATCTAAGCAAAATAATTCTACCAAATATTTTAGCGATGCTGTGATTGAGGGCCTGGCACCTGATGGTGGACTCTTCGTTCCTGAGATGGGACTTCCAGTATTCACCCCTGGAGAATGGCAAAATTTATTAGGGGCAACCTATGCTGAAAGAGCTCAGGTAATATTGGAAAGATGCATACATCCAGCTGATATTCCTGCTTCCCAGTTGTGGAAAATGGTTGAGACTGCATATGGACAAAATTTTACGTGTCCTAAAATTGCACCCGTTAGGCATCTGACTGGCAATCAGTTTCTTCTGGAGCTGTTTCATGGACCAACAGCTTCATTTAAGGATTTGGCGTTGCAGTTGATGCCTCATTTGTTTGCATACTGCATCCCTAAAAGCTGCAATTATTTGATCCTGGTAGCTACTTCAGGTGACACAGGAAGTGCTGTCCTAGATGGTTTTAGTCGGCTTAAGGAGACCGATAAGCAACGGATTGCTGTGGTCACTTTCTTTCCTCAGGATGGAGTTAGTGAGATACAGAAATTGCAGATGATTGGCTGCCAGGAAGCAAATACAAAAGCAGTAGGCGTTGAATCTGATTTTGATTTCTGCCAATCTTCTATCAAGAAAATATTCACCAATTCATCTTACACTGGGTACCTCACAATGGAATATGGGACGACCCTAAGTGCAGCGAACTCTATAAACTGGGCACGCTTGCTTCCTCAAGTAGTTTATCATGCTTCTGCCTACCTGAACCTTGTTGAGCAAGGTACAATTTCTTTTGGGAGCCCAGTGGATGTCTGTATTCCCACAGGAAACTTTGGCAATGTATTAGCAGCTATGTATGCAAAAACAATGGGAATTCCTATACGAAAATGCATCTGTGCCTCTAATCAAAACAATGTCTTGACTGAGTTTATAAAGACAGGCTTGTACAACTTGAAGGGGAGGCGACTAATGCAGAGTCTGTCACCAGCAGTAGACATTTTGAAGTCTTCCAACCTTGAACGACATTTGCACTGGATTGCTAATGGAGATGGACATCTGGTGACACAATTGTTTAACTGCTTGGAAAATCAGCAGTACTTCCAATTGCAGCAAAATCTCCTTGAAAAGCTTCAGCAGGACTTGATGGCTGACTGGTGCTCTGAAGAAGACTGCCTGGCTGCCATTCATTCTGTGTTCAGTACTACAGGATATATTATGGACACACATACAGCCATTGCGAAAGTAGTTGCAGATCGTCTGCAAGATAAAACATGTCCGGTGATCATTAGTTCAACTGCTCATTATTCCAAATTTGCACCTGCTATTCTACAAGCGCTGAGGATTGATGAAATAAAACAGACACCATTGAGCCAGCTTCACTTGTTAAACTCTTATAAACCTTTGCCTCCAATCCATAAGGGCTTAATAGAGGCACTGAAAAAGAATGAAACACAGAACTATGAGGTCTGTACTGCAGACACGGATGCTCTTACGAAACACATTGAAGCCTTAATACAAAATCACTTCATGAGAGTTTTCTAGCAGAAAGCATACTTGGCATTTGTTCTTTTTTTAAATTTTTTTTAACCCCAACCAAATGTCTGTGGCAATAAATGTTAGTCAGTGGTGTTGGGTGTAATGAATTTTATTTCACAATGTTTATATGAACACTGAGTATGTGGTAGGAAACAAAATGAGTATTAATGAACAATAGTGTCATAAAGGCAAGGTAGTTTATGTTTGTACAAAAATGAAACTAGGATGAAAATGTCTGCTTTGGTTTTCCTTTGAATATTGGATTATGAGTCTGGGAGACCAGAGATCAAATCTCCACTTGGTCATGAGAACCAACTGGGTGATCTTGGACAAGTCACATACTCTCACCTCAAAAAAGGCCAACTCAACTTTGCTTCTGAACAAGAAAACACAATGACAGACTTGCCTTAGGGTCACTGTAAGTAAAAAAATTAAAGTACTCAGCGTCAAGTATGTTATCTGTACATTTTCTTTTATAAGTCAAACAGCAAGTTCAGATTATTGATAAATGTGAGATCCCATTCATGGATTACCCATTGTCACATCTAGTTGAACCTTAAGTACTTCAGAAGTCTTAGCAAAAGATAAGAAAAGGTACTTGTGTAACATATTTGCAAAAGGGTGAATAAAGTTTCACTTTGTCTACTAAAAGGAGTGACATCTGTGATACATCTAGATCGGTACACATTTAGTTGGCTTTCCTTTGGATGCCCAGTAGATTGGAAGAACATGAAAGCCATCTAAAAGGGAAATATTATATCCAGGGAGTGGTCAAGAAGTGCAAACATTTCACAAAATGACCAGTGCCAAAATTAATGAGATGGAGACAGAGTTGGTCACATCTAATTTAATTCTCATTGCTTTCAGTGGGTGTGTTCTTAAGTATGGATCCAGTTATCTACAGAAATGCCAATAGGAAAAAATATGTTTCATTTAGCATACTCTGTTAGAAGTCCAAAATTATGAAGAAATGTAGAACTAAGCCAGGTTGGACTATTTGTCAAGCTTTGTGTTCTCTCTTCTAACTGGCAGACACTTTCCAAGCTCTGAGATATAGATCATTCCCATCTCCAGCTGTTTCATCTTTTTACTTGGAAATAGTAGAAACTGAATCTGAATGAAATACCCTATTGACAGTAACAAAGTCAATTCTGTGTGTATAATATAAGCAATTGATAGGCTGTATGGCATACTCTTCTGAGTTCCCTTATCTTCCCAACATGGAGCCCCCGGTGGTGCAGTGGGTTAAAACCCTTCTTCCAGCAGGATTGCTGACCAAAAGGTTGGTGGTCAGAATCTGGGGGTGAGCTTCCGTCTGTCAGCTCTAGCTTCCCTTGCAGGGACATGAGAAGCCTCCCACAGGATGGTAAAACATCCGGGCACCCCCTGCTCAACGTCCTTACAGATGGCCAATTCTCTCACACCAGAAGTGACTAGCAGTTTTTCAAGTCGCTCCTGACACACACATACAAATCACTTCCCAACATGAATGTGAATTTTCTCTTAAAGGCTACTAAATGTTTTGTGGCATGACCTGTTGCAAACAACAATTTACTCCATCAGATGTGTCTGCCTAACTAATAAAGAAATGACACTGTTTTAGGAAATAATTTCCAAACCCTTAGTTGTAAAGCAAAACAGCTTTTTCCAGATACCTGTTATTTTCAGCTCTTAACCACAAGATGGCATTCCTAACAGTAAGCTAACGATAGTTGACTAATAAAATGTCAAAGTTTGAACTTGCATTAAGAAATTCCTGCAAGTTTTTTGTAATACTGTTAAACTATAATAAAGTGGGAAAATAATTTAAATCTCTGTGAATGAATACGCTTTGGCAGGCATGCAAAGAACCACTTTGTTCTAAAATGTTTTTGGGATAACTTTTTCTGTCAATTTCAACAGTAACATGTTGGTCTCATGGCTAGGATCTTCTGGCATAGTCAGCCCATTTGCTTTGCATTGCATTGGGATTTGCTCAGATGGTAAACTATGCTGTTGTGTCTTTCCTTCCTTTTTCTAGAACAGTACATAGGAAAATCCATGAGTTCTATATGTGATCTATATGTCTCTCACTCTTGTTTTCCCTTGTGGGGTGAAATGGCTCTTTTATACTCTGAATAATCCTAGGGATTTGGACACTGTTGTTTCCTTGCTTTAATTTTCAGCAAGTGAAAAAAAAATCTCATTATTGTGAGATTTATTGCATTTTATAACATCTACATAATTGCCACCCCTGTGCCTATTTTGTTTACACAAAAGCAAATTTTGTGTAAAGCTTTGACTTTATCCAGAAGGAGAAAATAGCAAAGGATGGTGGATGTTTTTTGATGGTACAGTATCTGCAGTTCGGCACTTTGTAATCAAAAAGTCCTGCATGAAGACGTACAGCAGGGATGGGTAATTATTGTGGGCCCAGGAACAAGTTCCCTCCTAAAAGCCATCAGACGCATCCTACTGCTGAAATTTGACAACAAGAATTTGGGTTTGTCCCATGTTCAGTTATGGGAAAAACAATTTTCCACTAAGGCATGTAGGCTCCTGATATTCCAGCATCAAATGGGGATGGGAGCAGTGAATGTGGTTAGGCACCATGCTGCTGAATTACAGTGCTAATTAGGAACTCAGAACCTAATTTGTCCTGGATTCCTGCCAAAAAGTGGTGCCTTAAGACTCATTGTTGGCCAATCTACAATACAAAATGACACAACATATTTAGTGAAGCTGAAATGGAAGGGATAAAAATGACCTGTCTTGGAGAAATGACAATAGCACTAAGCAGCAAGTACAAATATGCTCATGTTTAAGTGTAGACACTTTAATAAAAAAAAAAAACCCTCAAAAACCCTGGATCAACTTATCCATAGGTCAATGTAAGTACTGTATCTTAACTCTTGTCAAAAAAGGAACCAGTTCCTTCTCTGAATGTCAAAAAGCAAAAGTCTAGTCCATTGCAGGAAAACTTAAAAATTGCTGACCCATTCCACTATCTCTACCAAGGCACTCCTGATCTTTTTGAATGCCTGAGTGTGGAAATGGTGGCAGCACGCAGAGATGTCTTGCCTCCTAAGGTGGCATTATGGCTTTTTGAATTCCACAGTATGATTCTCAATTTATCCATCAAAATCTATAATTTTGGCCCCCTAACTGGCCAACTTCATATACATGAAGTTGACATATACATGAGTATATACAGCAACTCTCTGCAGCCATCACAGAATGAAGCAGGTACACAGAATGAAGCAGGTACTCTGAAGTGGGGAAGCTGCTTTCATATGTCTGCATTACCACTGCAGTCCTATCTGGCTTTTCTGTATATTAAAATGCCATTTAATGAGAAACTTTTTGAGAGCGGTCGTCATGCTCTGTTTTAGTCAATAACCCCCAGGCAGCATATTATGCCAACTCTTCTGTCCTTCTTGCTTGGGTTGTGTTTGCTCTTCGGAGTCTAGGGAGGAATGAAATTGATGAGAGTTCTGCTTGTCTTGCTTCAGAGAGCAGAAGTCCTGTCAATTCCAATCCCTCACTAGTTTCCAAGAGTGAAGCTGGCAACAGGAGTAGAAGAATATGCTGACATACATACAGCTGCAGAGCTACAGCTCTTCTTGGATCAGCCAAACTTACATTCAGTTTTAAGTTGTTTACATACCCTTCAAGCTAATGGGGAAGAGAGGAAAACTGGAAAAAACCCATATTTGTGGTACTTTAAATTGCTGTGTAGATGGAGGAGTTGTAAAGAGTGGGCCTCTATCCACTGGACAACCTATTCCTTTTTATGACTTGTTAATAAATCATGTTAGAAGAACTAGAACTATGTTGTACAGGCACTCCCTATAGTTGGGTTGATCTAACAAGAACCTGGAAAAGTTATGCGTTATGTTGGCTGGGAGAATCTGGAAACTAGTTCCAAATGTAATATTTCTAATTTCTTGATCCACCTGAGGATGGGTGGGTGAGTGAAAGTTAAAAATGTCTTGTATTCAAAAGAAATGTGAAAAAGTAACTGGCCAATATGTATACCCTCCAGAAAACATTTTAAAACGAACATATATGCCGGTGGACAGTATTGATCAGATATGTTCACTGCCCAACCAATATAAGTATGCTTCTTCTTAATGATAAGTATGAGTTTTAAAGTACTGTATTATGGATTATTTAAAATGTATTGGTTTTGTACGCTCTTTTAACTGGTATAGTGTGTTGTTGCTCCTTGCCTCAATCCATATAGAGAGGTAAGAAATCATCTAATTCTTGTTTTACATCAAAAGAATCAATGGATCAAAGTGCACCTGACCAATTTACATTCTACAGCATGATGTGCTGTCTTGATCAAAGATATAGTTTCCTATTATTACTTCAGATTTTATATTGTTTATGATTCCGTTCTACAGTGTGTGTCCAAGCCGCAGGCTGACTCCATGGCTAGGCCTCACTTGGCATCAGCAGGGAGGGCCAGCTTGCTATGGATGGTTGGTGCATTGTTTTTACTTGGGGAGGGGGGAGATTTGCACATGTGCTCTTATGTATTCATGGTTTTGGGGTTTTTAAATTCTTTCTGGTTTCTTTTTAAATCTTTTTTTTGAGTGAAAGACATACATTGGATTAGGTGATGTATTATGGCCCAATTTGCCATCATTTCATTCCATGTTTTTTTTGTTTACTGTATCCTACAAATGAACATTACATTTTTACATATATAGATTGCAATTTCTGCAAGACAAGGCTTTACTCCAGAGCTCACTATATGGAAGTTTATCTTCTTGGGATTTAAATTCCCATGATAGCTTCTCTTAACACCTGTCTTAAAACATTTCCTTCCATCTCCAATTAGTTTTCTTCCCTAAATACCCTGGAAATAGCATCAGTATAATTAGACTTAGTTGATTGTACTGTAACTAGAGTGTGTGCATAAATAAAAACACACTTTCTATGGAGAGGAGTAACAAGTCTAATAAAGAAATCATTCATGTAACTGTTAAATTTTTAGAGTATCCCTGAAACCACCTTTGTAATTTTTTTGATTGTGAAACAGCTGTCTGGGTAATATACTCAAATTTTTCACTGTCAAATTTTATCATAAAATCTATTTTGTAGAATCTTTTAAATTCCCACCTGTTCCTCCTATGGCAGAATATAAGACTACCCTTTGTAGAACCAATTTAGAACTATATTAAACTTAAAAGAATTAAGAGCATAAACTTATTTTTGAAAAAGTGGGGATTAATAGGAAACTTGGGGCTAATACTGTATATTAAGTTCCTTTCAGGTTAATTATGTGGACTAGAATTCAGGAATTTTGCTGGCTTGCTCAGGTTTGGCAAAAACATGTCCATATTTCTGATGGCATGCATGAAGGGGAAGCTCCCTTTCTAATGGCTTTTGTGTGTGAAAGAGTTTGCCAATTATCACATTCCTAAGTAGAAATGCTGTGTGCATTGGCAAAGCAAACATTTTAAGTGGGAGGAATGTTGAAAAAACATTGCTTTTAGGGTGGGTACGTAATACAGCGCCAAACAAAAGCATAAAACACACCACTGCTATCATTTGAGCAGAATAATAGAATCTTAGAGTTGGAAGAGACTGCATGGGCCACCTAGTCCAATTTCCTGCCATATAGGAATAAATTAAAGCATACCAGAAAAATATCCATCCTATCTCTGCTTGAACACCTATTGAGAAGGTAAATCCATCATCACTGGAAGTGGTTTTTTCCACTTCTAAACTGCTTGTACAATAAAAAAAATTTCTTCCTGATGTTTGAGTGGAAACTCTTCATTTGAATCTACTGGTTCGAGTTACCAGTTAAACTAACATGATTGTTGCACAGTCCTCTGTTCAGGTACCTCCAAGGTCTTTCTTAAAGGATTTTTTCCACTTCCCAAAGCAATGCATAATGTGCCATTATAAAGGAAAATGCTTCAGCACACACACACACACACACACGAGAGAGAGAGAGAGAGAGAGAGAGAGAGAGAGAGAGTTCTTTCTGGCATGGTTGGATGGATGGGATTGCAAGACTGAAACCTGGAGAGGGTTCCTATCGCTTTAATGGTTGTATGTTGTTGTTCATTCGTTCAGTCGTCTCCGACTCTTCGTGACCTCATGGACCAGTCCACGCCAAAGCTTCCTGTCGGCCGTCACCACCCCCAGCTCCTTCAAGGTCAGTCCAGTCACTTCAAGGATGCCATCCATCCATCTTGCCCTTGGTCGGCCCCTCTTCCTTTTGCCTTCCACTTTCCCCAGCATAATTGTCTTCTCTAGGCTTTGTTATCTCCTCATGATGTGGCCAAAGTACTTCAACTTTGTCTCTAGTATCCTTCCCTCCAGTGAGCAGTCGGGCTTTATTTCCTGGAGGATGGACTGGTTGGATCTTCTTGCAGTCCAAGACACTCTCAGAACTTTCCTCCAACACCACAGCTCAAAAGCATCGATCTTCCTTCGCTCAGCCTTCCCTAATGGTTGTATAGAAGAGGGAATTTCAGCAGAATTTTTTTGCAACCACATAACGAAAAAAAACTGCTGAAATTTCTTCTTCTACAGAGACACGAAAGGGACGGAAGCCCTCTTTATATTTCAATCTGGCAGTATTCTGGATAAGATTGATTATGCATTTCTAGACCACTTCAAATATAATCCAGACTTTCTGAATTTTTTCCATGTAGGCAGATGGGTGTACATTTTTTTTTTGCTTGGAATTATAAAGGGAAGGGGGAGGCAAGAGTATTTTGCATGAACAATTGATTAAAACTAAGCATTGGGGAGCATTTTACCAATGCTATTCATTTGTATTTCCTTTTCCTGTGGAAAAAAAGAATAATGTTATACAAACATAGGCTAAGTTTGCTGCTGTGCAAATCTGACTGGATATGACTTTCCACCAAACTAAATAATGATGTCCTACCAGGCTTGATGTTGGCCAAGTGCTCATTCTTACTTGACAGTGAACATGTGAGAAGATTAGTGTTGCCATTAAAGCAGGCATGGGCAATTTCTGGATAACCTTGCACTAGCCCATTTTTGAGTCTTTGATGTGGATTTGATGTCATAGAGGTCAATTCTCATGGAGTAGGCAAAGATTTGGTAGAAGAACCAGAACATGAGAATAAGGACCTCCTAGAACAATGGACTCCGAATCATTGTATGTAATGTGATGGCAATTAAAACAGTATAAAGGAATAACAACAGAATATAGGCATAGGTAAAACAGATGAATTTCAGAATGAACACTCCTCACATCAGCCAAAAAATACAGAAGGGGGGTGGTGGTGATGATCAGGGGAAGTCTTTGATTAATAAAACCCAGAAACAAAACTTCAAATGGTGCATCGGTAAGAGAAAGCTGGAGAAATTTTCAGTGCTTTGGGGCAAACTTCATTCACTGCTGGTAAGATCTTGTTGATGCTTTTGTGTCCCTTCAAGTCATTTCCATCATATGACAATCACAGGATTTACTTGGCAAGTGTTTCCTCTGATGCTGAGAGAGAATGGATTTTGCATTTTGTTGTATTTTGTTGTATTTTGCTGTGTGGCCAGTACAGCTACTCCAGGTATATTTTCTGACTTGCTGAAGTCCCCAGTGGGTTGTCATGGCTGTGTAGAACACATATTTCAATGCTCAAACCACTATATCATGCTGGCTTTCTAGAAAGACCAACAAACCCAAAAATACAAGTAGACTTGGCAAATTTTCTCTTTGACAGAAAAGAAGTTATTTTGAAAATATGATAGTTATTTTATTTGTGCATTTTGGCCCTGCAGATGTACAGATGAGTCAATTTATTTTTCCTTGTCAAAACAGCTGAGAGCATCTTCAGGCAGAATGCCCTAGGAAGAACGATCCTTTCTGTACATTAGCTTGGGAAATACTGAAAAGCGAGCCCATGAATAACAAAGAGACCTTGCGCTCACTGACAAAGAATTGCTATTATGTGCTTTAACAGGTATTTCATTATCTCTGAATGAGCGCCATATGGTGCACACGCACCCTGTCTTATGATAAATTTGTTGGGCTGTCTCAGATGAATAAAAACCTGGTTCAGATATAATGGGAAATGGCCATCCTACAATGTAAGGCGGAGATGCAAACCTTTTAAATAGACAATAGCAATAATAGAGTTAGTATAATGGCATTCAAGCTCTTCATAATGATTTTTTTTACTTCTTGGTGATGTCATCATAAGTTCCCCCAGAGCTGAAACAGCATGTTTTCTAAGGTGGCTCACACAAGGAGTAGCTTCTCCTTGTTTCATGAGCAGTACACTACAAATGAGGGTGTTGCTTGCAAAAGTCTTTGGCTAAAGTGAGCACCTGCCCATCTTTAACATGGAAAGCCAAATACAAAAACAAAAGTAAAAGACTAGAATAGGAAAATAACGAAATTCCAATTTCAGGACCTGAACAAAGGATAGCAGAGAACGATCAGCAATAGATAGTGTTGTTGTGTGCCTTCGATTCATTTTCAACCCATGGTGACCGTCAGGTGAACTTATCAGAGGGTTGTATTGGCAAGGTTTCTTCAGAAGAGTTTTGTCGTCGCCTTCCTTTGAGGTTGAAAGAGTATGATTTGCCCAGGGTTTCAAGACCAAGCAGAAATGTGAATGTATCATTGAAGACTTTCACTTCTGAAAGCCTCTAAGACCCTCTGAAGGTGCCAACCACAGATGCAGGCAAAATGTCAGGAGGAAATACTGCTGGAACATGGCCATACAGCCTGGAAACCACACAACACCCCAGAAATTTGAATCCTGGTCTGCTGAGTCATAGTCCAACACTCAATCCATTATACCACACTGGCTTTCTTACCAATGAGATCCTAATTAAGAATCTCAAAATCACATAAGACTTCATTCCTAGGATATAGCACTCTATTTTATGGCTGCAGTAAATTAAAATCAAGTTTATCCACCTTATTTTTCTCTTAATAAACTGCTGAGTTCGGTCTGTTATCAGAACCTTAAAGAGTTAAAGAAATATCTCTTTCAGTCCCAATACCAGCCATATCTTGTCACACCTCTTAATCCCTTTGGAAACAGAGCAGATACTCCTGTCTCTGGACATTCAGAGGCTTCAAAGATTGCTAGCGGCCTGGTAAAATTTCAGGTGGAACCATCAACATTTTTTTGGTTGAAAGATCTGCTGTTCCATTCTCCTGTGTTTTTCTTCCAGGCAATATGTCATTGTTCCCTCTAGCCATCTGTCAACCTCCTGTGGGTCTTCTGTTGAGAGTATAATGGTTCCCAGGAGGAAGCCTTGAAGCTGCCGGCTCTAAAATGATATCATATTGCAAACACACACACACAGACACTATTCCAAGAGGTGACTGAGCACTGATCTCCCATAGTACCTAATGGCTATTTTGTTCATAGTATCCTCATTTTCTTCTGTTACGATTAAATTACTCTCATGTAGGAAAGTTGTCCTAAATTTCCTTTGGATATGATACTGCTTTGTCGTGTTACTAGTTGAATGGATAGGGATATTTTCTTCCATTGGGTAGATGATATTTTTTCTTTCAAACAAACAAACAAAAAAACAAACACAGGACAACATTTCTACAAAATACACTTCGACAGAGGTAGTATTTGCATTATTTTAATGTTTTTCACCTTAAGTAATATAGTTGGCCCATCGTATTCACAGATTCTCCATCCACATTTTCAACTATTCATGGTTTGAATATATACTGTGAGTATTCAATCTATATATTCCAAAAGGCAAATCTTGATTTTGCTATTTTAGATAAGGGATACAATTTTACTATGCCATTGTATATAATGGGATTTGAACATCCATGGTTTTTGATACCCATGGAGTTCCTGGAGCCAAACACAATGAGATACCAAGTAGCCCACTGAGGTGGCAACTTGTCTTGCAAATAAGTATGTAGAAAGAACAAGGCCATAAAAAAGTTTGTCCCCTACTTGCTGCAACACACTAATACATGATTCTTTGTTTTTAGTTGGATGAATGTGGTTCTTTCACTCGTCAAAATGGAGCCCCCATGGTAGTGCAATGGGTTAAAACCTGTGCTGGCAACGTCCTTGCAAACAGCCAATTCTCTTGTACCAGAAGCAACTTGCAGTTTCTCAAGTCACTCCTGAGATGAAAAAACTTGTCAAAATGGTGAGAAATACTGGGATTGCATGCAGTCCCAGATGGTAGCAGAAGGCTCCACGAGTGTTTGTTGTCCCTGTTTGTTCATTAAACTTTAGGGCCACGGTGAGCAGAACCAGACCTATGGGCATTAGCTGTTGGTGGAAAGATATATTCTA
This sequence comes from Anolis sagrei, assembly GCF_037176765.1. Classification (NCBI taxonomy): domain Eukaryota; kingdom Metazoa; phylum Chordata; class Lepidosauria; order Squamata; family Anolidae; genus Anolis; species Anolis sagrei. The sequence goes on from NC_090026.1 coordinate 109,395,389, forward strand.
AATATTACTGAGAAACAACATAAAAATAACCCTAATATAGATTTTTCAGATGGTGGTCCTGTATCATCTATTTCATATGGGAAGACTAGGACATATATGTAAAAGCAACAGCAGAGTTGGTAAAAAAAATGTTAATTGAGGAAGAACACACAACGTAGGGGAGGCTACAGCAGTTTGCCTTTATTTGGGAAGGGCAAAATTCTGGCTGCCTCCTTTCTTCACCACCCTGCTGAGTAAATTGAGCAAATCTATTTTTGCACTTTGAACTCAGTTCAGCAATTGAAATATGCAGAAGACAAAGTAGGAAGATGGGAAGAGAGAAACTGGGACCCTTTAAAAGCAGGGTGGAGAATGGGGCTGAACCGTACTCTTCCTTTTAACAGTAGGCTCTGGCGAAAGCAAACTGCTGCAATCTCTCTTAGCTTTTCTGTTCTTCCTCACTCAGAACATTTGCCAATTTTTGGCCACATTGCCTTTGCTTGACCACACATGCTCTTGTTTTCCTACATGAAATGAGGGAAAAGTCTGAGCTTGGGAATTAAATGGGGTCAGTCATGGGTAGTACTAGTTTGGAAGATTGACAACAGATACCAGGTACTATAGGCTGTATTTCCAAGGAAGGAACTGACAAAATCACCCGTAAGTATTTATTGCCTAAGAAAACCCTACAAAATTCATGGGGTTATCATATGTTGATAAGTCACTAGAAGCCACACACACATGAATGCTTGCCTTCTGCCCAGAATATTGTCTAGTCTTCCCTGCTTAAACAGGATAACTTTTTATCCTCAGTGATATCCTCTGGTCATCACCCACTGCACCAATTCTCTTATTTTCACATTTTTGTCTCTTCCATGTAGAAAATTTTTGCAGATTCCATCCACCTTAGTATTCTGCTTAAGCTCATTAATCTTTATTATAGTCAGGCTAATTGAGACTAATGTTTTGTTGAAAATGATCTCTTGCAATCACTAGGCTAAGCTTTTGAAATGTGTAGGTATGAAGGTAAATTAGTAAATGAATTTATAAGAATATCTGGGAAGCAGGATCTGTCTCCTCCACCCCTTTTTCATTCTCTCCAAATAATCACTTCCAGATAAACCTCTTGGAGCTCTCCCTTTCCTCTTTAATAATCAGCTCACCACCCTTACCTTTCTCTTTTAGAGAGAGAGAGGTTTGTACAGTCTCTCTGGGCTCATTTTGCTTGCATGAGGCCAACAGATCACAATTTTGGTTGTGTAAAACTAGAATAATGTTGATTTTATCAGAAGCTGTCCACAGCAGTGACGAGGACAGAATAATTTGCCAGATGTACCTCATAACTGGCCTTCAACCTTGATGTCAATGTAGTTTACAAGAATCTCATTCTGCCACTCTCAGAGTAAGAAGCATTCTGAGTGTGTGCGCACACTTTCAAAAACCTGTTAGTTTATGGCTACCCCACTAATTTTACAGGATTTTATTTGGCAAGGGATACTTAGAGGTAGTTTTTCACGTTTCTTATTTATTTATTTATTTATTTAGGACATTTGTATCCCGTCCTGTCTTAACTTCCGCAGAGAAACTCAGGGCAGATACCAAACGGCACAGCACAGTGCCAACAACAGAGTAAAACAAACATAAATATACATACTAAAAAACAATTAAAAAAACATCAAAACAGCTGGCCGATTTAAGCTGTTGTCTTAAAAGTAGTCCATCATAGTCCATTAAAACAATATCTTTGCCAGCAAGTCAGTCTAGTCCTTGGACGCTTGATCCCATAGCCAAGATTTCACTTTTTCCCAGAAAGTCAGGAGTGATGGAGCAGATCTGATCTCGTTTGGGAGGGAATTTCATAACCGAGGGGCCACCATGGATAAGGCCCTGTCTCTCGTTCTCACCAAACATGATTGCGATGGTGGAGGGACCGAGAGCAGGGCCTCCCCAGATGATTTTATGGTTCTAGGTGGTACATAGAGGGAGATACATTCGGACATAGGCTATATTTCAGGGAAGAAATGTATTTCAGTTTCTTCCCTGAAATATAGCCTACAACAAACATAGACTGGTTTAAGATGGGTTGTCAAATGTAATGTACCAGCATTGCCAAATGTTATCTGGGTATTGTTAGTTTAGGTGATGCTGGGAGTTGGAGTCCAAACCACATTTTTTCTGAACTACTGTATAATCTTATAGTTGTGCAACTGTAGTCTTGATAGACTATAATGGAAGAGTGTATTCAGACTAGGAACTGACACTAAATATATGACAGCTGTTTTCGCAATGTTCCCTTTATACAGTATCTAAATAGAAATATTTTCTAAGACTTGTGCAGTTCTAACAATCTCTGTAACCTGGCTGACCAAACATAAACTCCCATGGAAGGCCCTAAGATGCCCTCTGGTGGACATAGAGTTACTTGAGATAATAAAATAGCAATGGTTATTTATTTACCTTGTGAGTCTCTCCTTTAAGTGATATGCAAGGAGGGGGATGTAATTACACATTTAGTAAAATCCAATATTCACACATATGCATTACAGGTTGAGTATCCTTTATCCAAAATGCTTAGGATCATCAGAGAGATTTTGGATTTTTAAATTTTTTTTGGAATACCTGCCTTTGCATATACATGCATAATGAGATATTTTGAAGATGGGACCCAAGTCTAAACACAAAATGAATGTATGTTTCATATATGTCTTATACAGGTAGTGTGAAAGTAATTTTATACAATATTTTAAATCATGTTGTGCATGACACAAAGTTTGTGGACATTGAACTATCAGAAAGCAAACCATCAAGCACCCGCATGGATGATTTTGGAGCATTTCAGAATTCAGGATAAGCAATGCTCAACCTGTATTTTCCAAATTTGGTAAAGATGTGAATAAAATTAAAGCAGAAGTTTAAAAAGATTGCAAACGCGATTTAAAATCACAGTCTTAAAATAAGGAGAGCATCCAAAGTTAAAACCCATTGGGACCCATGTTTTCAAAACTGGTGCTCTAGGCACAAATTCTGTGGGTTTTTTTCAAGCTATTATTAGTTACAGCTTTCAGTTTTGTATCTGAAGAAGGGTTATTTATGGGCTTTCAAGGAATGTGCCCCAGGAAAGGAATGTAAAGAATGTCATTGAAGGACCAAAGGAGCACCAAAGCATGTGAGCAAACCAAAGGTTAACTTTCTGAATTGGTCGTATCTGCTGTTTCCTCTGAAGTCCATGAAATTATAGCTCCTGGCAGGAAATCCTAGTTGAGCTATTAGACAGAGTGGCTCTCCTTTTAGATGTGTTGGATTGCAATGCCCACTATCCCTGTCAGTGTGCCTGGGGGTGATGGGCATCATCATTCCATATCTCTGGAAAATAGTAGGTCAGGGAAGACTGCACTAAATTTTGAACTCATTAGGGGCTTGTTTACATTGGCTTCAAATCTTGTCCTCACTGTAAATTGATCTCTGACTTCCAATGAGTATCACCCTCTTCCCCACTACATTATGAATTTGTCCCACTTTTGACAAAGTTAGGGGAGGGAGGGGTTGCAGGGAGCTCCAGAGTACCCTGGGGCATTGGGTCATTCTGGACAGTGGGATCGAGTTCAATTTGGACTGACACTGTCACTGTCACACTTTCTCTGCCCTGATGAGCTTTGATGGAATATTGTCCAATTCTGGGCACCACATTTCAAGAAGGATAATGATACAGTAGAATGTATGTTGAGAAGGGCAACTAAAACAATGAAAGGTTTTGAAGCCATGCCCTATGAGAAGTGACTTAGGGAGCTGGTACATGTAGCTTGGAGAAAAAAAAGATGGGATATACGAACCATGTTTAAATATCTGACAGGATGTCACATTGAGAAGGGGGCAAGCTTTTTTTCTGTGTTTTGGAGACTAGAGCAATGGAGTAAAATTGCAGGAAAGAGATTCCACCTAAATGTTAGGAAGAACTTCCTGGCAGTAAGAGCTGTTCAACAGTGGAATATGCTACCTTGAAGGGTGATGGAGTCTCCTTCTCTGGAGGTTTTAAAACAGTGGCTGGATCGCCATTGGTTGAGAGTGCTTTGATGGTGTGTTCTTGAATGGCAGGGGGTTAGACTGGGTGGCTTGTGCCCCTTACAATTCTAGGATTCAATGAAAGAGGATAATAATATTAATACTAATACAAATAATAATTTGGCCTAGATAAATGTGCCACAGTGGCATTAAAGAAAGAGAAAATTACAGCGAGGGTATAGAGATGCCAAATGGACAAACCATAAAGTGCAATCAGCCTGAAGCCTATAAATATCTGAGCATACTGCAGCATGGACATGTGAAAAATGTGGTCAGCAAAGAATATGTCCAAAGGGTCACAAAAATTCTGAAGAGCAAATTAAATGCCAGAAATATGATCAAGGATATCAACACCTGGGCCATCCCTGTCATCAGATACACTGCTGGAATTGTCAACTGGAAGCAAGTAGAGCTGGACAGAAAAATAAGAAAACTGATGACAATCCACTACTCATTACACCCATGTAGTGATGTCAATAGACTTTACCTACCCAGAAAATCAGGAGGCAGAGGGCTTCTGCAAGTGAAACAAACAGTAGAAGAAGAGAAACATGCCCTGGCAGATTATGTGAAAGACAGTCAAGATCCAACATTGATGGAAGTCAAGATTAGGAAACTGTTTAAAGTGCATAAGACAAAGAGGGAATATTGTAAAAATAAAATGCAGAACAGAAAAGAAAACTGGCAAAAGAAGGCACTCCATGAACAGTTCCTGGGAAAAATTGAGAACAAAATTGACAAGGAAAAAACATGGATGTGGCTCACGAATGGAACTTTGAAAAAGGAGGAAGAGGGCCTGATTCTTGCGGCCCAAGAACAAGCCATTAGAACCTATGCCGCGAAAGCCAGAATTGAAAAGTCAACAATAGATTCCAAGTGTAGACTCTGCAAGGAAGTAGACGAAATGACGGATCACATACTCAGCTGCTACAAGAAGATCACGCAGACGGACTACAAGCAGAGGCATAACACCAACAAATATAATCTGCCTGCAACAAAGAACTGGTGGGATCACAAGCCTGAAAAATTAAGAAAAATGAAAATGTCAGACTTCTTTGGGACTTATAAATTCAGACTGACAAGAGTTTTGGAGCACAATACTCCTGACCTCATGATCGTGGGGGAAAAAAACAAGTATGGATTGTTGATGTTGAAATCCCAGGCGACAGCAGGATTGACGAAAAACAACAGGAAAAGCTTACACAATATGAGGATTTAAAGATAGAACTGCAAAAACTTTGGCACAAGCCAGTAAAGGTTGTCCCAGTGGTGATCGGCACACTGGGTGCAGTGCCTAAAGACCTCGGCCTGTGCTTAAAAACAACCAGCGCTGACAAAAATGCCATCTGTCAGCTGCAAAAGGCCACCCTACTGTATCTGCATGATTCGCAGATACACAAGGAGAGGAAATAGCTGTATTTCAGATTTGTTGTTGAAAATTTTATTGAATGCAGCATAACATTTTTTTCCAGCAAATTATGTCAAGTATTCCTCTAAATAAGCCCAAATATGGACCAACTAGAATAAACATCTAACTTTCAAATAGTTGAGCAGAGTGGTCACAAAGTTACTAGCTAGTCAATTTATAAAGTGGTATATTTGTTATCATTCCAACAGTTTTCAAATAGATCCGCTAGGAATTAAAGCTTTTAACACCACCACCCCGCCCCCAATATTTATAAAGATCATTTTACTCTAGCAATTGGAAATCCATCTGTACCTCTACCAGCAGCAACCAATTTTAAAACGAACCTGCAGAGTGCAGGGATGAGTTTCAAACTCTCTTATCTTGCTGTGTAGCTGTGTCACGCCATGAGAATCATCATTTGCTTCAGCAGGTAAAGACCAACATTTCAGTACTGTTTGCTGTCCCTTGGATCAATAAATGACACTTTCTGCAGAGAATATTTTTAAGAGCATGTCCTATTTTTGTCATTTGTTCTCTTTGGCATCCTTTTGTGCCAGTGCTTTATTGTCTAGTTATCTGCCTGCCTATATAGAAGTCTCTCATCTCTTCTTGCTTTAAGAGTCTAGACTCCATAGTCTTCTTTGCCACCAGACCCAATTCCCTGGCTGCTCATGCCTTCTTTAAAAAGAAAGGTCACCTGCAGATGAAGCTCTCCACAGTGACACATGGGGGGAAAGAACATTTCTCTATTTAGCTGAATTGGGAATGCTCAACCCTCATTAAGAATGGTCCTCAGTGCAATTGAACTTGCTTTATTCCTGACATATACCTGCCATAGCTGCTGTCCTTCTTCTGGTTTTGGAAACTGGCTGGCTTTTTAAAAAATGCACTGGGTGGTTTTCATTTTTTTGTATTTAAATGTATGTTTTGAATGGTTTAGTTCAATACATAGTTTAATGCCATTTTAAACATAGCCTGTTGCATGTTTTCATCAATGTGTTTTGACTTGCATCTCTTTTTTTATCTTTCCAGCTGCCTTAAGGCTCAGCTTTGGGGTTGGGAAAGTGTTGTTTAAATAAGCCACTGCAATAAATTTGAATACGATGAAGTATTTTCTGGCAGGATTGCTACACGTCTGAAGAGCATTCAGAGATGTCTGTTTTTAAAATCCCAATTTCCTTTCAGCATTTCTGAACTGTATAAAGCCGAGGGTGATCCCATCACTACTCTTCTGTCACATTTTTCTCTGATTAGCTCCAGCAGGGAGGAGGCTAAAGAAAGAATCAAGCTAGTTCTGAACAAAGGCTCAGTTCATGTTCTCGTGTGTGTGTGTGTGTGTGTGTGTGTGTGTGATGAGAGAGGGAGAGAGAAAGTTATTTGCAAGAATAAACTATTACTCAAAAAGATTATCTTGGTCCATGAAAAGGAAACCCAGAATGTGATATATCTCAAATAATCAGAAGAGCTGTACATCTCACACTTATTTTGTGTATGTATGTATGTATGCAGATATGTATGTATTTATGTATTTACAGTACTTATATTTCACTCTTCTCACCCCGAAGGGTACTCAGGGCAGATCACAGAACACATATATGGTAAACATTCAATGGAAATTATACAATGACAAAAGATAGAGGTATATTTATGCTTTTTCTCATCATTCCACATCTTTTGGAGACTGTGCTCAGTTCTGGCCACAGGGGGGTGCTGTCACTCAATCTCCTTGCCCAAGAGCTTTCTTTGTTCGTAAACTTTCCTTTAAAACGCTGTGCCTAAAATACTTCACTGCTTCATGCGGTTCTATTCATATACTCACATTGCTGTTTTCAATCTGCTAGGTGGATGAGGGAGCTGGACTGAAGATCAGGAGCTCACCCTGACCTGGCTTCAAATGATCAACCTTTTGGGTTGGCAAAATTTACTGCAGTTGCAGCTGGTGATTAACCTGCTGAGCTAAATTAGTCCATACTATCACTTGCATATGTCCAAAAACAAAAAGATGGTTTGCTTTTTTTGTTGGCGTATTGGTTGATCAACCCCTTTGCATACTCTATCGGTAGCGTCTCTGTGAAGTGTCCAAAAATAATTCTTTTATTTTCTGATAAAGAAAAAGTCTACAACTTTTAATTGTTTGCTGTATGCCTTTCCAAGCAAGTTCAGCAGCTCAGAGGTTTAGCCCACCTAGGCTTTTCTAGGTCTGAGGGTACATCTCCATTGTACAATTAATGCAGTTTGGCAGCACTTTTAACTGCTCTGGCTCAAAGTATGGGATTGTAGGAGTCTTAAAGGTAAAGATAAAGGTTTTCCCTGACATTAAGTCTAGTTGTGTCCAACTCTGGGGTGGTGGTGCTCATCTCCATTTCTAAGTTGAAGAGTCGGCGTTGTCCATAGACACCTCCAAGGTCATGTGTCCCACAGAAGCAGTAACTATTGATCTACTCATATTTGCATGTTTTCAAATTGCTAGGTTGCCAGAAGCTGGGCCTAACAGTGGGAGATCTCCCTGCTCCCCGGATCCAAACCGCCAATCTTTCAGTCAGCAAGTTCAGTAGCTCAGAGGTTTAACCCACTGCACCACCTAGGCTTTTCTAGGTCTGAGGGTACATCTCCACTGTATAATTAATGCAGTTTCGCACCACTTTAACTGCCATGGTTCAAGGGATGGGATTGTGGGAGTCTTAGTTTGGCAGAAAAGGCAAAAGACCTTGTAAAAATGACAACTCCCATGATTTCATAGCATTGAGATATGGCAGTCAAAGAGCTATCAACCTGCATTGTTGATATAGTGTAGATACAGCCCAAAACTGTATGGTTCACCCAAGGTGGGTTTCTATGGCCAAGCAGATAGCTGAACACTGATCTCCAGAGTTGACGTTCAGTGCTCTAATCACTACAACACATGGCTCCCACAACTTTTCATATGGGAACCTAAATTTCCTTTTATTTGTTGGGAGAGAACTGAAGAGATAGTTCAAATGCTAGTTTTTATTTCTTTTGATATCTCTGTTTCTTAGAATGCAGCTTTTAAATTTAATGTGTACGTTTTGCAGTGAATTCTTCATTCTTGCAGGAACAAAAGGCAATGTTCTGTACAGTTCTTTTTCTCTTGTCTCCACCTCTGTCTCAGGAAAGTCATCAGAGGACATGGGAGAATATCTTCTTCACATCTTCTCTCAAATTATAGAATTCCCTTCCACTGGAGGCCAACTTAGTCCTCTCTCTGGTTTTTTACTGTTGGCATGCAACACTCTTTCTACTTATGCAAAACTTTTGCTATCAATTGTCCATTTCAGAATTGTAGTTTTAATGGAACACAATAGTTTTATCTTTTCTAATATGTTTTAAATATTTTATTCATAATTTGATTGGCCTCTTGATTCCACATTTTCCAACTGTCTACTGATTTCACTACCCTAGACTTTCAAGCCATGTCACAATACAAGCTGGTAGGAATTTTTCCTTCCGTTTTGACACATGGCATACAGATTCCAACTCACTATGCTTCCCTCCTTTCTACCACTTGGCAAATCTGGATGGTGAGGATTGTGTTGACCAAAATGTCTAAATTTCTGCCAGCTGCCATTTTGTGTTGACCAAAATGTCTAAATTTCTGCCAGCTTATTTGCAAAGGAGACAAAATTACTCATAAAATAACAATGTTTCATTCTCTTCCAGTATTCCATCACTATAATTGAAGGAATGGATGAATTTGTACAAAATTTAAAGCTAGAATAAGTCATAATGTACTACCAGAGTCCTTCTTCTCAGCACATTTTCCTTTTTATGGTGTGACAAGCTAACAGGAGGCCTAAATATCCCAAAGGCACCAATCCTATCTAATCTTGGACGCTAAACCGGATCGGCCCTAGTTTGTACTTGGATGAGAGACTTCATATGGGTACCAAGCATTGTAGGCTATATTTTAGATGAAGGAAATGGCAAACTAATTCTGAGTATTCCTTGTCAAAGGAAACCCTATGAAATTCATGGGATAATCATAAATCAGCAGGTGACCTGAAGGTAGGAATTCACATAGACTAACATGACTCTTTCTTTGGAAATTTTCCTTTCTATTAGGCAGCTGTGAGTTTTCCAGGTTTTATGGCCATGTTCCAGAAGCATTCTCTCCTGACGTTTCACCCACATTTGTGTCATGTCTGGAATTCCTCAGTTTTCTGAGTGTTGTTCTTTGTTTTGTTATTAATTCATTCAGTCGTTTCAGACTTTTCGTGACATCATGGATCAGCCCACGCCAGAGCTCCCTGTCGGCTGTCACCACCCCCAGCTCCTTCAAGGTCAATCCAGTCACTTCATGGATGCCATCCATCCATCTTGCCCTTGGTCGGCCCCTCTTCCTTTTTCCTTCCATTTCCCCCAGCATCGTTGTCCTCTCTAAGCTTTCCTTTCTTCTCATGATGTGGCCAAAGTACTTCATCTTTGCCTCTAATATCCTTCCCTCCAATAAGCAGTCAGGCTTTATTTCCTGAAGTATGGACTGGTTGGATCTTCTTGCAGTCCAAGGCACTCTCAGAACTTTCCTCCAGCACAACAGTTCTTTATTTACTTGAAATCCATTGAAATCCACAAGCATGTGGACAATTTCAACAGAAAGGAGGAAACCATGATAACAGACAAAATTTGGCTACCAGTATTTAAAAAACCTTTAAATCAGGACAGTAAATAAAAAACAACAAATACAGGGGAATTCCAGATAAGCATCAATCAGGGCCAGCTAACACCTGTTGTTGTTGTTGTGTGCTTTCAAGTCATTTCAGAGTTAAGTTGACCCTGAGCAAGGGCTGAGTAAATGACCTTGGAGGGCTGTATCTGGCCCCTTGGCTTTAGTTTGGGGACCCCTGGTATACAGCTACCCCTGGTGCTGGTCTGGAGTATTGCTACTCCATCCTGCTGCCACTGCAGGGTCCTTTTTTCCGTGTTAGGAGTGACTTGAGAAACTGCAAGTTGCTTCTGGTGTGAGAGGATTGGCTGTCTGCAAGGATGTTGCCCAAGAGACACCTGGATGTCTTTACCATCCTGTGGGAGGTTTCTCTCATGTCCCCATAAGGGAAGCTGGAGCTGACAGATGGGAGCTCACCCCACTCCCTGGATTTGAACCATTGACCTTTCAGTCAGCAGTCCTGCCAGCATAAAGGTTTAACCCATTGCAGGGTAAAGATGGGTGGTATAGCTACTCCTGGCACTGGTCTGGAGTATTGCTGCTCTGGACCAGCCTTGGATTAAGTGACTTATGTAGTTGCCTGGTTTTGGTATGGCTGGGCTATGTGGCCTTATGTGATTGCGGCTGCAACCACATAAAGACAACATGTGGCTCAGAACCAGTAATTTTTGTGCCGGCTTGAACTGCATCTTGTGCCAGTGTAGAAGGGCCCTAAGCAGGCCCTAAGTTAACTCACTTGAATGCTCCAAGATAAAAAAATGAGATTTCCCAAGGACGTTACTTCCAGATTGAAAGCGGGTTAGGGTGGTGGGAAGACAACATTAAAATGTCTTGGGGACTGGCGACCACAATGGCTTATGTGAGAGGTAGTGTGTGGCCCACCTCCCAGGTTGCATGAAGCCCACATATATCGATATGGTAAACCAAAATGGAATGTTCTTCTTCCTTCCTTTTAGCTGTCACCCAATTTCCAGTTTGCCAGCTGTCCCCTTCAGATACAGGTAGCCTGGGTTTATTTTAATAGGCAGTGAAACTTAATTGGATTCATTAAAGCAGCATTTGCTTACATTAGCATCACTGGTGGTAGAGAACATACATATATTTCTCCACCTTAGTTTTCAACAAGCAATCAGTCAGCCACCTACAAGCTTGGCAGAGAAAACGGTGCTGGCAATGAGAAAATATTCCATCCTGCCGTGCTGCTGTCATATATTTCACAAACATTCTTGTATGAAGCAGATGGCTCCTCTTTTTTTGTCAGGCTTCTTTTTTCGTAATTAGAGGAGGAAATCTCCCTTGCAAAGCATTTGCATGCAAAAGAAAATAACTTTGCAACTTAAACCTGGAGGGTTATAAATAAATTTGGAAACCAGCTCAGTCTCGTTTGGTAATGCTGGGTGGCCAATTTTGCATTATTCAAAATAGCAAATATATCTCCAAAATAGGATAGAAGGCTATGCAGATTTGCATGAAAAGCTATTTATACAGAAAATGGAGATTGTATAAATACACTATTATAATTTAAATAGATATATAACACAACCCAAGTGGAAAGTCCTCTCCTTATAGAGCCAGTTGGTGCTGATTTTTACTTCATTTTAGAGATATATATATTTTAATTGCAGCTTTTGGTATCTAATGCTTTAATCCAATTTGTATCTTCACATTATTATAAGTGTTTTAACTTATGTTGTTTAATAGGCTTTTAGTCACTTCTGGTGTGAGAGAATTGGCTGACTTCAAGGGCGTTGCCCAGGGGACACCCAGATGATTGATATTTTACCATCCTTGTGGGAGGCTTCTCTCATGTCCCCGCATGGGAAGCTGGAGCTGACAGACGGAGCTCAACCCACTCTCCCCGGATTAGAACAACTGACCTGTCAGTAAGTGGCCCTGCTGTCACAACATGGAAAAAAGGGGTTTAAGCTATAACTTATTTTTTAAAATTGTTTGTATTCATTTTCTTGGGGGATAAAAACATTTTAATAAGTAAAAAATCTCACCATGGGGTGATAAATGTCAACTTCTATGTGTGTCCAATATTTATTGCCCAATAAAGGTGCCACTTCTTGTAAATTTTGCATATTATTGTATTTTGCTGCATGAACAACACCGTTAAAGGTAAAGGTTTCCCCTTGACATTAAGTCTAGTTGAGTCTGACTCTGGGGAGTGATGTTCATCTCCATTTCTAAACTGAAGAGTCAGCATTGTCCATTGACACCTCCAAGGTGATGTGGCCGGCATGATTGCATGGAGCACTGTTGCCTTCCTGCCAGAGTGGTACCTATTGGTCTACTCACATTTGACTCACATTTGCATGTTTTTGAACTGTTAGGTTTGACAGAAGCTTGGACTAATTACCGCTGCAAACCTCTGACCTTTCAGTCAGAAAGTTCCACAGGTCAGTAGTTTAACCCACTGTGCGTCCGCAGCCGCCTGCACTTTAAGATACCAAATTTAGGAGTAACTGAGAGATTCTAAACAACATGGAATCAAAGGACTGGAACATACTGTAGATAAAAGTAAAACTCTTTGATTATACTACATTTGATAATTTTTTATATATATTCAGAGACTCCCAGAGAAATTCAGTGCTCTCTGTCTAGGGAACTTAAAATCTTATAATTTTGGTAAAGTGGCAAGAAAAGACAACACGTGAAGAGGAATGAGAAATGGAAGGATCCTTTTTATAATGCTATGGGACATAATGGCACGGTAATATGGCGCTTCCCCCCCCCCCCCAACCCACTGTGGGCTAGAGTCCTAGGAAAAGAGCAGTCAGTTTCACCCAGGACAGGAACAACTGGATACCTGACATCTGCTGCTCTCATTTCTTAGGTCTCTTTTACATTACAGTACACAATTGTATCGCCCTGAGGCAACTTGAGCTGCTGTGGCTGCATACTAAAGAATCCTGGAATTTGCAGGCTAGTGAGGCATTAAAGCTCTTTCCCTGAGAATCCTGAGCACTTCAGTGAACTACAAATCCCCAGATTTCATGGGATGAAGACATAGAAAATCAAGCAGCAACAAAGTGCTCTATTTATGTAAAAAGCGACCATTTCCTTTAGACATTTGCAATTTATTTATTTATATTTACCACACTTGTTTCCTGCCCTTCTCACCCCGAAGGGGACTCAGGGCAGCCTCACAAAGGCAAAAATTCAATGCCATATATACATGTACATATTGGTAAATAAACAACTGCATTAAAATCAACCCAATTCAAAACATAAACAATAAAATATCAGTTAAAATAACAAAATCCAAATCATATTCCAGGGCTAATCTGAGTCATCTTTCTATTATTTGTAGTCTCTTACTGCGCTGCTTACTGATGAAAAGCTAGTTCCCACAGCTTTGACAGTTTTTTTCCTGAAGGTGAGGAGAGAGGGGGGTGATCTAATTTCATGAGGGAGGGAATTCTATAGATGAGGGGCCACCACTGAGAAGGCCCTTTCTCTCGTCCCCACCAGCCATGCTTGTAAGAGGGGCTGGTCTGAGAGCAGGGCTTCCCCTGATGATCTTAGCCTCCGAGGTAGATCATAAAGGGAAATATGTTCATGCTACCATGTGAGCTGTCACATTGCCATTCTATAGGATTGTGAGATTTGTTGTTTGGTGGTTAATATAATTGTTTGCATTTTGGACATTCTTGAGGCCATGGCTATGGGGACTACCATTGTGGACACGTGCACTTCAAAATCCATTGCTTGAGATAGCCACTTCACTTGGGTCCCATCCACACTGCCACACGATTCAGTTTGAAACTGCATTACATGGTCAGTGTAGGGTCCTTCCACACAGTCATATAACCCAGAATATCAAGGCAGATAATCTGCAACATTTTCTTTGAACTGGATTATCTGAGTCCAAACTGCCATATATTCCAGTTCAATGTGGATTTTATACAATTGTGTAGAAGGGGCCATATACTGATATAATGCAGTTCAATACAGTTCAACAGCATTATATGAGTCTATACTGACCATATAATGCAGTTTCAAGCTGCATTATATGTGAGTATAGATGGGGCTTCTGCCTAATGATAGGGATGACTGTGCCTCTATGAGTAAATGTATCCTTTAGTAAATGAGTATTATTTTTTCAGTTCCCTGTCCATAAATGGGTACAAAAGTGATCTAACTCTGGGAGTAAGAGTGAACACTAGGAACTTTAGAAAGTGCTTCCAATGTGAACTGAACAAACAAACAACAAACATAATGAACAAAATGTATACATTCTAATGAATTCACTGACATACTCAAAGCATGGAAAAAGCTGTTTTTTTGGAATATGTATTCCAAAATCATCTGAAGGATTATGGGAGCTGTAGTTCGAAACAACAACTCTTCAAAGCTGTACTTATGCTTGCTATAGACATAATGGTAAAAATGTTTGCTGAGAGTAACCTTTGAGGGCCCTTCCACACAGCCATATAACCCAGAATATCAAGGCAGAAAATCCCACAATATCTGTTTTGAACTGAGTTATCTGAGTCCACACTGCCATATATCCCAGTTCAAAGCAGAAAATGTGAGCTTTTATTCAGCTGTGTGGAAGGAGCCCTAGTTTCCTTTAGCCTTTCCCAGTCAGAAGAATTTAAAAGCTCTTTAATGCACAACCTTTTATTTCTGGGAAACCCAGCAAGATGCTGCTAATCAAGATAAATGGAGAGAAGGGAATATGAGCCCCGAGTACAAAATTGAGCTCATTTGCTCCTCTTTCTGATTGGCTGCATGATATTACTTTGATTATAGTGGTATAATGAATGACAGTAAATAATGAAAAAGGGTGCATGAATGATGTGGAATGTCATGTAGCAAAGACATCCTTTGTTCAGCTGCTTCGCATCTTTACTAACATAATCTTCTGTTTTAGTAGTAAAAGAATATCTGGCTCCTTTTCTTTTAACAAGCCTAAGATGTGCTTTCTAATTGTTTGGTATACACAAACTTGGTTTCCTCCACACAACTATTTAAAATAGTGTATATAAAATTTAGGCAATGTGTATGAGGTGTATGTGAATATTATGTTTAGATCCAAGATACCTCATTATATATATTTGCTAGCTTGAGTACCCAGCTTTGCCTGTGTTATTTGAAAAAGTCATTTTTTAAAAAATTGTACAAAATGCATAAGGTTGTGGGTGAACTACAATTCACATAATACAATACCAGGTTAACCCTGAAAAACTTCATCAGTGTTTAAAGTTTGTTATATTGGGAAAGTTTGTTATAGATACATCATCGGTGGGGTTCAGTGTGCTATCTGGCTGCAGGGTAAACTACAACTCCCCCTATGGTGAATCGGTCCCCTCAAACCCTTCCAGTAGGTTGAGTTAGTCATGGGCATTCTGTGTGCCAACTTTGGACCAGGTCCATCATTGGTGGAAGTCTCAGTTTCTCTGGTTGTGGGTGAACTACAACTCCCCTCCAGTAATCAAATTTCGGCGTATCAGGTATGTGTGCCAAGTTTGGCCGGATCCATCAGTCTTTGGGTTCAATGTAGGTGAACTACAACTCTCCCAAATCAAGGTGAATTTTCTTCAAGACCTCCAGTTCACCTGCACTTGCTGTTTACGGGGGCTCTGTGTGCCAAGTTTGGTTCAATTCCATCTTTGGTGGGGTTCAGAGTGCTCATTGATTGCAGGTGAACTATAAATCCCAGTACCTATAATTCCAAAATGCCCCAGCCATTCCCCCTCAAAACCCACCAGAATTCAAATTTGGGCATATCGGATACGCATGTCAAGTTTGGTCTAGATCCATCATTGTTTGGGTTCATAGTGTGCCCTGAATGTAGGTGAACTACAATTCCATAGGTCATGGGGGTTCTGTGTGCCAAGTTAATTCCAAGTCCATTGTTGGTTGAGTTCAGAGTGTTCTTAGATTGTAGGTGAACTATACATCACAGCACCTATAACTCCTATAAATCATGGTGAATTCTCCCCAAACCTCTCTAGTATGTTCAGTGGCTGATCTGTTTGCTAGGTGCCATAGAAAAGAATAGGAAAGGGTTAAGGGAGAGGTAGTGGGCGGGAGCATGCAAATTCCACACCAGTGGAGAGAGTAAGAAACACTAGGATGTCCCTGGTGGAGGAAACACATAAAATTTAGGGTGAAATTCTCCCCAAATAAAAGCCTTCACTTGGGTGGTGGGTAGTATGGTGTTTGTGGAGGACATTGGCAGGGCTCTTAAGACATGTTAATGGAGCTCACTATAACCTGCAATGTAATTAGAGGGACGGCCACTGGTGTGTCCTGAGTAGTGAGAGCTATAGCTGTTTGTGGAGGCAAGAGCTTGTCTGTGGAAGTGGACACTCCAGCCACATATACATATATATATTCCCACTTTTATTATATTTTTACTTTTAGTATGTTATGTGTATGTGTATGTGTATAGATATAGATATAGAAATATTTCAAAATCAGGAAAAAAAATCAGAAATCCCAAACATTTATGATTGCATGCATTTCAGAGATATTCAGCTGTCCTTTATTTATTTATTTGTTTATTTGTTTATTTATGTACATTATTTATATTCCACCCTTCTCACCCTGCAGGGGACTCAGAGCGGATTACAATGCACATATACATGCCAAACATTCAATGCCATTAGACATACAACATGTATAGACAGACACAGAGGTAATTTAACATTCCAGCTTTCTGCCTTCATGAGGGTATGCTCGATTCCGGCTACAGGGGGAGCGCCACTTGTGACACCGAGTCCTTGATGGAGTACTTCTTGATTCTTACGCATGCTGCTGCAAGGTTTTATGGTGTAGTAAATTAGTTAAATTAGCCTCCCTGCATAAAGTGGTACCTAAATTTCCTGCTTGACTGATGCAACTGTCTTTCAGGTTCCATAGGTCAATAGCAAGCTAGACTATTAATGGTCGGCTGGCTTTGAACTCAGTGGTGATTTAATGTAGCTGGCTACTAACTAGCTGTGCCACAGCCCAGTCCTTTGTTTTCTTGACTAGCTTATAAAATATATGATGTGCAGATATATGCTGCTGTTATTAATGACAGCAGTGTCATAAATTATATGATGAAAAGTAAATACAGGGTGTCCCGAATGTCTCTCCATACATAGAAAAAAAAAGTAACAAACTCATATTAGCTACATGTATTCATTTTCCTTGTGCATGGAATCTCTGGGGATGCCCTGTATTTGGCCACTTTCTTTCCTTCCCATTCCCACGAAGAGCAAATAACTCTGTTAGTTGCTCATAAAAGAATGTGATGGTTATGAATATTAAATGTGGCAGGGTTTTTTTTTTATACAGCAATAAATACCAACCAAGATAATAATGAGAAACAACCAAGACTCCGTTTTTGTAGGGTGCCTCTGTTACAATAAGGGTCTACTTTCCAAGCTTATCTTTGCTTTTGTCTTCATTTTCTTGCATGTTTAGAGAAGACATGAAGGAGTGCAAATGTGGTTGTTTCTAAGCATCTACAAATGTGTTCCTGTGCATATTTGAGGAAGACTACTGAAGCTTCCATCTCCATAATAGAGAATTCAATTCTTTTAGGATAATAGGCTGCCATCCCTGGATTGGGCAGGAGCATTTATCAACCACAGTAATAAATTATGAATATTAAACTTGGCAGACCTTAAAGGATGTAATAATCTTTTCCCTGATGGAAAACTAATATACTGGTGAGACAAAATCTGTGATACTATGCTGGGAGAGGAGCCGAATCTTCAGAAACAGTAAATACCCAAACCAAATGAATTCACTGAAACTGCATCTATACTGTAGAACTATTGCAGTTCGATCGGACTTGATCTGCTGTGGCTCAATGCTATAGAATTGTGGCATTTGTAGTTGGTGAGCACCACTGTCCTCTGGCAGAGAAGACTAAAAATCTTGTAAAACTACAACTCCCATGATTCCATAGTAAATAAGTAAAACTTTATTTCTATCCTGTCCTATCTTCCCATGGGGACTCAGGGCGGTTCACAACATAAAAGCCAAACATTCAATGCCATAAATACAACAATAGACTAAAACAATTCAAAATAAATAAAACAGAGCATTTGACAATAAAGCAGATCACATGAAAATAACAACAATAAATTACACAATGTTAATAAAACAAAGTTAAAAACAATGTCTAAATTCCATTCCTTATTTCATAGCACTGAGCCACTGCAGTTAAAACCTGGCCAAAAGGCTAAGTGTTTTGGAGAATCACCAGAGAGTCCTTTAATTTTAATCCTTAAATCTTTAAGCAACGTATCAAAAGCATAATCTTTTCATTGACTGCAGCATGCCACCATATTGTAAGAATGAGCTCTATAGAATCCATTTAATCATTTTGCAAGGCAGGAATTGATTCATGATGCCCCACCATGAGTTGATTGTTATTCTGTGATCTTTTTTTCTGGTTTGATGCCAGTGTTTCATTTCCATATTTGGAATTGATCAATAATGAATCAATCAAGAATGAATTATTTTGCAGCTTCACTAAATGAGAATGGTTTAGGGAGTTCCAACTAGCATGCTTTTCTCCAGGATGTTCTGTGTGGTTTTCTTCTCTCCATGTTTTTGTCCCTCCCATCCATAATTATTCTTCACTCAGCTGTTTTGGGCTTTTCCCCCATGACTCAGAACATATGTATTGTCAAAGGCTTTCATGGCCGGAATCACTGGGTTGTTGTAGGTTTTTCAGGCTATATGGCCATGTTCTAGAAGCATTCTCTCCTGACATTTCACCTGTATCTATGGCAGGCATCCTCAGAGGTTATGAGGCCCTCACAACAACCTACACTCAGAACATACTTTAATTAGTTTTAATTTTGATATTATTTAATGCTACTGGAGCCCCCAGTGGTGCAGTGGGTTAAAGCGCTGAGATGCTGAACTTGCATACCAAAAGGTTGCAGGTTCGAATCTGGGGAGTGGCATGAGCTCCCGCTGTTAGCCCCAGCTTCTGCCAACCTAGCAGTTAGAAAACATGCAAATGTGAGTAGATCAATAGATACAACTCCAGCGGGAAGGTAACGGCACTCCATGCAGTCATGCTGGCCATATGACCTTGGAGGTGTCTATGGACAATGCTGGTTCTTTGTCTTAGGAATAGAGATGACCACCCAGTGTAAGACATGACTGAACTTAATGTCAGGGGAAACCTTTACCTTTACCTTTTACTGGTGTTTGAATATTGATTTTGTATGTTTTTAACCATGTGTGTTTTACTCTATTCTTGGCCTTTTTTGTGAGACACATTGTCCATCCTGGAAGAAAAGTGGAATATAAATTGATGTGTGAATGATGAACCTCCTATTTCTCTCTCTTCCCCCGCCCCCCTCACCTCTCTCTCTTACACACATACAAGCACACACAGACAGAGATATAACAATGTCAATCAAAAGTAAAGATGAAGCTTTCACCTGAATGTGTTTCATCATTATAGGTTTCTTTGGAAGCTTGAAATGGGTAGACATATGTTTTCTCCAAAGGTAGGCTTATAACCTGGCACTCCTTGATTTGAAAAATAACATGAGCCATAACCTGTGGATCGGCTCTTTTCATTAGCAGGATGAAGAGGAACGCTCTAGAAAAGAAGAAGCCAGCCACATAGATTAAAAACATACTACAAAGGTTATGAAAGGCAGGAGAGGAAGCCCAACGGAAGTTGAGAATGTGAAAATGAGGACCAGATGTAACATGTGAAGCAGAGACAGGAAAGATGGCAGGTGTTCTGCAGAGATGAAACAGTCCAACAGAGATTGCGGGTGGTCTTAGTAGACAAGGGAAAGCTTATCAAGCTACAGAATGAATGGCACAGAAGCCACAAATGACAGAACGAACTGGGGCTCAGAACTGAATCTAGAAAGCCTTTGCTTCAGATCTGACTTTAGCCATATTTCTAAGGACAGCGGCATTCTCTCTTGGTCTCAGTCTTTATTGCCTCTACCTGTACCTATGAGAATAATACTAGTGAAGATGGTGATGGTTGCAATGAGAGCAGCATTTCAAGGACTGCAGCATACATAGAGCAATTTGAACACTTGAAATGCAATATAGAAATCTTGCTATCATGGAATTTAGACTGGGAAAGCTTGACATTTGTGGTAATGATGTTGACAATGACGATGCTATTTTAAGGGCTGCAGAATATGTGGAACAATCGGAAAACTTAAAAGACACTATGTAAATGTCACTGTTTTATGGGATTTTAGGACTTTATTTTTGTAAGTCAATAATGGTGGGGAAAGGCAGGATGTCAATGAGTATAATAAAAACTTCATATACATGGGGATCAGGCATGTAGCCAGGGGGTGGTTCGCGAAAAGGCCTTACTGGTGCATTATTTAAACTGTTATGTTTATTAATATCATGATTTGATCACCATTCTCAATATATCCCATATGTATGGGGGTATTGGGGTAATGATACAAAAGGTTTGCTAGGCTAGACCCTCTTTCACTCAGACTCAGCCCCCCCCCCGAAACTCAGCCCCTCCCCCGAAACCCCCCCTGAAAATTTTTTAGCCCCCCCCCGAAACGAAATCCTGGCTACGGGCCTGATGGGGATATGTTGCCAGCTGGAGCACAATTCTTTAAAACAGTGCATGCAACTGGATACCATTAAAATTGCCTGATTTCTAGTCCTGGCATACAGTAGAGTCACCCTGGAGAATCTAGACATTTCTAGAGAGGCATCCTAGAGAGGTCCTACAGGACAACTGTCTAGTAATTTCCAGGGGAGACATATCATAGAATTGCCTAGAGCTCTGTTTCTTAAACTGTGTATCCTGACCTCAAATGGGGTCCTGTAAGAAAAAATTGAGATTGTAAAAAAATTGGCAACAGTAAAAGTTTTCTGAACACCACTTAGTGGCTGCATTAGATATTTGCACAAATCTGTTAGCACCAACATACAGTGTTTACAGTGGATTTTGTAAAAAATGCTTGGGATATGCACTTCATATAATGGAAAATCAATTAAAAACTCTAAAATCATAACAATAAATAAAGAACAATACTAAAAAAGGGGGAATTCCAGACAAGAAACAATCAGGGCCAGCTATCACCTTCCAACAAAAGATTCCCCCAGGCAGTAAGAAGCCAGACCTTGAAACTGCTAGGCCATAAAACACTAGTCAACATGGCCAATTGCAACATTCACACCTACTTCAAACAGACAAGAGTTCTTTCTCCCACCCTGGTCATTCCACAGATATATAAATCCCATTTTCCTAGTTTCCAACATACCTCACAACCTCTGAGGATACCTGCCATAGATGCAGGCAAAACATCAGGAGAGAATGCTTCTGGAACATGGCCATACAGCCTGGAAAACTCACAATAACCCAGTGACTCCAGCCATGTAAGCCTTCGACAATACATTGAAAATCATCCTGTTTAGCAAGCCTTGTAAATGTTGATTTATGTAGTATCAGTAAATATTTGATTTTTATACCTATTTTATATACCTAAATATTAAGTCTCACATAAAAATTCTCAGGTGGAAAGAAGTCTCAAGCAAAAAAAAGTTTAAGAATTCCTGGACTAGATGACCTAGCCAATTCCTAGATGGACCATTCATAACTGCGGATGTGGGTTTTACAGTTCATAAGGGACAATAACTACAACAAATATAACAATAACAACACATACTTACTTGTTAAGCTCACTGACCTAAATCACATTTTAGTCATAGCTAGTATGGATTACAATGCCCTATAGGCACCGGATCCTGTCTGATCTGAAAGCTAAGCTGGGTCGGCTCTAATTAGTACCTGGACAGGAGACTGCCAACTAATATCTGTCTCAGAGTGGTTCTGTGTAACTATATAAACTGAGCAAGAATGTGGAATTAAGAGAACTGGTTTGCTATGGAGCGCCTACATAAAGATCCACAGATTGCAGATCAATCCATACCCAGGAACATATATATATATTATTTCATCCAATGAGATTCAGTGGACAGAAACATAATGAGTCCTGGTGGGAAGCAGTATGTCCTATTAGGATCAGTACTAGAGCAAGGCAAGGCACTACAACAAAGAGGTAGAAAGCAGTCATTTCCACGGGGACACTGTAATTTCCTCTAAAGGGAGAAATGTTTCTTTACCTTCTGCCAAGTTGTGTTTTCAGGTGTTTCGAATGCATCAGCATTAGCCCTGTCCTAACAAGCACCTTGCATTGTTCTGTCTCACGTCCAGCTCTGCATGGGATATGCCCTGATCAGCTGCAGGGGATTTGGGGGCTTATTTTGGATTTTCTGGTGAATGTGTAGGGTTTGTAGACACTTTGACCTTGAGATGGTTTCAAACTGCATTTTAATGCCTGTGTGGAACTGCCCTCACTCACACAAGTCTCTTTGTGTTCTGAAGGGTTACAGACGACTGCCACGTTTTCTATCTTTGCCATCCTGGTGGCTGCTTGTATGACATATGGACTCGCTCTTGCCTCCCCTTCCTGTTGGGTTGAAAAATGAGGCAAAAATCCTCAGCAGTGCCTTCCTTCTTCTCTAAGCTCAAATGCATCCATATCTCTGTCTCTTCCCTTCATGAGCTGCAGTGAGGGAGTCCTTGAAACAGCTTCCTTTCATCTGTTTATTGGATTTTTCTGAAAAGAAAAATGAAGGCCCCTTTCTTTAATTATCTAGTCACAAATTTAGCTGTTGCTAGAAAAAAGGAGAGAACTTCAAATGGGAAACTGACAGAAAGAGAAAAAACCTAGCAGACGCCACATCTTAGAAGTCAAGTTTAATTTTGAGTATCTGGCAGAAAGCGTTGCCTCGTCTGGAAGGTGTGTCATCATTAGTTTCTGTTATTCACCTGGTAGTTAAAAATGTGCTGGATGTGAAAAAGCAGATGCTGCATCTATGTCTGTTGTTATTTTCACCCTTCTTCAGTTCTTGACTACATAAAAAGGAAAGCATTTTGAACAATAAGATATTTTGAAATAAATATTTTGCTCCCAATGATTATTAACTGCCATCCATAAATGCTTTAAATAACAATTATGGGCCTATCTTCTCTGATCTTCCTTTATTTGTTGAACTTTCCTTCAAGTGGTTCACATCTGCAGCTTTTTATAAGACAAATGGGGAGCAGGATGTGGCTTCTGGAAGCATTTTATGATGAATTTTGAAATTGGCAATCTTAACCTTCATTGGCCCACCCTGAGGACAGCCAGCCAGCCCATCTGTTGGAAGTTGTGCTTGCTGGTGCATCCCAGTTTGGTGTCTGAAGGCAATTTAATGAACAGTGAAAGGTTTTCAAAGCTTTAAAAAATTGTGGTCGGGTGGATCATAACAAAGGGTAGGAAGCAGAGGCTGGAAGGGAATCCAGTACTTTTAAGATAAATGCTTTGTAGCAAGGATGAGAAAGAAGAAGTAGCAATTTTAGACCGATGATGCTACTTTGTTGTTTCTATTTACCATTGAGTTGACTTTGACTTATGGTGACCTTATGAATGAGAGAACTCCAAGAGTCCCAGCCATCAATTGTCCTACTTAGGAGACTTGCAGGTAGGTAAAGGATTCCCATGGACATTAAGTCTAGTTGTGTACAATTCTGGGGGGATGGTGCTCATCTCAATTTCTAAACTGAAGAGCCGCCGTTGTCCGTAGATGCCTCCGTAGACACCTCCAAGGTCACGTGGCTGGCATAACAGCATGGAACACCATTACCTTCCCGCAAAAGCGGTACCTATTGACTTATTCACATTTGCATGTTTTCAAACTGCTAGGTTGTCAAAAGCTCACCCTGCTCCCTAGATTTGAACCACCAACCATTTGGTCAGCAAGTTCAGCAGCTTAATGGTTTAACCCACTGTGCCACTGGGGTCTCTCTCTCTCTATGGCTGGATTTACCTTAAACATGTATAATATATAAAAGAAAGTATGCTAGAAGTTAACCTTAAGCTAAGGGGGATTAATCTGATTTTACATTTTTATTTGTAGTATCCTCTGTCCTAATTATAGTTCTCATTTTTCATTTTCCTACCTTGTATTGCATTCAATAAACAGCTGTGATTTTCCAGTCCACCTGCTTGCACTGAGTGTCTTGTGGCGCTAGGCATTTTCCTCTTATACAAGTTCTCGTGATTGACAGACACATAAATAGAAGAGCTTCAGCCTCTCATCTCTGTCCTTGGCAGGTCCATGTCTTTACTTACTGTGTATTTTTTTCCGTGGGAGCTGGTGGAGGGTTGTTTTCTCTTAAGGTGATTCATCCCTTTCCCTCTAGAAACAGCTCAATAAAAATATAGGCTGGAATCCTATATCAGCAACTTAGAAAAATATACGGTACTTAATTAAGTAACTTCTCCTGGTTCAACTCCTCTCCACCACATGATGGAAATGTCATTCATCCGTGCTCTAACTGCTGGCAGAATGGGCCTCCATCTCTTCATGCAATTGATGTACAGTGAAGGAGGAATTGCAATCATGGCAGTAGTGTCAAAATCAAGACTAGGTAGTGAAACAGTTACAGATGAGTAAATTTAGGTATTTGTCTATTCATGTTTATTACTTAATCATATTGTATACATTTATCTTCAGGCTATATGTATATGGTATATATGAAACATAACTGAACTTTGGAGCCCCTGGTGGCCCAGTGGGTTAAACTGCTGAGCTTCTAAACTTGCTAACCGAAAGGTCGCAGGTTTGAATCCAGGGAGTGATGTGAGCTCCGGCTGTTAGCCCCAGCTTCTGTCAACCTAGCAGTTCAAAAACATGCAAATGTGAGTAGATCAATAGGTACCACTCCGGTGGGAAGGTAATGGTACTCCATGCAGTCATGCTGGCCACATGACCTTGGAGGCATCTACTGATAATGCCAACTCTTCAGCTTAGAAATGGAGATGAGCACCAACCCCCAGAGTTGGACATGACTAGACTTAATGTCAGGGGAAAACCTTTACTTTTACCTAACTGAACTTTGTGTTTAGACTTGGATGTCATTTCCAACATGTCACATTATGTATATGTAAACGTTCCAATACATCATAAAAATAAATATTTGAAATCTGAAACACATCTGGTCCCAAGCATTTCAGATAACTGATATTGAATCTGTATCTACATGGAATGAACCATGTTTGGGGACTGTGTCTGTAGTGAAAACTGGAGGATATTGCTAGAAGGATGGAATGTCACAGTAAGTGGGAGGGTGAAATGGAGAGAACATAGGATGACAGTTGAAGGTGGTAGTGAGAATATATCTGGTTGACAATTAGAAGAGAGAAATGGAAGAAGGTGGAAGGCATAGAGGTTCACGTGGGTGGGAATGAGTTTAGAAGATTAGAAGCCTTAATTGCTTCCATCCCAGACTAGAGCATACCATCAATTTGTTTTGATTGTTCCTCAAATTGACACTGAGTTGAATTCAGTCTTTGGAGCCACGGAAATAAATGATTTACTTGTGTCAGTGTTCAATGTGTCTGTTCTAAAAATAACTAAATTGGGATTGAATCCTCTATGCTGATAAGCCAGGGCAACAAAATTCACAGTTAAAGTGTTTGAATGCATTCGCCAATAGCTGTTTCAATACCAAAGGTTGCAAACCTTTCTGAATTTCTTTAGGAGCAATTTATTGGAATCTGCAATAGAGGGGTGAGTTGAGCTAAGCAAAAATGCGCAGGGGCACCTCTTCTCTTTTTTCTTTCCTACCTTCCCTCTTCCTTTTCTTTATCACTTTCAGCCTCTTTCTGTTTGGTTAGATGCTGCAGGTCGCTTCTGGTGCGAGAGAATCAGATATTGCCCAGTGAACACCTGGATGTATTACAATCTTGCTGGAAGGCTTCTATCATGTCTCCCAGGAATGCCTCAGCAAGCGAGAGTCCAAAAGTGGCAGGCTAAAGCCCAGAACCTCAATCCATGGCTGATACTGGATGAGAGACTCCCCCCTGGGCACACAGAAGACAGATTGCACTCTGGCACCACAAGGTGCAGAACCAATCTTCAGAAATCGGGCCACAAAGTGGAGTCCACAGCATGCGATTGTGGAGAAGAGCAAACCACAGACCACTTACTACAATACAGCCTGAGCCCTGCCACATGCACAATGGAGGATTTTCTTACGGCGACACCAGAGGCACTCCAAGTGGCCAGTTTCCGTTCAAAGGACATTTAGTATAATGCCAAGTTTATAACTTTGCTTGTGTGTTTTAAATACATGATAATTATACCTTCAGTTTGCTTCTGACACGATAAATAAATAAATAAATAAATAAGCCACTTTCTTTCTTTTTCTGCCCAGTACAAGATTGCTGTAGAATGGCAAGATTGCTCCCATCAAGAAACAGACTTAATCACTAATAGAGAGGGCTTTTGAAATTGGCCAAGAAATGTATGAGATTTTTAGATCACATCAGCCATCCCAGTCCAAGTAGCATTATTAACACAATAGCACTGTAACACCACTGAAGAAAAGGATAGAGGTGTTTCTGTCCAGATATTGCTGAATTGTGGAGTTTGTTCCCAAAAGGTACCAAATTAAAAAATAACAATAATGAAAAATGAGTTGTGGGTGCAATTTTCCAAGCATTGTACAGAAGCGAATCGATACATTTGTAGCATGTATAGATCAAAACTATCAAAATATATCAGTTCCCTTCTGCACAATGCTTGGGAAATCGCATTTTATAGCAAAAGAAGGCATATCCTCAGCACATTTTCTTCAGTTCCTGTAAAATTGGTTCAGATGGATTTGGTACCTTTTGAAAACAAGCTCTACAATTCTAGCTAGCCAAAGGTGAAGTGTGATATGTTTTTTCCCATGTCAGGAGCGACTTGAGAAAATGCAAGTCTCTTCTGGTGTGAGAGAATTGGCCATCTGCAGGGATGTTGCCCACCTGGATATTTTTGATGTTTTACCATCCTTATGGGAGGCTTCTCTCATGTCCCAGCATGGGGAGCTGTAGCTGACAGAAGGAGCTCATCTGCACTCTCCCTAGATTCGAACCTCCAATCTGTTGGTCTTCAGTCCTGTCAGTACAAGGGTTTAACCCATTGCGCCACCGGGGGCTCCAAGCATGATGCATGCAAATGGCAAATACGAAATATGTACTAGTCCAGGGGCCCAGAACAGGGCCCAGCAAGAGACTGAATGCTCTGAAACACTAGGCTGGGGATGATGAGCCCACCCCTGAAGTAATGTAGTAAAACTAGAACTATCAAGAATCCTACGTGTCTGAGCCTTCTCAGAAATCGAAAAGGGAGGAAGAATTGTTCAACAAAGGATACTAAATGTCCCAGTACCAAGAAATGTTAAGGCAGTGATTGCCCTTCAGCAATCCTGGGAATAACAAAGGCTGAAATCTATCTTCTGCAAACATATTTGGAAGTGATCTACCTTGAGTACATAGAATCAAAAAGTTGGAAGAGACCTCGTGGGCCACCCAGTCCAACCCCCTGCCAAGAAGCAGGTAAATTGCATTTAAAGCACCCCCAACATCCTCTGTTTAAAAGCCTCCAAAGAAGGAGCCTCCATCACACTCTGGGGCAGAGAGTTCCACTGCTGAACAACTCTCACAGTCAGGAAGTTATTCCCAATGTTCAGGAGGATGCTTCCATGTACATTTTGTGCTTGTAAGAGCCTCCCTATTTAAGAATGTTTACATGATAATGAGTAGGAAGAATATTTTGCCTCCCTTTGGCCTGCTAATGATGCATCTCCGTCTACGAACCCACGCGTTCACTTTGGTCATCTGGAGAGGCCCTGCTCATGATCCCGCCTGCGTCGCAAGCACGCTTGGTGGGGACTCGAGACAGGGCCTTTTCTGTAGTGGCCCCCTGACTCTGGAACGCCCTCCCAAAAGATCTCAGACAGGCCCCTACATTGGCAGTCTTCAGAAAGAACTTGAAGACCTGGCTATTCCGATGTGCCTTCTCAGATTAGGAATCTCCAATACCAAGTCCTAGAAGCACTTTAGTAGAATTAAGATTGCTACATTCTGCACAATGCATTTACTTATAATCCTACATACCTCTGCCACATCCGCACTTTTAACCTTGTACCCATTACTCCGGCCCGGCCCAGTTTTATAGTGTCTTGATGTATTGTTTATTGTTTGTTGTTCATACTGCTTAACTGTTTTTAATTTGCTTTAGGTATTGTATTGTTGTATTGTGTTGGTCTTGGCCTATGTAAGCCGCATCAAGTCCTTCGGGAGATGCTAGCAAGGTACAAATAAAGTAATAAATAATAATAATAATAATAATAATAATAATAATAATAATAATAATAACTCTTCTGCTTAAAAATTGTTGAGGTAGCTCTAATGATTAATTCCTCCTATTCTGGTGCCAGTGCACAGATAGTATTAAGGCTGTGCTGCAGCATGTATTCAATCCCCATTGTCAACCAGGGGCTTAAGGTATGTGACTGTATAGCATCAAAGCGCACATTGGCTGCAATGTACAACATTTTTTTATAACACAGTATATAGAAATGTTGAGCTTTTTTAAGAATCATGACTGCTGAATGCTGAATTTAAGGGTGTGTGTGTGTGTGTGTGTGTACAAATTGAGCTCCCGGTGGTGCAGCGAGTTAAAGCACTGGGCTGCTGAAGTTGCTGCGTGAGCTCATGCTGTTAGTCCCAGCTTCTGCCAACCTAGCAGTTTGAAAATATGCAAATATGAGTAGATCAATAGGTATTGCTTCTGCAGGAAGGTATCAGCAGTCCATGGGGCCATGCCGACCACATGACCTTGGAGGGGTCTACAGACAATGCTGGCTCTTTGGCTTAGAAATGGAGATGAGCACCACCACCCCAGAGTCCAACAGGACTAGACTTAATGTCAAGAGGAAACTTTTACCTTTACCTATGTACAAATTAGACATGGATAGGATATCAGGCACGATACAGGTTCTTTCCTGAATCCATCCAATGCTTGGAATCTTCTACTCTCCTGCCTGGTTGCATCCAAATGTAAGGAAGGCAATAAAAAGTCGAAATATTTCTCGTGGTACTGAGCACAACGTTGAATGCTATTGCGTTCCTCTCTTCCTCACCTCTGAGCTTTGTTTTGATTGAAGGGAGTCTGCCTGCTTCAGCCAGCAGGTGTCGCTATCCCCTTGTTTCTTCCCATTATATCTATTCATACTTTGTTAATTAATTCGCACAATAAAACCAGTTTTTTATTTAAAAAGGAAAATAAAATAAACTCCTACTCTTTCCCGGGACACTGTTAGTAGAGATAGTATTTATTCAGTGCTGGAAGAAATACCTAGGCAGGTATATCTGGAGGTGGGGGGAGAAGGAGGAGGATGTGGCCATCGTCCTGGGTTCAACCCTGCAGTTCTAAAAGGAGAAACGGGGATTGCGAGGGGAGAAGACTCCTTGCTTGGGTCTCTAGGCTCTTCCACACACCCATATGACCCAGAATATCCGGACAGAAAATCCTACAATATCTGCTTTGAACTGGGGGCCCTTCCACACACCCATATAACCCAAAATATCCGGACAGAAAATCCCACAATATCTTCTTTGAACTGGGGGCCCTTCCACACAGGCCATATGACCCAGAATATCCAGGCAGAAAATCCCACAATATCTGCTTTGAACTGGGGGCCCTTCCACACACCCATATAACCCAGAATATCCGGACAGAAAATCCCACAATATCTGCTTTGAAGGGGGCCCTTCCACACACCCATATGACCCAGAATATCCAGAACGAAAATCCCACAATATCTGCTTTGAACTGGGGGCCCTTCCATACAACCATATAACCCAGAATATCCAGGCAGAAAATCCCACAATATCTGCTTTGAACTGGGGGCCCTTCCATACAACCATATAACCCAGAATATCCAGACAGAAAATCCCACAATATCTGCTTTGAACCGGGGGCCCTTCCACACACCCATATAACCCAGAATATCCGGACAGAAAATCCCACAATATCTGCTTTGAACTGGGGGTCCTTCCATACAACCATATAACCCAGAATATCCAGGCAGAAAATCCCACAATATCTGCTTGAACTGGGGGTCCTTCCATACACCCATATAATCCAGAATGTCTAGGCAGAAAATCTCATAATATCTGCTTGAACTGGGGGCCCTTCCATACACCCATATAACCCAGAATATTCAGGTAGAAAATCTGGGTTATCTGAGTCCACCGTGCCATATATTCCAGTTCAAACCAGATTGTGGGATTTTATTCAGCTGTGTGGAAGGTGTGAGGCAGCAGAGTCTTCAGGTGAGGCAGACAGGGCCAGTTCTCCCCCACCTGGGTGCCTTCCCTCCCTCCTGGAAGCCTGCGAGGCGCTGTCCTCCTCCTGCTGCTCTTTCAGCACTTGGACAGCTCCCTCCAGGGCTGCTCCCTGATTGACAGGGCAGGCTTCCAGCCGGCGCTCGAGGCGCCCAGAGCGCGCCAATGGGCGGGAGGCTCGGGGAGAAAGGGGCGGGGCGGCCGCCAGATCGGGGCTGGCAGAGCAGCTTGGCCAAACGCCGGCGACAGTCGGGAAGGGAAGGCAGGGAAGGTGCCTCCTTTGGCGGGGGACCCGAGGGAAGCGTCTCCTAGCGAAGCCCTCGCTCCGCCTTGCCTCCCCTCCCTCTGCCCACTTTTCCCAGAGAAGAGAACTCCTCTGGGGAGGGTTTGCACCCGGGATTCCGCGGCTCGGGGAGGTTGGCAATGGAGGAGGAAGAGGAGCAGCGGCGGCAGCAGCAGCAGAAGGCAGGCGAGGACTAAAAGAGAAGAGCGGATGGGGGAGAAAGAGCCCTGTTGGCAGAGGAGAAGCGGGCAGAAGAGCATCGCCCTCTCGCCCGCGGCAGGGATGGCCCCGGCTGCGTAACGGAAGCCTTCACACATCTATTTGCGATTGTGCGGGCTCGCTACAGGTGACTCCGCTCCTTGCTCCGGATCTAGGTCTCCCTCACGCCATGGGTCTCCTTTTGTAAGGGGGGGAAGGAAGGAAGGGGCTCTGCTTCGCCCGGCGGAGGACATGGGTCGGCGGCCGCCCTTCTTCTCCTTCCCCTTCCTGGCCGCCCTCCTCTTCCTGCTCTGCGTGGCCCCTCTGGTTGGGGGCGGCGTGGCGAAGGGTCCCAGCCGGGCCACGGCTCCTTGGAGGCGATCCGCAGCCATGGAGGAGGAGGAGGAGAAGGAGAAGGAGGAGGGCGCCCCTGCCTTGGCCCAGCGCCTCTCCCGGGAGCTGCCCCCCGCCGTGGCCACTTTCCTCCGCTACGGCGACTCCCGGGAGCTGAAGCGGGCCAACTGCTCGGGGCGCTTCGAGCTGGGCCCTTGGGCCGGGAAGCCCCGCTCGCTGGCCTCCCACCCGCCGCTCCAGGCCGCCCTGGACGCCCTCCTCCACGCCGCCAACTTCCTCAGCACCCTCCTGCAGAGCAACCAGAGCCGCGAGCAGAACTTGCCCGACGATCTGGACTGGTACCGGGTCCTGGTCCGGACCCTCCTGGAAGGCAACCCGGGCATCTTCCGGGCGGCGCTGACGCTCAGCCCGGAGCACCCGCAGCAGGTCCTGCTCCAGGCCATCCGACAAGACAGCCGCGTCTTGCTCCAGGACCTCTCCGCCGCAGCCACCCACCGGGACACCGAGTGGATCCACGCGTGGAGGCGCAAAGGGAGGCCCCACCCGCCCCGCAAGGGCCCCGTGGCCGAGGGAGCCCGCAAGAAGGGAGACAAGGGACACGTCCAGTGGTCTCCGCCCTTCCTGGACTGCGAGGACGGCGCCTACAAGCCCGCCTGGCTCCTCAGCCTCTCCGCCGCTTTCTATGGCTTGCAGCCCAACCTCCTGCCAGAATTCAGGTAGGAACACCCTGCTTCACGTTGCCCTGCATTTCTAGGAATTCTGTCAGAAGCAGACTTTTTATTTGTGTCAAGGCACCAGTGTTCAGCAAGTGAAAAAGCAAACAACATAGCTGTGTGTCTCTGTGTGTCTCTCTACCAGGCATGAGCCAACTTGGGCCCTCCAGGTGTTTTAGACTTCAGCTCTCTCCATTCCTAACAGACTCAGGTCCCTTCCTCCCCCCCCCCCCCCCGCTGAGCTGTTGAACTTGAATCTGGAGAACAGGATAAGCTCCTTCCATTAGCCCCAGCTTCTGCCAAACTAGCAGTTAGGAAACATGCAAATGTGAGTAGATCAATAGGTATTGCCCCAGCGGAAAGGTAACGCTCCATGCAGTCATGACCCTGCAAGTGTCTACGGACAACACCAGATTTCAACTTAGAAATGAAGATGAGCATCAACCCCTAGAGTCAGACAGGACTAGATTTAATTTCAGGGGATTCAGGTTCCTACTTGTCAAAATTCAGGTAGGAACACCTGGCTTCACGTTTCCCTGGATTCCTAACACTTCTGTCAGAAGCATACTTTTTTGTGGTTCAAGGCACCAGTGTTCAGCAAGTGAAAAAGCAAACAATACAGCTGTGTGTATGTGTGTGTCTCTACCAGACATGGACAAACTTGGGCCTTCCAGGTGTTTTGGACTTCAACTCCCACCATTCCTAAGAGCTTCAGACTCCTTCCTTTTCCCCCACTGAGCTGCTGAACTTGCTGTTTGAAAGGTTGGCAGTTCAAATTCAGGAATTGGGGTGAGCTCCCTCTGTTAGCCCCAACTTCTGTCAACCTAGCAGTACAAAACCATGCAAATGTGAGTAGATCAATACGTACTGCCCCAGCGGGAAGGTAACAGCCCTCCATGCAGTCATGCCAGCTACATGACCTTGGAGGTGTCTACGAACAACACCAGCTCTTTGACTTAGAAATGGAGATGAGCATCAATCCCCAGAGTTGGACATGACTAGACTTAATGTCAGGGGAAAACTTTTACCTTTATATGTGTGTGTCTCTACCGGGCATGGACAAACTTCAAGTCTCCAGGTGTTTTTGACTTCAATTCCCACAATTCCTAACAGCCTCAGGCCCGTTCCTTTCCCCCCTTAAGATAGCACTGTGGGCTCAAACAATAATGTATCTGGATCAAACTTGGCACGAATACTCAATATACCCAAATGTGAACACTGGTGGAGTTTAGGAAAAATAGACTGGTGGAATTTAGGGAAAATAGATCTTGACATTTGGGAGTTGTAGTTGCTGGGATTGATAGTTCACCTACAATCAAAGAGCATTCTGAACCCAATCAACAATAGAATTGGGTCAAACTTCCCACACAGAACCCCCATGACCAACAGACGATACCTCTGACCCCCCCCCCCGCAGCTCCCCCAGGGGTCCTGACCTCCAGGTTGAGAAACACTGACCAACAGTATATGACTTGCCTAAGAGCGATCTATAGATCTGTCTGTCTGTCTGTCCATCCATCTACATTGACACATCTACACTTTTTAGAATGCAGCCAATCTTCCTTAGCTCAATCTTGGCACATGCTTCCTTGATCCTATGCGTCTACTCAAAAATAACTCTCACTGGCATTGTTTGGTCCTAATTCCCAGTTCTCAGGTACAGAGATGCAGCCTGATGCTGTTCATAAGGGAAGTCTCACTGAGGTTTGTTCACCGGATCCTGTGAAATAGGAATGCTGTTTCCCTATCTCCTTTCTGTGCCAAGATGGGTGAACAACTGCTCAGGGTTTCATTACTTGAGAGGGTCACACAACTGAACTGAACCCCCTTTTCATTTTCCTTTATTTATGAAAACAAATCAGAATGTTCAGCCATATATACTCTGGGAGAGCTGGGGACAATTTCACCTTGTTTTTTCTTTACTCCCAGGGTTATTTTAGGCCAGGAGAAGCTTTTTTTAAACCCAGGAAGTAAACAAAACATTACCTGCATAGAGAAAGTGAATGTGTGTACATATGCCTTCATGTTGCCCCTTGATGTATGGTGACCTAATGAATTTTTTAGGGTTTTTCTTGACCTAAGGGATACTCTGGTGTGATTTTACTAGTTTCTTCTTCTGAAATATAGCTTATAGTACCTGGTGTTCACTGGCAGTCTCCCAACCAAGTAGTGAGACATTTATTTTTTCCATTTTGGGAAGCCTTGAATATTTCAATAATAGCTTTTTATGGCCCCTTGCAACCGATGGCTTGACTTTTTCCCACCCTGCTCTACAGAAATTGTCAGGACTCCATTTGTAGTCTAGCAATGTTCATGTTTTCCCAAAAGTAACTACAATGGACCCACATATAGCATTTCTGTCTTCAGTGCAATGCAAAGCCAGACAAGTACTCTTCTTAAGAATCAGGAGCTTCTTTCTTTTAAAACTGTGGTTCCAAAACTTTTTTTTGATAAGGGACCACTTGACCAGGGACCACTTTGACCGGGGACCACTCTCCAACATTAGTACCAAAAGGGTTATGAATCTGTTTTAGGTCAATTTTAGATTTGGTTTGGTTATTTGGGGTGCTGATTCAGAAAATTGCATTGGTCAGACCACATCACCTCTAGTTTCTGATACAGAGCATATGCCATCCAATAGTCACCATCTACTTGCCCACAGAAAACCATACTTAATAATATAGAGCTGATGTGATCTATCCAATGTGATTTTCTGAATTCGCACCCCAAATAACCCCAGGAGCAGGCCTAAAAACGAAGACACCAAGGCTCCCCCGCTTCCAGGCACCACATGGAATGGCTTCGCTCAGGGGGAGGGAAGAGGAAGAAATGCAGCAAACAGGCGGCTTGTTGTCATTCTTTCATGGGTAGTCAGCCTCTAATGGTGGGTAGTCAGCCTCTAATGGTGAGGCCATGGACTATATTTTAGTTCTTGGGGACCACTAGTGGTCCAAAGACCACAGGTTAAGAACTACTGTTTTAAAATATGGGTTAAACCTAGCACCAGGTGTTAGGAAGAAATAAGACAGTGGTTTTCTTCACTAATGTGACTTCAGAGCTAAAGTGGCAGAAGCAATGCGCTGGGATGAGAAGGATAACACCAAGAAGCTCTCATAGAAGATCTAGTAATTTGACCATGTTGCCTTTCTTACTGTGTGTGCCTTCAAGTTATTTTTGATCTATGGCAACCCGATGGTGATCTGATCTTAGGATTTTCTGGTGCTGAGAGTAGTGTGTGACTCCCCCAGATTCATTCAGTGGGTTTTCTTGGCCTGATGGGGATTCAGATCCTGGCCTCTAGATTTGTTGTCCAATTCTCAAACCACTGCACCATATTGTCATGACATCCACAAAGCACCCTTTTCTAAAAGTACAAGGTAGCCAAGAACAATAGGAGCCCCCGGTGGCACAATGGGTTAAATTCTTGTGCCTGAAGGACTGAAGACCTTCAAATCTAGTCAGAGGTTCGAATCTAGGGAAAGTGCAGATGAGCTCCCTCGATCAGCTCCAGCTCTCCACGTTGAGACATGAGAGAAGTCTCCTACAAGGATGGTAAAACATCAAACATCCGGGCATCCCCTGGGCAACATCCTTGCAGTTCTCTCACACCCGAAGCTACTTGCACACACACACACAAAACCAAGACCAATCCCACCAAATGGAATGCAGTAGTGGTTGATGGCTTCCCTGTCAGTGAGGTTGGAGAACTTTCTCTTGGATTTAGTAAGAACTCTAGAGAATCCCAGGCCAAGATTCAAGCCTTTCCCCACAAAAGAGTTTCAGCACTGTGGATAGCTCCTTCAAAACAGAATAAAACCAAATGAGGATTCCACTGACAAAGGAGTTTATGGAAGCCTCCACAAAAGAAGTGGTGCTGAAGCTCGTCCTAAGTAGCCTGACCCATACGTTTCAATGGAACAGGCCTATGAATAAGTAACACTGTGGCATTTCCTGCCTTGTAAATATAAATTTAGGATTGTAATTTAGCTATGACTAAATCTTCCTGCATCATGAGATGGTTTAGCCCACTCTCAGACAAATACAGCCAATCTTATAAAGTTATCCTCTTTATTTAATTTGGGATATGTGGCTTAGTGGTTTCAATTATCTATTAACGTTGGTGTTTAGTAGGTAATTATCCTGTCTTTTATATTCATCACATTTACAGGAACAGAGCCATGTAATTAGATCCAGAGAAGCAAATGATTGATTTAGTTGTAATAGTTATAGATCATGTATAGTTGTAATTATCTATATAGCAATACTAATGATAGTCTGCCCCACTACCATATCTAGTGTGAGGCTTCAGTTATGTGAAGTGAGGCACTCTTCCAATTTCATAGCGAGGATTTTACAACATATAGCCTACATCTCATTGCTAGTCCCAAGTAGAGCAAATCCATTGATTCAATAGGATTTACATGAGTATCGATCTACCATTTAGCAGTCAATTCAGTGGGATTTAGCTGGAATTAACTATTGGACAGAGGCCACAATCTTTTCATTTGTGTTTTTACTATAATTGGGTTTCCCAGCTCCTATAGGCCTATCCAGCCAAGGGTTTCTCTTTCCTTCCTTGGTATTTTAGGTGGATCTACTATATCTCTCTAAATGTTTATGTTTCCGTTGAATTGTGTTTCAGCTGTAAAGTTAATAGTAAAGGTAAAGGTTTCCCCTGACATTAAGTCTAGTTGTGTCCAACTCTGGGGGGTGGTGCTCATCTCCATTTCTAAGCTGAAGAGCTGGCATTGTCCATAGACACCTACAAGGTCATGTGGCCAGAAGGACTGCGTGGAGTGCCATTACCTTTCTGCAGAAGTGGCACCTATTGATCTACTCACATATGCATATTTTTGAACTGCTAGGTTGGCAGAAGCTGGGGGTAACAGTGGGGACTCACCTCACTCCCGGATTTGAATCACCAACCTTTCGGTCAGCAAGTTCAGCAGCTCAGCAGTTTAACTTGCTGCACCACTTAGTTAGTTCAAGGAATCATTGCTTTGTGAGATTTTTTTTTAAAAAGTAGCCAAACTGGTTTCTGCAGTGGCTTTAAATAAAAAAAGTCCTAATTTATTTTTATGCCTCTTCTGTTTTGGGAAGATGCTGGTAAACATTGGACATGGGGGAGGAATGCTTGTTTCAGTTATTGATAACATCTAATTTCACCAAAAGACATTTTTGAAACAGTAAATGAATAGGAAGTGACTTTCCTCCCTCTTATAAAGTATATGGTGAGTTTATTTCATTTTTTACATGGAGTAAGTATAAGTCTTATAGGAGGCTCTTTCCCAACTGCCCATTCTGGTGTAGGTAAATCCCAATGATGCAATGGACCTAATTCAGGTCTATTCAGGTCTAATTATCTTCTGATTTGTTCTCTTGGAAAACTGAGGACCTTCCATAGTGACTGCTATTCATATTGCTGTTCTACTTGAGCTTGGAAAAGTTACTTTTTAACACTACACCTCCCAAAATTCTGCTGGCAGGGAAATTCTGGGATCTGTGATCACAAAGTAACTTTTCCAAGCTGTCTTCTTACATCATGGGCTGATAGCCATCTCCTAGTTGAGTCTTGGTGAGACTTGTTAGATTAGGATGGGGAAGTCCATCTACAAAACCAACATTTTCTGAATCTTTCAGAAGACCTAACATCAACTGGGGTGCATCTACACTTTAGAATTAATGCCGTTTGGCACCACTTTAATTGCCATGTGTCAGTACTATGGAATCATGGGAGTTGCAGTTTGGTTTGTGTGTGTGTGTGTGTGTCAGGAGCAACTGCAAGTTGCTACTGATGTGAGAGAATTGGCTGTCTGCAAGGACGTTGGCCAGGGGATGCCTAGATGTTTTGATGTATGTGAAGGAGCCCTCGGTGGCACAATGGGTGAAACCCTTGTTCCAGTAGGACTGAAGACTGACATGTCACAGATTCAAATTTGGGGATAGTGCAGATGAGCTCTCTCTGTCAGCTCCGGCTCCCCATGAGAGAAGACTCCCACAAGGATGGTAAAACATCAAAACATCCAGGCGTCCCCTGCAGATGGCCAATTTTCTACACCAGAAGCAACTTGCAGTTTCTCAAGTCGCTCCTGACACAGAAAAAAAAACTTTGTGGGAGGCTTCTCTCATGTCCTTGCCTGGGGAGCCGGGGCTGATTCAAATCTCTGACCTTTCTGTCTTCAAGGGTTTAACTCATTGCACCACTGAGGGCCCCTTGCAGTATGGTGAGTCACCAGGACTATTTGACAGAGAAGACTAAATACTATACAAAACAACAACCATGTTCCCATAGCATTGAGCATGAAACCTAAAGTGTGATAGATACACTCTGGGTCAGCCTCAACAATAAAAAATGGAGTAGAACCAAGAAACCAGGAGCAGGTTTATTTGTTTTTTTGAAAAAAAAAACATTGTCTAGTTGGGAAGCCTGACTTCCCTCCTTTCTATATTGAGAATCATTTATGTTGTTTTTGAAGTCAAGATGGAAGCCATCTTGTAACAGCGTCTCTCCTGGTCAGTAGGGCAACACCGTGCATGTATTGGCTGCCCTCCAGTCCAGGTTTCTGCTGGAAGTAATATTTGCCACACCAAGTGTCCAGTAGAGGTCATCGTGGTAGCAGTTACAAAACACTTCCCTGCCCATAAAGTTTAACCCTTATTGTGGCACATTTGTCCCACATAACTCTTTCTTCATTCCTGTTTCACAAACCTTTTATTTTACTACTTGTGTGTAAAATACTATGGTACTCTCTGTATCTAAAATCCAAGCTAGTTTTCTCCTTTCTCTTCTACTTTTTTTGGCTTCTAATACAGTGGTAGAATAGTTATGCTTTTGAATTGCCTTCTATTGCAGGAATAGCTTCACATTTTAATAGACATATTCACTTTAGTTCTGGGTGGGCAGAATGTGTCTAAGAATCTGTTTGTGGTCCCAATCCATTTTAATGGATCTTGGAAGAGTCTCCTGAATGTTTATTTGTTTTTGTTCAGATGAGGAGATTCATTTCTGTGTTGACTTGATTATCTTTCAGCCTAGCACACTTGGCTCCTTCGCCTCTTGTGTGTCCTTTTAAAGTGAAAAACAATGGTTGAGATCCTGGATCAGTGCATATATGTATCTCTTGTAGCTATGTCTCCATAGCTACTGGTGAATCTACACTGTAGAGTGAATGCAGTTGGACACTACATTAACTCAATACTATGAGATCCTGGGATTTGTAGTTTGGTGAGACAGCATCCCAGTTGCCTTGGCACTTTAAAAGGGTTTTGCGAGACCAGTCATTCTCGTTGCTGTGTGGTTTTGAGGCAACGGTGTAGTAATGGTGAGGCCGTGGGTCAGATTTTCATTCTTGTGGACCACTGGTGGTCCATAGACCACAGGTTGGGAACCACTGAGCTCCAGGAACTGTGTACTCTGTAGTAGTGATATAACTGCACTCATTTTTCTAATTTGCAGTTTTCATGTTTGTAGATTCGAATGTTCTGATTGGGAATTTTTGGGTCCTCCAATATGACTCTATGGACATCTTCCTTCAGTCATGCTAGAGGACCTAGAGATTTCTAGAGAGAACACTTCTAGCAGAAGTTGACCACAGAGTCATGCTGGAAGACCTAAAGCTTCCTAGATGTAATAATTACTTCATTCATGTTTTTTCCCACTTTTATAGGGGTCCTGTGCCCCTAACCCTATAGTATCAAAGAGCCAGGCAACATGACCATAGAGTAAAGAAAGGGTAAGAAATGTGTTGACTTAATGAGTCCCTTTGGAAAATTCCCTGTGGCTCTTACTGGACCCCCAAGACAATCGTTTTCAGCCAAAATTTGGGTTAGGATTAGGTGGGACTCTTCTAAACGGCTTCAGCTTATTCTCTCTGAAACAGCCTTTCCATTGAAAAGGTGGACCAAAAAAGTCACAACATCTCTCCCTGTTTGCCAATGACAGAGTGTTGCAGCCATTTGTAGAGCTGGAGTGTGCCCACCCTCATGTTAAAGTCTTCCAGGCTGTAGTTGCTTTGTCAGTTTTCTTCTTTAGCGGCTGTTTAACGCTGACAATTACAATTGCTCTGCAATAAAAAAAGTCTTAATGATCGTGTGCCCAACCTTAACAACTTCTTGCCAAACAATTTGTAGCACCAAGTGGCACTGTTACTGCCATAGCAGCTACCACAGTGGGGTACATTGATGGCGATATTTGTGAAAAATATTTTCTAAGAAACTGCCTGGGGCTCAGGAGAGAAAATGCAAAGCATAGCAACACAAGCAATTGCAGAAAGCAGCAGGGAGTATGGAGAATTTTTTTCTGCCTTCTGAAGCAGTTTTTTCTTTAGCAGTAGTGTCAAATAAAGTGCTCAATGAAGACAAATGTTGATGCTCCAGTTTTCGTGAACATAGAAGGTGGAGAAGGCTCTGCTTCTAATGAGTGGGCTGCTGAAATAGTGATCTTACTCTCTGGTCAAAGGCAGTGTAGCCTACATTTATGGATACTAGGATTTCCAAGATAGTTGGATTTGGATTTCAGGAGAGCAAGGTTTGAATTCTATCTTGACTATGGAAGCCCATTGGATAAACTTGGTCAGATCACACTCTCTTGGCCTCAGAAGAAGGCAATAGCAAACTCCTTCTGAACAAATCCTTCCCAAACCTTATGATAGCGTTGCTGTAAGCTGGAGTCAACTTGAAGGCCCATAATAACAACAGCACAACAACAACAACAACAACAACAAAACCTCACATACACACAGAGCTAATGATCTAAGGTAGACCTCTCTGGTGAATTGTCACCTCACTCACGCTTAAGAGCCGACAACCATTGACTAGATCAGGGAAACTTTCCTTCTCTTGCAGGGCTGAGTTTGGAAATTAGTCACAAATAAATATTTACTTCTAATTCATCTGTTTCCTCAAAATACTGTTCCCAGATTAATTCAGTTTTCATTTCTATTACAACTGAAGAAGAATGCAATTGTTCTCTCAGGTTACAAGTTGAAATGTTCTGCAGTTATAATGTTCTTATTTTGAAATGAATTAATTTCAAATACATGCTTACTTGAAACTCATTTCTTCCAAACTGTGCCCTGGTTCTTCTTCCCAAAAGAGGAAAAAATCCCTCACTCCTATCTAGATTAGAGGTTCCCAGTTTGTGGTCCGTGGACTACCAGTAGTCCACAATAATGAAAATACGATCCACAGCCTCACCATTACTACACTGTTGCCTCGAAACCATGCGGCAACAAGAGTGATTGGTCTCGCAAAACCCTCTTATAGTGCCAAGGCAATGGGGATGTTGGGAGAGGAGAGACTGACTACCTATGAAAGATTACTACCACACCAACTATGGTTTTCTGTGGGCGAGCAGATGGTGACTACTGGATGGCATATATTCCGTACCAGAAACTAGAGCCGATGTGGTCTATCCAATGCAATTTTCTAAATCAGCACCCCAAATCACCAAACCAAATCTAAAGTTGACCAAAACCTGATTCGTAACCCTCTTGGCACTAATGTTGGAGAGTGGTCTCTGGTCATGTGGTCCCTGATCAAAAAAGGTTGGGAACCACTGATCTAGATAGTGCTTGTTAATTTAGTAATGAAGGTGAGTAATCTGTCACATCTCTCAGAAAACTTAACTTTTTTTTGACAACACCCCAATTCCTAGTGAACACGGTCACTGCCATTTTAGCTATGGAATATTTGGAAGTGCAACCATAAAAGTAACTTTTATGGACCATCACTGGCTTAAAGTGACTTTGTGAAGGATATCATTGCATTTGGGAAAGAAATCCCACCTGCAATATAACTGTCATTGCACATAGGGAAAAACCATTCACAATCCTAAATTATAGAAACATAGTGGAAAGAATAATTATACCTGTGTCATTATATCATTACAATTAATCACCACACATGCCTCTCAAAATAGGCTTTTAATTTTCCTTTCTCTGTGTCACTGAGCGATAATGATACTTTTAAATTTCCCTAAAACTCCTCTCTTAAGTCCCTTGAGAATAAAAGAA
This sequence comes from Anolis sagrei, assembly GCF_037176765.1. Lineage (NCBI taxonomy): Eukaryota > Metazoa > Chordata > Lepidosauria > Squamata > Anolidae > Anolis > Anolis sagrei. Next base: position 109,437,281 of record NC_090026.1, read on the forward strand.
ATGAAATATGCCTCCTCCTCCTCACTTTTTCAATGGCTTCATGGAGTCTTCTCACAGCCAAATGCTATTGTGAGCCATCTGCTAGGGACAGATTAAGATTTTAGATTACATGTTCCTTCCTATTTCACTGCTTGGAAGGAGAGAAAATCTCCAAACAAACTTCCAGTGTTTAGTATCTTTGATAATAATAATAATAATAATAATAATAATAATAATAATAATAATAATGCTGTAACTATCTAATTAATTGATTGCTCACATTTGCTCCATTGCTGGGAAACAAGGCAGCTTTCAAAATTAAAGCAGGTACAAATATCGTTAAAACATGCATGCTCATAGGTGCCTTTATGTCACCTGTTGACTTGAATTTCACAGGGTTTTCTTAGGCAAGAAATACTCAGATGTGGCTTTGCCACTTTGTTCCTCTGAAATATAGCCCACAACACTTGAGATTAAACGATGTTCTCCTTTCAAGCAATAACCATGACTAACCTTTCTTGGTTTCAAAGATCAGATGTAACCTGGTATCTTTAAGGCAGTGTTTCTCAACCTGGGGGTTGGGACCCCGGGGGGGGGGGGTTGTGAAGGAGTTTCAGAGGGGTTGTCAAAGACCATCAGAAAACACAGTCTTCTCTATTGGTCATGGGGGTTCTGTGTGAGAAGTTTGGCCCAATTCTATCATTGCTGGGGTTCAGAATGCTCTTTGATTGTAGGTGAACTATAAATACCAGCAAGTTCAACTCCCAAATGTCAAGATCTATTTTCCCCAAACTCCACCAATGTTCACATTTGGCCATATTGAATATCCATGCCACGTTTGGTCCAGATCCTTCATTGTTTGAGTCCACAGTGGTGAAGTACAATGTAGATGAAGTACAACTCCATAACTCAAGGTCAGAGCCCACCAAACCCTTCCAGTATTTTCTGCTGGCCATGGGAATTCTGTGTGCCAAGATTGGTGCAATTCCATTGTTGGTGGAGTTCAGAATGCTCTTTGATTGCAGGTAAACTGTAAATCCCAGCAACTACAACTCCCAAATGACAAAATCAACCCCCGCAACCCCACCAGTATTCAGATTTGGGCATATTAGGCATTTGTGGCAAATTTGGTCCAGTGAATGAAAACACATTACAATTAATAACAGTAGGAAAATTACAGTTATGATGTAGCAATGAAAATAATTTTATAGTTGGGGGCCACCACAATATGAGGAACTGTATTAAGGAGTCGCCCTCCTTGTTTATGTTGGAGCTGTCTTTCAAAAGAGCTTAGAACTGTTTCTTTACATTCTGCATATTTGGGAGATGGGCTATATAGCTCAGAGGTGGCCAGGAAGTCAATTTAGATCTATAGATATCTCTTTGTGCAACTGACATTATTTTAGGATTTCTACCCTTCAATAATGTAAATATAACCTTTAACAAAACCTTTAACAGCCCTCCAAGCACCAAACGAAACCATTACAATGAAGATAGTATGTGAGTGCGTGTTGTACATGTATATGTAGTAGAGGTGGAGGATCAGGAATGGTTTTTTTTTTTTTTTTGTGAATGGGAAGACCATAAATTCCATTTGCATCTGGTACTGAGAACAAAGTCTTGGAGTGTATTGATAATTATAGCAGTATGGTACTACTTCAATTGTCACAGCTCTCTCCTGTGGAAGTGTGGGATTTGTAGTTGGGGAAACATAGAATTCTCTGCTGGAGAGTTCTACTGCCTCCTCAAATTACAAATCCCAGGGTTCTGTAGGATGTAGCCATGGCCCTTAAAGTGGTATTCTACTGATGTAATTGTGCAGTATAGATATTCTTTAGGAGTCAGAATTCTTCAGTGGTATCTGATGGTTTCATTTGCTGTGGGATAATAAATCTGCTTTACGTTTCAGCCTGAATTTTAAGGTGTTATCCAAGGAGCTGAACCTATTTTAGAGCTGCTTGAGTAGTTCATTTAAGTTTCTGACTAAAACCCAGAGCAGATCCATCATCCCACTGTGAGGGAAGCCGCCAGTTTCCGTTAATTTTACGCGGACATCTTTTCCATCAGATTGCAGTTGGTAGATGTTGACATTGCAGTAAAAGTAAAGAAAATTGATAGAGTAAGTATTTAGGATGTTTGAAAAGAAAGGAAATGTGTCATCCTATCAACTACCAAATGTAGGGAAAGCATATAAAAAGACAGCAAGCACGTAAACACGCGCTGCAATTAAATACTAGCTCTGATTTAATTCCATTGGAACAAGCTGGTTCTAACTAATTTAAATCCTGCTATGCTGATGAGGATTTACTCATAACTAACATCGGCTGCTCTTTTCATAATGCTGATATTACGAATGACTGGTAAAGCTGTGGCTGACATATTAATTTATTTAGGATGTTTATCAAGTGCCGTTCAACAAAAGATACCAGGGTGACAAGCTATAAAGATTTAAAAAATGGCCATACAGCCACAAAAAGCAATACAATCCATAAAATACTGTCATAAAATATGAGTGAAGTAGGGCAGATGGAAAAATTTGAAGTTCCTTATACTGAAATGTCTACAAAGCAAGTATGGGGAGACTTTCACACTCCCTTTGTATTCTCTACACATTACATATGTAGGGATTATGACTATGAACCAGTCACAAATATGTAACTCTATATTATGTTCTCATAACCGCAGCCGTGAATTCCAGCCTATGGATACATCTACTCCAGTGGTTCCCAACCTTTTGTTGACCAGGGTCCACTTGACCAGGGACCACTTTGACCCGGGATCACTTGACCAGGAACCACTCTCCAACATCAGTACCAAAAGAGTTACAAATCAGTTTTTGGTCAACTTTAGATTTGGTTTGATTATTTGAGGTGCTGATTCATAAAATTGCATTAGATAGACCACATCAGCTCTAGTTTCTGATACAGAACATATGCCACCCAGTAGTCGCCATCTGCTCGCTGACAAAAAACCATATTTAATAACCCTTGGCACTATAAGAGGGTTTTGCGAGACCAGTCACTCCAGTTGCGATAGTGTAGTAATGGTGAGGCAGCGGACTATATTTTTGTTCTTGCGGAGTACTGGTGGTCCATGTTGGGAACCACTGATCTATACTGTAGAATTAATGTAGTTTGACATCACTTTCACATGCCATGGCTTAATGGTATTGAATCCTGGGAGTTGTAATTTCGAGGCCTTTAGCTTTCTCTGTCAAAAAGGCTGGTGCCTCCTCAAATTACAACTTGCAGGATTCCATAGCATTAAGCCATGGCAGTAGGAGCCCCCAATGGTGCAGTGGGTTAAACCCCTGTGCCGGCAGGACTGAAAACTGACAGGTCACAGGTTCGAATCCAGGGAGAGGTGGATGAGCTCCCTCTATCAGTCCCAGCTCCTCATGTGGGGACATGAGAGAAGCCTCCCACATGGATGATAAAACATCAAATCATCCGGGTGTCCCCTGGGCAATGTCCTTGCAGATGGCCAATTCTCTCACACCAGAAGCGACTTGCAGTTTCTCAGGTTGCTCCTGACATGACCAAAAAAAAAAGAAGCCATGGCAGTTAAAGTGGTGTCAAACTGCATTCATTGTATAGTGTAGATACACCCATTGCCTCAAAAAAAAAGTCAGAAGGAAAGTGGGAAGATTACAAATGGAAGATTTGGAATATAAAACTACACTTTCCAAAATCTACCACCCAGCATGGACTTTGGGATTCCGGATAACAGGCTAACAGAAGTGTGCAGGACCTGAAAAATCTTGACAAACCACCTGTAAAATTCTGTGAATGAGGCAATGCTTCCAGTGGAAAAAAGCTTTCATCTCAGGTTATCGAAAGTGGATAGAGGATCAAACTCAACATCTTTTGCCCCATTCACTCGATACAATGGTAGCATTTGATTCTACTTCAAATGCCTGGGTGGAATCCATCTGGAATTTATAGTTTGGTGAGGACTAGAGCTCTCTAGCAGATACTTCTAAATACCTCATGAAACCACAAATCCTAGGATTCCAGAGGAAGAAACAAATGGAAGTTAAAGTGGAATCATAGTGTTATAAATCCATCACATATTTGTGGGTTGAAGCTTTCCTTCTGTGCCATCTTTTCTCTGTTGGCAGGATTCAACTGAGCAGGAGCTGAAGCGAGAAAAGACTATTTAACAAGCTCTTTTGATTAAATTGCTGGGAAATCCCCAGATATGCTGTGATCCATGCCATATATTTAAAAGCACATTAGGAACTGCCATAATCTCATTGACAAGATAGATTTCAGATCTGACTACCGCAAACTGCTCCAAAAAGTCCGCTGAGGATTCCTCTCTGCAGGTGAATCCTAATTCATATGCCCACATTGCTGTAACCTGCTTTTCCAATTACATTTATTTTTAGTGAAAGCGGCTGTCCTTTCCAAAATGCATGCCGGAAAACAGGAGTGGGACATCTGCTTAGTTCTGTGTCTGCGAGATGGAGAACAGTGCTTTTATTAGGGAAAGTTAAATTGCAAAAAGAGGAAAAGAATATATGCCATTGAGATACACTACAACCCTGTATCCATTAGACTAGTATCAGTGGTTACATTTATCCATGTCTGATAAAATATCTTCTAAGTTTTCCAGCATGGTTCTATTGCATTCTTGGGCCAGGAGTCCTTTATTTCAATAAGAGTCTCTAATATCTTCACTTTTGTGTATACAGGCAGTCTCTGAGTTACAAACACCCAACTTACATACAAATTCAACTTAAAAACAAACCTATAGAACCTATCTTGTATGTAACTTGGGGACTACCTATATATATCTCCCATGGAAAAAGAGGGGTTTTTTTTACAAACAATGGAAACAAAGTATACAACATTAAAATAACCTTCCCCATCATAATCCCCATCATCAAATTTAAAGCAATCATAATTTGAGTACTATGAAAGCAACAGGAAAATAATCATGTAGAACACTGCTGATTGATCATTCTTGAGGGGACCCTGCTACACAGGAGTCTGATTATCTCCAGTAACAATTTTTAATAGGGTCTTACTGTTAAAGCCTCTCTGTCCCTATTAAAAATGGTTGCCGCAGTCTCTCTTCAGAAAGGCTTATGCAGTAAGTCCATATTGAAAATGGCATCCATCATTTTGCACCACCTGCAATGCATTTTTCAGTCTCTCTTGTGTTGCTACTAAAAGCTGCTCAGGCAGAAGGGAGAGGTGAGAAAGGAGGGGAGACTGTCTTTCCTTCTCCAGTTTGGACATGGTAGGGGTAATGGGTTGGGAGCTTCTCGCCCTTGAATCTTGCCATTGCCTTCATGTTGAGTCCTTAATAAATGCAGTTTTTTTCCTTGCTCTTCTTATTCTTTTTCTTCTTTTATATTCCTTATACAGTAGAATCTCGCTTATCCAACCTACACTCTCGCTTATCCAACCTACCTGTATTATCCAATGCAGTCTGCCTCCTCCCCAGATCCACAGCTGTTTCAATACATTGCTATGTTTTGGTACTAAATTTGTAAATACAGTAATTATTACGTAACATTACTGTGAAATGTATTATTATTATTATTATTATTATTATTATTATTATTATTTGAACTGCTTTTTCTGTTGATTTGTTGTAAAACATGATGTTTTGGTGCTTAATTTGTAAAATCGTAATGTAATTTAACATTTAATAGGCTTTATTATTCAACATTTTCACTTATTAACGTTCTGCCGGCCCATTTATATTGGATAAGTGAGAGTCTACTGTACTTATTTAAATAGCTATAGAGTTATGAAGTTCACCAGTGCAAAATACATCCCTCCCAATTGTAACCCCTCAAATATACAGATCCCCTCCTTCTCTTTAGCTCTCCCTAAGTATGTATTTTAAAAAGAGGGTACAGCCAAAGGGCTTGAACTAGTCCAAAGGTTCCGATTATTTTTGTACATCATTATATTTATAATTCAGCCCTGGGATAAAAGCTCATACCACTAAAGACACATAAAATTAAAATATGCTTTCAATAGAATTAGAAGCAGTTTTTAAATATAGCCTTTAAAACTTTGGCAAACCCAAAGATCCACTCATATTCTAAAAGGTTACTTTGTTGAGGTCTTGTGACACAGGTTGAATATCTCTTCTCCAGAATTTGGAAATTCAAAATTATCTACATGGGTGACTAAGACAGATTGCTTTCCATTGGCTTGATATATGCAAACTTTTGATGGTATCATACCCCTGGGGGTGGCGCTCTGCTTCATGACAGGGCATGGGGAATGGAGCGCCCCATGCCTGGATCCACATCGGGGGAAGTGTGAGTAGGCATGTATGGCAACACGTAGACTGTATGGCAACACAGGAGCTCTCCCATGTTGCCCTGCTGGCAGCATGCGTCAGCTCCACCCTACTTCACCCACAGAAGTGGGATGGCATCGTGTGATGGGAGCCAGCCGGCTCCGTGGGTGACCTGAGCTAAAATAGGTGCATGCCGCTAATTTTTGCCCAATGTGATGAGGTTGTTTGTTTCATGCACAAAATTATTAAAATATGTATAAAATGCCCGTTAGGGTCTGTCTATAAGGCATATAAAACATAAATTGTGTTTAGATTTGGGTCCCATCTTCAGGATATCTCATTATGTATATACAGGTAAAGGTAAAGGTTTTCCCCTGACATTAAGTCCAGTTGTGTCCAACTCTGGGGGTTCGTGCTCGTCTCCATTTGTAAGCTGAAGAGCAGACATTGTCAGTAGACACCTCCAAGGTCTTGTGGCCAGCATGACTGCATGGAGCACCGTAATCTTCCTGCCGAGGCGCTATCTATTGATCTATCACACTGCTCATACCCCTCTCCAGATTTGAACCTGCGACCTTTCGATCAGCAAGTTCAGCAGCTCAGCGGTTTAGCCCACTGCATCACCAGGGGCCCCTATGTATATACAAGTATTTTGTAATCCAAGCAATCTGAAATACAGAACACTGGTCACGAACGTTTCAGATAAGGGATTCTCAAAGGCAAATGGATTTATTATGACAGCAACTATTATGGACTCGAGCCTACTTCATTCGTGACATGAAGTGTTATTGTCTGTGGCAGACTCACAGATACACATGGATATCGAGAGAGGAAAATAATGTCCATAGCCGGGCAACATGCTGTGAAATGCAAAAAGCTCCGTTTGTGACATAGCTATAAAAAGCTTAAATGTACACAAGATAAGCATAATGAACATTCACAACAGCAGTAATTGGATAATGTAATTTTCCTAGCTCTGCTGAGCAAATAAATTATGTTGCCAGTTCCTGCTGTTGTGAATGGTCATGATGCTTATCATGTATACATTTGAGCCTTGCATTGAACTGTAACAGGCAGGACTTTTTAGAAATGCAAAAGATGGACTGCCAGGGCTGTAATAAGGGGGCGTGGGCGCATTCCCAGATAAGAATTCTGTCTCTTAAGACATTTTCTTTAACTCTTCAAATTTCTCGCATTGCAGTAACTTAAAAATATAACTGAGCATTTGGAAATACAGTTTGCCAAGTTACTAATGGAATTCAAGCAGAGCAAATAGCAGAGCTCTAGATGTGAATGATTTGCCATGTCTCGTTCTCTACAATGCTAGAAATTTCTATACTGAAGCAAATTTTGGTGGGATGTGTATGCAGATTTCTTACTGGTGGGCAATGCAAAGGACATGGTGTGGTCGTTTTATTTTTCTCACCACAAGAGATTATTTTTGCTTTAAAAAAACCCCAAAAGACTATAACAATGGGACAATATGGTAGGGTTATACATGGAAAATATCATCTAGGGATCCATCTACGCTGACCATTTAGTGCACTTCGAAGATAGCTTCAAACTGTGGTAGGCAGTTAGCAAACTTCCACAAAAGTGTATGAAAGAAAGATTTTATGGCACACCAGTGTTCCAGTGGTTTGTGTAATTATCACCTGGGCCTCAAACTGGTTCCAGGATTTCCTTTGTAATCATTTGCACAGTGAAATCACTTTCTTTAATGCCAGTTTGAAACTGCATTAAATGGTCAGTGTAGATGTGGCCTAGGTAATGGTTTTCCATTGACATGAAGTCCAGTTGTGTCTGACTTTGGAAGTTGGTGCTCATCTCCATTTCTAAGCCGAAGAGCTGGCATTGTCCATAGACACCTCCAAGGTCATGTGGCCAGCATGAATGCATGGAGTGCAGTTACCTTCTTGCCGGAGTGGTACCTATTGATCTACTTACATTTGTATGTTTTCAAACTTTATTTGGATAGTTTTAAGTTTTTAATCTGTATGCTATCCTGAAAACTCATAAGGAGTAGGATACTAAAATAAAATAAACAGGCAGTAACCAAAGTTGGCCAGACAGGTGCTGCTTAGAGTTAAAGAACAATAGTACTCAAAGCCAGTGAAATTATTTAGGGATAGGAGTAAGTACTAAAATTATGCACTTCCCTTTTATAATATGTATCATCAGCTCCCTTACTCTATTGAATAGGAACCCCTGCGAGGGCATGAGAGAAGCCTCCCACAGGATGGTAAACCATCTGGGCGTCCTCTGGGCAATGTCTTTGCAGACAGCCAATTCTCTCACACCAGAAATGACTTGCAGTTTCTCAAGTTGCCCCTGACACAAAAAGAAAACTATATTGAATAGTAGGGTTAGCCCTGGTAGTAATCGATGCCTACCTTAGGAGCTTGTGGTTCAAATTCCTACAATTAATGCATTGTGTGAAAAGTTGCCATCAGTATATATAGCTCTGAGATATGATTTCATATCAGTGGGCATTCAAAATATTACAATTATGCTGCTTTGTGTTAGCAGTGTAAAACAATGCCAAAAGACGGAATATTTATAGGCATCAGGGAATTCTCTTGCAGGAGGGGAAAATGTGTTACATGATTGTCAGACTGTTCTACAGTTACCACTGTTTATTTTATTAACTGATCACGGGGCTTGAATTCTGCTAAGCAGCCCTGTCAGACTGGATGTACATCGGCCTCCTCCAAAGATGCTGACAAAAGAAATTTTACTTATCATGTGGTTAATGTTCTATGTCTTTATCAGGACAGTTGCAGCTAATAGAGCTCACCAGTTTGCTTAGTTTAGATAATAGATTATTTGTGTTGTTGTAAAAAAATTTTTTTGCTGTTGTTATAAAAAAATCCACCCTACACACCAAGATTCAGAAATCTACTGAAATGTATTTAAATATATTTCCCCTCTTCTTATTCTCAAAAGCACAAAATAAGAAAACTGCTAGTAGAATTCAAATACAAATGAATTCCACAACTGCTGTTAAATTCCACCTACCATGGATTTTTTTTCTTCCAACCCAGGCTGGATCTACACTGCCATATAATCCAGTTCTAAGCAGATAATCTGGATTCAGAAACTGAATTATATGGAAGTGTGGGTGGGGCCCCAATTACTTGTATCTGCCCACTCTAAAATATTTTGCTGCCCCAAATGAGAGCTTGGAAAAGCATTTTTTTAACATCTCCCAAAATCCTCAGGAAGGATCTCCAGTATGTTGAGAGTTATAGCCCAAAAAAGCTTCAGGGGAGAGAAGCCCAAAAGTGTGAGATGGCTCTGAGGACTGATTCCCACGGGTACACAGTAGTCAGTTCCCACAGACCCAATACCATATTAAACCTGGGCCTTTCAGGAAGGTTCGGATCTAATGGGGTATCAAATTAATTTGGGACAAAGCAGGGTTTACCTGCTATTTTCTTTTTATACTTTTGACTTTTGAACTGTGAGCCACCCAAAAGAATGTTGTGAATGCTTTGTGGGTAAATCCAACCTAACAGTCACATCCAATAAATCATTCCAGCAGCCCAAATGACAGCTTGGACTTCAGACATGAACAAACATTTCCATGCTGTGAATAACTTCACTTCCTTCAAACCACACAGCTGTTAAAGTTGAAGCATACCCTCCAAAATCTCACAAGACGACAGCTGGGACACATGGAGCCAAATACAGTAATATCATGATGTGGTCAAGGTGGCAGAAGTACTTAATGAAGAAGAACACAAGCTAGGAGAGGCTGCGGCAGTTTTTGCCTGAGCTTACAAGAAAGGGCAAGATCCTGCTCTCTTCTTTCCTGCTCCCCCTCCCTGAACAAACTACAAGTCTCATGATTCCATAGCCATGAGCCATGGCTGTGATGCCAAACTGTGTCAATTCTAAAGTGCAGATGCACCCTAAGATTTTACAGTGGTATCAGTTGTCTACACACACACACAGCTCAGACAGCTGATTAAAAAGGAAACTGTTTCTCAAAGTTTGTCCTTGATCTCAGAAGGATCCACTCTCCTTCCCGCTCAGTGATGGAAACTCATTCAAGGGCAGAGGAGAGGAAGGGTAAAATCCTGCCTTTCTCAGTAGGCTCAGGCTAAAGCAAACTGTGACATGTCTCTTTTCTCACATTCATAACTTTCCCCATCTTGACCAAGCTCTTTTGGTCATATGGAGTCCTGGTTTTCTTCTGTGAAATGTTGTAGGGTATAAACTAAGGTAGGACATTTTATTCTCCAAAATCTTGTTAATATGGTGTGGATCTTTTATTTATTTATTTTTGAAATAAGTTACACCATTTTTATGGTTTAACAAGAATACTATGCATATTTAGTCTCAGTCCACTTGCATTCAAACCAGGAAACATATATAGCATTGTATAACCATTGACTGCCATTGGTATTTGTTTTGCTCTTCTAAGGTACGCTTTGTGCATAGAATTATAGAATCAGAAAACAGCACTAGAGTCATTCATTTCGACCTGCTGCTACAACCCTGACATTAATATTATATATGCTTTGATTTGTTAATACTTTGTTTTTGTGTTCTTTTGAAGCCAGCATTTGATGAAGTTGGCAACAAATAAAACAGATAAATGCATTTCATTTTTCATACACAAATTATTTTGCAATTCTTGGGTGAATACCATGCGTGATTGGGGATTTTCTAGATCTTCAGACATGCCTCTCCTGGGAATCTGCAACATGAGCAATATTTAGCAATCTGTTTTGACCAGCTGTTACTGTTGGTATATGCCATTAGAAAGGGAGAGAGAGAAGACAGATGCAGGCCACACAAGCCGAAATAGGGTCATGCTGAAATGGCTGTAATACAGGCAATAGTACATGTAAAATGTAAACATAGCACAGTGTCTTTTCACTTTGATGGAGAGGCCTGGTTTAGAATCTCACAATTTCAATACATAGGTGATAGTCTGCCTGTCTTTGTGTTCATTTCAGCAGAGTCCTTCTGTGAACAAAATTTTATTTTATTTTAAACACTTCTAGGCTGCCTCTCTCAAAGGCTTGAAACAGCCTTTAAAACTGGCTTAATTTGATAATATTAAATGTACTTGGAGATGACGAAAGAAGGCTTAATTCTTCCCTTTATTATCACATTTATATTCTAACTTTTCTCCAATAAAATCTGTGCAGCATATGTGACTCTGCTGCCTACTTTCCTTCAACAATCCTTTATGGCCAGACTGAGTGATAGAAACGGAAAAAAGAAAGAAAAGGTGGAGACAGTGGCCACGTATTGAGTTTCATGACCAGTGTGGAATCGAACTCTCATCTGATCAGCACATTTAGGACCCATCCAGACAGACCCAAAATGCAGGACCTTTCTCAGTTTTACTGGAGGCCTAAACGACGCCTCCGGTAAAAGCAAATTAATGTGGAGTAAACCAATGTTTCCCTGCTTTATTTCATATTAATTAAACACCCAATTATATCTGGATCTTTATGAAAGTCCCGGGTCTAATTTTTTGTGTGTGTCAGGAGTGACTTGAGAAACTGCAAGTTGCTTCTGGTGTGAGAGAATTGGCTGTCTGCAGGGACTTTGCCCAGGGGATGCCCAGATGTTTGATGTTTTACCATCCTTGTGGGAGGCTTCTCTCATGTCCCCATGTGGGGAGCTGGAGCTGACAGAGGGACCTCAACCCGCTTTCCCTGAATTTGAACCACTGTCCTGTTGGTCAGTGGTTGGGTGTAATGCAATGCTGGGTCTGTGGGGACTGACTCCCGAGACATGTCATACATTTCCCGGAGGTTAATCTTCACAGCCATTCCCCACTTATAGACTCCTAGAGCCCAAAGGCACGGAAGGGCACTCTCCTTTCCTTCAGTTCCCAATTTACCTCCTAAAACTTTCTGAAAAGGTCCCTGGCCCCCATGGATCCTCTTCTCATGTCCTCCTGGTACAAGAAAATGATGCCTGAGGAGATGGGAAGAGTAAGGAGGAAAATCCTTCATGTACCCCCCCCCCCCAATCTCCTTAGGCATCATTTTCTTATACCAGTAGGACATGAGGAGAAGCTCCATGGTGGCCAGGGACCTTTTCATTAAGTTTTAGGAAGTAAATTGGGGGCTTTGTGGTGGCTTCATGCTATCCCGATTTCAATCAGTATAGTATGTAGCCATCCTGGGAGATATCAAGGTTGTGGGAGGAGGTGAGGACTAGAACCTGCTCTGAAACAGGTTACTGTAACCCATTTTGCTGCAGGTTTTAGTAATGTCTGGAAGCACCCTAAATAGGCTCCAACAAAACTTTAGACAAAATGGAAAGAGTTGACAGACCATACATGATGTGTATGGCTTCACATCATTCTAAATCTGCAAATAAAGCATATGAGAATTTGACAGCCAAATCATCTGAGGGCCTATCTACACAGCCTTATATCCCAGAATATCAAGGCCACAATATCTGCTTTGAACTGGGTTATTTGAGTCCACACTCAGATAATGTGGGACTTCCTGCCTTGATATTCTGAGATATAGGGCTGTGTGGAAGAGTTGAGGAGATAGGAAGCTGTCTTTTACCAAGTCGGACCATTGTTGGTTCATCAAAGTGAATATTGTCTACAGTGGCAGGCCGAGATTGTGCAACTTGCCCATTTTCATCCAATAGATTTCTATGGCTGAGTGGGGATTCGAACCGTGTTATCTCAGAGACTTAGACCAGCACTCAAAGCAATTGACCAAACTGGTCCACCAGCACAACAACTGTTCCAAAAATAGTCATCCAAAAGTAACTTTTCTAACCTCTTGTCAGCTGCATAAACCATGAGTAACATCTCATAGAATAATACAGGCTGTATTATTCTACGGCATGTGAAAACTGCCTGAAACAGTCTGTTCTGTAACATGGTTTGGTCCTGCCAATAGTAAACCGAAATGAATATTTCTGCCCTAGCAAAACAACACATGATCTCAGGATGACTCAGGAAATTCTCAGAGTCAATAAGAAGCTTATTCTGCTGGAGAAAATGAAGAGACTAAGAGGACAAATGGCATCTCTTTGACTGGGCTAATGTCTGTAGATGGTGGGCGTAAAGAAGCTCTTGAGAACTATACAAAGCTTTAAAATGCCAGTTGTACCCATTCATTAATCCAGACCAGCCAGGTACAACATATCCATTCTGTTCTTGGCTTTCATAATAAGACCAGTTTTGGCACTGATAACCAGAACAATTTAATGAGATGTTTCTCTGATCATACTGTCTTATAAACACAGTTGAGATTGAGCCCTGGGTTGTTGTTTTTCTTCCTAAAATTTGCCAAAGAAAGAGAAATTATCTTGATATCTTAGGCAGATTAATGGTATTTTCCCCTTTTACTTCTTCTAGGGGTGTCGTAAAAGTGGACATAAACCTGCAGAAAATGGACATTGACCAATGTTCAAATGAAGGATGGTTTTCAGGAACTCACACATGCCGTTTAAATAGCACTGAGGTAAGAAAAAAGAGGGAGAACATTTTAAAAGGGGATGATCCTGCTCAGCATTTCACCATGTTATGCTTTCATTATGTTTTGCACTATATGTACTAGGTCTTATCCACATTTCCTTGCCTTCTAAATGAGAAGGAGGCTTCAGCACAGCATGGAGTCTACAAAATTCTAAATGGCATTGCACACTGCAGCTAAATAAGATTATCATTGGTAATTGCTAGTACACATTCCAGCTTTAGAAATATTTTACCCTAAATGGAATTAAAGGATCCAGAATCCAGGTGGAATATGCCGTACCTTTCCTTAAACATGCATTAATCAATCAATCAATCAATCAGGGTGTGTGTGTGTGTGTGTGTGTGTGTGTGCGTGTGTCGGCATACAGCAAATTGTGTTTAGCACAGTTTTGCTAAATATACACTGGAATGGAAACAAAGACAAAAAAAAAAGAAAGTCTTGAAATCAAGGGCATTATAACACCATGCTGTTATCATAGTGAGCTGTTAGTTCCAATTTCTCCTCAGCATCATTGTCTTGTAGGGTCACTGAAAATAATCTGTTAATGCCCCCCTTTCCTGCATCAGTTCAGTAAACCATTTTGGGTGTTGGTGTCTCATAATACATTCTGCCATGAATGATCCATTATAGGGCACATTGTTGGTGTGCTAGGTCATCCTTTCCTCAAGGATTCCCAGGGAAATCTCTGGCAGAGAAGTCCCAGATTACTCCTGTTTCTCTCATGGTTAACATGACTTTACTAGTATGCTTAAATCTCTCTTAAGTCTCTTTCCTGATTTCTGTTTTGTTTGTTTGTTTGCTGTTGTATTGCCTTAATGTTATAGCTCATCCCACTGTTATAGCACATCTTATTGTTATAGTGCTATTATGGAACAATTAAAAAATAGATGCACCAATCAATGAAGTGAGTGGCAGGGTACAAGAGTTAGTAATAATACCATTTATGCAAATCCAAAACCATGCAAATGATGCTCTTAAAGGGCAATGGGTGTGATAGAGAGCATCAGTGATTAGCTATCCTCATGAGATTGGCTAGAGTGAATTTCAAAGGGAATAACATCACAGAAATGACTGGTATAATAAGGTCCCCAATGTGCCTTAAATCCCCACCCCCAAACCACTTCACTCTCAACCAGGATCTCATTTATTTCTTAACAATGTCTTGGTTTTCCACTGGAATGAAGATTATTACTACATCCAAGTTTAATATTCATAACCAACACTTATTTTATAAGCTGCTAACAGAGCAATTTGAAAGAAAAAAAAATATGACCACTTATTCCCTTTCATCGTGTATCTTATAGTATTGTCACCATTAATAATTATACCATATATCAGTTCATTTTACAAGCTGGTCAAGAAAATGAAGCATAAGTAAATCAGGGCTGGCAGAAGACATTTTGCTGCCTGAACTGAAGATTATAATGAAGCCTCGCAGTCTATTAATAAAGGGAAGCTAGACAAGAATTGGAAATTTAGACCCTTCCTAACTACACAATTACCGAACTATGACTCATAGAGAAAGAAGAAACCACAATGGCCATCCAGTCCAACCCCCTGCCATGCAGGAACACCCAATCAAAGCACTCCCAACACACGGTTACCCACCTCTGTTTAAAACTTCCAAAGAAAAGACTACACCACACTCTGAAACAGGCCCGTAGCCAGGATTTCGTTTCAGGGGGGAGGGGGCTGAATTTGGGGGGGGGGGGGGTCGGGGGGGCTGAGTTTCGGGGGGGGGGGGCTGAATCTGAGTGAAAGAGGGTCTAGCCTAGAAAACCTTTTGTATCATTACCCCAATACCCCCATGCACATGGGATATATTGAGTATGGTGATCAGATCATGATATGAATAAACATAACAGTTTAAATAATGCACCAGTAAGGCCTTTTCACGAACCACCATGAGAATTTCGGGGGGGGGGGGGGGGCTGAAGCCCCTCGAGCCCCCCTCCCTGGCTACATGCCTGCTCTGAGATAGACCATTGTTGAGATCTGTTATGATAACAATGTGAAATGGATCTTGGAGCTTCAGAGCCCTTCCAGACAGGCCCAAAATGTGAGACTTGGCTCACTTTTACCTGAGGCATCCAACGACACCTCAAGTAAAAGTGAATTAATATGGAGAAAACAGGTTTTTCCATTTGGTTCACATTAATTTGACACCTGGAAAGATCTGGACCTTAAACCTTCTTCCAGGTTCTGTGCCTGTGGGGACTGACTCCTGGGACTGCTCCCACTGTGCTGGGGGTCAATCCCGACAGCCATCTTGGTTCTTTGGGCTCCTGGAGCCCAAGGAGTAGCAGGGCGCCCACCCTTCCCCTTTAGCTCCCCATTTCCCCCCAAAAAAACTTACCGGAGGGTCTTGCCAGCAGTGTAGACCCCCTCTGCACAGTACTCTGGACACACAAAAATGGCACGGCAGGAGGGAGGAAAGACCCTACCTACACTGTCATATAAAATCCAGATTATTAGCACAGCAGGTTAATCACTAGCTATAGCTGCAGTAAATGCTGCCAACTGAAAAGTTGACAGTTTGAAGCCAGGTCAGGGTGAGCTCCTGACCTTCGGCCCAGCTCCCCCTTCCACCTAGCGGGTTGAAAACAGCAATGTGAATAGATGAATAGGAACCACATTAAGCGGGGAGATATTTTAGGCACGGTCTTTTGGAGGAAAGTTTGTGAACAAAGAAAGCTCTTCAGCAAGGAGAATGAGCAACAGCATCCTCCTGTGGCCAGAACAGAGCACAACCTCCAAAAGATGCCGTATGATGAGAAAAAGCCTCAGTCTGTTGTCTGTCTTGTCACTGTATAATTGGCATGGAATATTTGCCATATATGTGTTCTGTGATCCACCCTGAGTCCCATTTAGGATGAGAAGGGTGGAATACGAGTACTGTAAACAAACAAACAAACAAACAAACAAACAAACACATAAATAAATAAATAAATAAATAAATAAATAAATAAAGGGGCCTAAGTAGAAAGTTCTCATCCACTTGAAATTGTGAGTCTCATGAAACCGGTTCACATTCACCTTTTTGACATTGGAGCGAAATATGAGAAGAAACATGTAAAGTGTATCTCACAGCCCGAAAACATTGTTACTAAAGCTAACACAAAGTAATTTGTTGTTTATTAATCATGAGTAATAAATAATGGCACTCTTACTAGCAAATTGTTTGTTTTTCTTTTTAAAAAAGAACACCTTAATTTTTTAAAGGCCCCAAATACTCAGATTTCCTTGACTGCCTCCACAGAGAAATGTTTTGAAGAAGCAACTGAGCAATACTCATTAAACCAAACATTTCAATGATATGAGTCAGCATTATCTTTCAAAGTAACATTGTTGTCTCATTGCTTTAAAAGTTAAGCATTTATTCCGAGCTCTGATGCTTCTCATTATTTTGTACTTATATAATGGGGAGCTTGTCTAATGGGGAGTAGACAAAGGCTTAAAATGAGTCTGGTAAGGTGGAGAAGAAAGCTGAGGTTTTACTTTTCTCTTTCAAATCCTTAAAAAAACCCAATTGTTAGATATATAAACCCATTTTTCCTAGTTTCCAACAAACCTACAACCTCTGAGGATATCTGACATAGATTCAGGCAAAATGTCAGGAGAGAACGCTTCTAGAACATGGCTATACAGCCTGAAAAACCTACAACAGCCCAAAGCAATTGTTGTCGTGTGCTTTCAAGTTGTTTCAGGTTTATCATAAGTCAACAGGGTTTACTTAGGAAGATTGGTTCAGAGAGGGCCACAACATCCAGGGCTGGTCCATAGGTGGATGCCACCTTCTGGAATCTTCCAGAGGTTCTGGAGAATGGTGGTGTTGTATTGCCACCTAATAAGGCATAGTTAGGTGTTTCCTTAATTCATTTTCAATTCAACTGCCTGGTAAATTCCTGTTTTTTAGAGTGAGGTGCAATTATGAGAGCCATCATGATGTAGTCATTTGGATATAGGACTACAACTCTGGAGTTGTTGTTGTTCATTCGTTCAGTCGTTTCCGACTCTTTGTGACCTCATGGACCAGCCCACGCCAGAGCTGCCTGTCAACCGTCACCACCCCCAGCTCCTTCAAGGTCAATCCAGTCACTTAAAGGTTGCCATCCATCCATCTTGCCCTTGGTCGGCCCCTCTTCCTTTTTCCTTCCATTTTCCCCAGCATAATTGTCTTCTCTAAGCTTTCCTTTCTTCTCATGATATGGCCAAATTACTTCATCTTGGCCTCTACTATCCTTCCCTCCAATGAGCAGTCGGGCTTTATTTCCTGAAGTATTGACTGGTTGGATCTTCTTGAAGTCCAAGGCACTTTCAGAACTTTACTCCAAAACCATAGTTCAAAAGCATCTATTTTCCTTCGCTCAGACTTCCTTATGGTCCAGCTCTCATATCTGTAGGTGACTATGGGGAATACTACAACTCTGGAGACCTAGGTTTAATTTCTTGCTCAGCCATGCCCCAGTCATACCTTCTCAATCTTTATTACGGCATAAGGTGTGTCATAAGTTGGAAACAAATTGAAGGCACATGGCAACCAAAATCACAAAAAAGGGAAGGGGAAAAGAAAGCAAGGGGCAACTCTTTCTTTTCCCATCTTCTGGGGTAGATATGAAACTAACTTTTACCCTTATATATACTCACCATCAAACTATTCATAATTAGGTGTTTGAGAAACAGTTGATGGGGGAAAAGCACCCAAGAACTCAGATGATAGCACATTT
Source organism: Anolis sagrei (assembly GCF_037176765.1). NCBI lineage: Eukaryota > Metazoa > Chordata > Lepidosauria > Squamata > Anolidae > Anolis > Anolis sagrei. Next base: position 109,455,729 of record NC_090026.1, read on the forward strand.
TTTCTCATTCAGAATACATTCTAGTGTAACAAGACCTCCCTGCTAAATGGCATGTTCTCTCATTGTCATTAAATCCATGTATGTTAACAAAGAATCCAGTGTATCTGCAAGATGAACTAGCCATTAACTGACCTACACACAAAAACACCAACACTGTTATCAAACAATTCCCTTGCTTTTTCCTTATTCAAAATGTCTTGCTCCAGAGGGCCTTGTAGATGTGAAATCCACAACACTGGCTCTGACTGGTCCCATTGTATAAGTAAATTCGCCATCTAAATCCCTTCCCATATTACCATTAAACATTTAATCTAGCTACTAACTGCGTAGTTGCAATCCAGCCCTGCTCGCTTTGCTGCCCTTTGAATTATGAGTAGCTATTCTTTGATGATGGTCCAACACTACTTGACCCAAGTTAATTAAAGATGATATCTTGCCTCCAGTACCAATTCGAGAATTAAAATCATCCATAAGCACTAACTCTGCCTTTGGGTGCTTATTTTGCAAATTTAGAATATAAAACTTCCAATTGCTCCCAGCAGTGAGGATACGAGAAGAAGCATTCTATGAAGGAAGGAAAATAAATACTGGCCAATTTTAACAGCTATATCTCCAGTTCCACTAATAAGGCCATAGCTCAGCTAATCAGAGCGCCCAAATATGTTGTAGATTTAATTCAGTGTAGGATGTTAATGGGGTGCTGAAACTTTGTTATCTTTTCCCCATCTTTGAACCATTCCAACAATAAGCAACAGCTCCACTTTCTCCTGTCATAGTAGACCAAAAGGAGTTGTGAGTAAATAATCCAGATGAGTCAGTCGTAGTACTGTAAAACTGATAGGAGCTTCAACTAGAAATATCTACTTTGCACAATTGCAAGTGTGTATCTGCTTTTCACAATAACAAAAAAAAATTCTGAACTCTTTAATTTGGTAGTTAAATTGGGTCTACACTGTAGAATTAATTTTCGTGTTTAACACCACTTTAACTGTTATGGCTAGAATGCTATGTAATCATGGAAGTTGTAGTTTGGTGAATCAACAACACTCTAGTAGAGAAGGTGAAAGACCTTGTAAAACTACAGTTCCTACAATCCCATAGAATTGAGCCATGACAGTAGTGTCAAACTGTGGTAATTCTACATGATATATATGTCCCTTAGACCAGTGTTTCTCAACCTTTTTGGTTTTGTAGTTGCTGGGATTTATAGTTAACCTGCAGCATTCTGAACTCCACCAACAGTGGAATTGAACCAAATCTGGCACACAGAACTCTCATGACCAACAGAAAATACCAGAAGGGTTGGGTGGACATAGACCTTGAGCTTTGGAGTTGTAGTTCACCTACATCCAGAGAACACTGTGGACTCAAATGATCATGGATCTGGACCAAACTTGGCACGAATACTCAATATGCCCAGACGTGAACACTGTGGAGTTTTTGAGTTGTAGTTACTGGGATTTATAGTTAACCTACAATCAAAGAGCACTCTGAACCCAGCCCACAATGGATCTGCACCAAACTTGACATACTACCTACATAGCCAGCATTGAATACTGGTGGGGCGGGGGCTGTTTTTGAATTCTGGGAGTTGTTGTTCACCAACACCAAAAAGGAAGAGAAGGACAGGTGGAGAGATCTTCAGCCTTCTCTGCCAAAAGAGTTCCTAAGGCCATCAGAAACATGTGTTTTCTGATGGTCTTTGGTGATACCGCTGAAACCTCCCGCGTGACCCCCCCTGGGGTCCTGACCCCCAGGTTGAGAAACCCTGCCTTAGACTTTCTCAAAGGTGAGCTCTAGTGCCTGTATGCGAAAAATTCTAAGTAATTCATGAAAATACATATCCTGGGATTCCACTGAAGTGAATCATAGCAGTTAAAGTGGTAGGTTGTTGTAGGGTTTTCAGACTCTATGGCCATGTTCTAGAAGCATTCTCTCCTGACGTTTCACCTGCATCTATGGCAGTCATCCTCAGAGGTTGTGAGTTAAAGTGGTATCAACATGTTATAAGTTCAGATAGAAACACCCGTAAGATAAGAAGCCCACAGATCTCCAGCGACAAAAGTAATAATTCATCTGATGACTCCAGTCAAGATCAAAGGAAAGCAAAGCAATCCAAGCAAAAACCTTTTACTTGTGAAAGGTCTGAATGCTATAAATAGCTGTAATTGCCTCCTGCATACAGCCTGAGTAACAGCAAGCATTAGAAACACAGTTAATTATAGTAAGAAGAAATCAAACCTTACAGATTTTTTTTGGATGAAAATCCATCAATTTAGACTCAAGTGCTACAGAGCCAATGTGATGAAGCAGTTTGAATGTTGGGCTTTGACCCTGGAGTCCAGGGCTTAAATCTCCACTCAGGCCTCATCGACACTGCCATATAATCAGCTTCAGAATGCAGTTTAACTGCATTGAACTGGATTATAGGAGTCTACACTGCCATATAATGCAGTTCAGTGCAGTTAAACTGCATTGCATTATATGGCAGTGTAGATGGAGCCTCAGCCAATGGTTTACCTTGGGTAAGTCGAACTTCCCCAGCCTCAAAGGAAGATAAAGGGAACCCCTCTTTGAACTGAATTCATCTTGACAAGATAATCCCATGGTAGGGTCAGAAAAAGGAAAAATTGGCAGGTTTTCCCCATCCCTAGAGAGAAAGCAGGTGTAAGCATGAAAAATAACAGTTATGCAGTTGGGAAATGTAGACGAGAGAGCAAAATTGGGAGTTGTTGGTGAGATAGTTGAATGCTAAAGGCACATTGGAGGTGTAAGGGTGTAAGCTCTCTCTCCAGGGACTAGTTATGTTGGCTCTTTATATGTTTATAAGAACATTGATTTATTGTATGCTTTTATAAAGCGGATGATGAAGACATTGGAATATTCCATATCTAGACTCAATCACTAATCAGAGTGGAGATGGCAGTCAAGAAAGCAGAAGACTAAATTGGAATGGGCAGCTGTGAAAGAACCTGACAAGTTAGGAAGGCCCATGCCATAATATTCTCCATTTTGAGCGTTTCAACCATTTATATCCCATCCTTGTCACCTCCAAAGAGGGACTCAGTAAAAACTAAGTAAAAACTGGACAGTGACAAAAGTAACAGGAAGAAAATCAGCTCACTTGAGATGTGCTGGAGAAGAGTTTGATAGATACTATGGCCTGTTAAGATCCTGAACATGATTCAAAGTTCTGGCTTTAGCCTATAAAGCCTTAAATGGCTCCGGTCCAACTTACCTGTCAGAACGTATAGCCCTCTATGAACCAGTTCGTAGATTAAGATCTTCCAGGGAGGTCCTGCTCATGCAGCTGGTGGAGATGAGGGGCAGGGCCTTTTCGGTGGTGGCCCACAGCTGTGGAACTCCCTCCCAAGTGAGATCAGGTTGGCCCCCTCCCTCCTGACTTTTAGGACATAGCTAAAGAACTGGCTGTGGAACCAAGTGTTAGGCTCATCATAGGAATATTTAAAGTTAAAGTGAAAGTTGAAAGTGCAATGATCCAGGACTGTTTACAGACAACAGCTATGTCTTTGTGTTATATGTGATGTTATTTTATGTGATGTGTTTAATAATGTTTAATGTTTTATCAGGGGAGGGTCAATTTTGATGTTTTATACTATTTTTTATCGATAGCATTGAATTGTTGCCAACACTGCGACCCGCCTCGAGTCCCTTTCGGGGTTGTAAAAGGCAGCATATAAATACAGCAAATAAATAAATAAATAAGTAAATAAGTAAACAAACAAATAATGGGTCCTAGAGCAAATTCCTAGAAGGCAAGATGACTAAACTGAGACATTATATTTTGGTTGTAGCAGAAAAAGAAATGACTCACTAGAAAAGATGATAATGTTTAGTAAGGTAGAAGGCCATAGAGAAAGAGGAAGATTGCTTTACTGATAGTTAGAATCAATCAGAGAAGCCATGGATTTGAATCTGAGAGACCTGAGCAGGGCTGTTGAGGATAGGATGACTTGGAGATCTTTCATTCATAGGTTTTTCATAGGTTGCTGTTGTCTCGCAGGTGATTAACTTCAATAACAACCAGCTCTGCTTACATAGTTTTGAATGAAATGCAGGCTGCAAAGAAAACCATCAATATGGTACAAGGTAGATAAGCATCTGTTGTAAATTGACAAGGATTTCTTCCTCATCCTTTGAAAGAAACAATAGAAAAAACAAAATACATTGTAAATGAAACTATTAGAATGAAGAGAGACTGAGGTTACTAGAATGGGCTTGTGTATGAAACAGTGGTGGGCTTAGTCTGATTCTGGCACGAAATGCAAATTGCTTAGTAAGTCCTTTAATTTTAACTATCTAGGAGTTATTATTTTGCATGTGATTCTGCTTAGTGGATCTCTGGATTCTAGCAAAAATAACCTTTCATTGCTGTGCAAAGTGATGAAGACATAACAACGTGCAACCGCATTTCTGTCTACGATCCTACACGATCTCTTCAATCTTCCGGAGAGGCCTTTCTCTTGCTCTTGCCCCCATCGCAAGTGCGACTTGTAGGGACGAGGGAGAGGGCCTTCTCTGTAGTGGCCCCTCGGCTCTGGAATTCGCTCCCCAGAGATATTAGGCAAGTCCCCACCCTGGCAGTTTTTAGGAGGAGCCTGAAAACTTGGCTGTTCCAGTGTGCCTTCAATGATTGAATGTTCAATAATCCCTGACTAAACTCTGCATAAAATGCCCTCAGAAGCACTTTATTTTACCGGTTGTGCAATTAAACCCTGCCTTATTCCCCGGATCCCCTGTCCTGATACATTACATTACCCTCTCAAACAGTGTTTTAAAATTTTAATCTTTACAATTGGCTCTGCCCACTGTGATTATTTTCAGTGTTTTAATGTCCTGATTTTATATTGTTGCACTGTTTATTTATATTAGTTTTGTATCTTATTTTATTTTCCTATTTTCTGTTGTGATCTTGTGTTATTTTGTTTTACTGTATTGCTGGGCGTGGCCTCATGTAAGCCGCCCTGAGTTCCCTTGGGGAGATGGTGGCGGGGTATAAATAAAATTATTATTATTATTATTATTATTATTATTATTATTAACAATTATGCAGATATCTGTAATGACTGGTCCATCAGTCTCTAGCCAAGGGAACACTTGTGAGGTTATCCATGGAGTTATGTCCTCACAGGGGTTGAGTGAAAGAAGCAACTAACTGAATGCATGTCTCTATGCCATGGGCCCTGGAACTGTAGGAGGAAGAGGCAGATTAAGCCCATCTAAGATTCGTTGGAAGGTGTGTCTGTGAGAGCTTCTCCTGAAGTGATGGGGAAGATTAAGTATTTCCAATTAGAAGCATACTAAAGTACTAAGAAACATTAAGACGTCAATTGTTCTTGAGCACTCCCATGAATAGTAAAGGCTGCCTGCAACTGAATCCAAGGTAGACTGAACTGAACATATGGATGGCACTTCTATATTGTACCTGCGAGTAGGCAAAATGAGCAACCACCTACCTGCTGAGTCAAGATCCTTGCTTTACCTAAATATAGTTGCCATGTCCCTGTTGATGTGGCAGCAAATTACATAAATACTCTACAGAAAACATGCATTTTCTATATATATACACACAGTGGATTTTATACAGTGCAATATTTCATGAGGAACCTCATAACTGCTGTTGCTCTATCCCAAAGAGTACCCAAACATCAACAAACACTGACTCAACCACTACAGTCAGCCAACTGGAGTCATGGGCATAGAACCTCCATGACAGTGAAAAAAGTGCAGATAAAAATGCTATTTTTTTACCGGATAGAACACCTTTCTATGAATTTCTGTGTCCTACAGCATGACTCTATGGGCAACTTCAACTGGAAGAATCACAGTGAGGGACTTAAAGATTTCTAGAGAAGAGTTCTCTTGGGTACAGTAACAGCTTTCTAGAGGTAGTTGATCATATAATTTTTTACTGAAGGACCTAGATCAGTGGTTTTCAACTTGTGGGTCCCCAGATGTTTTGGCCTTCAACTCCCAGAAACTCTAACAGCTGGTAAACTGGCTGGGATTCCTGGGAGTTATAGGCCAAAATACCTGGCGACCCACAGGTTGAGAACCACTGACCTAAAGGTTCCAAGAGCATGAATAATCAATCATATCCACAAAAGCCGAGCCTGCGAATGTTGAGGACGACAGTAGCACTTTCTATCTCTCTGCTAATCAGTGGTCAAAATTTGCCCCCTGAATGGTTATTTTGATCTATGCTTGCTTTTTCTGCTGTGAATGGATATGCTGTGCTTTTAAACTTTTGCGTGCAGAATAAACTCCAGTGCAACTCTCTCCTGCCTGAGTTGTTTTTAGATCTCAAGAGCATGGCACAAAAAAAATAAAAAATGACAGGATGTAAAAAATCAGGAAACCATGAATGATGCATAAGGATGTCTGCAGCTCCTGAGCTTTTCACCCTGAAAACTAGGACTGAGTTTTATTTGCATTCTCAGGCCAGACTGGGTGGTCAATTCTTTTCCTCCATCATCATCATCATCATCATCATCATCATCATCAGGTTGTTAAGCTAGGATTTTGTCAACTTATAATTGCAAGAAGGGGGAGTCAGGTATCAACTGAGCTTCTATTAGGGATGAATTGGAAATTGCCAAATCATAACATTAAAAGGTTTTTGGATTTGAGGTGGATGGGAAGACTGCTTATGGCTTTGAGTGCTAAAAGAATATTAAAAGTTAACTATTTTTCTACTGTGTTTTATTAGACATGTTTGTCTTTATCTTTTAAACCTTTCTCTGGTTCTGTCAAGCCTGAATTTGTGTCAGTCCACACATACCAATGCTAAAAAACCTCCACAACAACAAAGCCACAAGTCCACATTTAAGAGGTCACCCTGAGGTACAGTAACATAATCCAACAAAGAAATAACAAGGACAGGGTGAGTGGAAGGATTTCAAGGGGATGGAGTTGTGGAACCAGCCTGTGTAATTCTTTGCTTCACAACAATCCCAGAGAGAGATCAGCTTCTCCTCACACTTGCTGTTTGGGAAATGGGAAAGATTTATTCAGTGGAAACATGCCTTGTGATATAAATATGCCCAAGGTCTTGATTGAGTTTGGGGCCCCGCTGGCAAAGGGGACAATAAACCCAAAGTTATGATGATGATGATGATGATGATGATGATTATTATTATTATTATAATTATTACCATGAAGATGGAGGCACTGGTGGCACAATGGGTTAAACCCTTGTGCCGTCAGCACTGCTGACCAAAAGGTTGGTGGTTTGAATCTGAGGAGCAGGGTGAGCTCCTGTCTGTCAGTTCCAGCTTCTCATGGGGACATGAGAGAAGCCTCCCACAGGAGGGTAAAACATCTGGGTGTCCCCTGGGCAACGTCTTTGCAGATGGCCAATTCTCTCACACCAAAAGCGACTTGCAGTTTCTCAAGTCACCCCTGGCACGAATAAATAAATAAATAAATAATAATAATTATTAATAATTACTATAATTATATTATTATTATTATTATTATTATTATTATTATTATTATTTTACTGACACAAAAACACACTATGTCACAGCAAACAAGATCTATATGCTGGATTTCGTATCACAAAATCAGGAGTCAAACACTTCCCAAATGTCTAGAACTGTGTGATGTATTTTCGAATGATGTGCACAGATCCAAGTAAGGTGGCCTTTTGTAGTTGACAGATCATGATTTTGTCAATGTTTATTGTTTCCAAATTATTATTGTTGTTGTTGTTATTTATATCCAGCTTTATATCTCCTAAAAGAGACTCAACGTCGCTTAACATAAAAGCATTAGCATACAATTGATAATATACAAATATGCAAACATTAAAACAGAATGAAATATAAACATTCACAGTTAAAATCCTTTAAAACATTTTCAAAATTCACCTTTCACCACCATCTGCCACAGTGTAGATCGAGTTTCACATTTTTTGGCAATTGCTAATGGAGTGGATGGTAGTCTATCTAGTCTGATCTTCTAGGAAAATGAGATCCATGGAGCCCCCTCTTATAATCATTCGGATCATGATAAGAAACTTAAAAAGAGAAGAAGAATACAAAGAATTTAAATACACTAATAAAACAAATAGAAGAAGGCTGTGTGGCAAATGGCAGGAATAAACTGAACCTAAATCCACTGGATCTCAGTCCTCAACCACACTCCCAGTATGACCTGAGGCTGCTCTATATGAATTCCCCATTGCTTTCAATGGGGAATGTATGATTGATGTGTTTGGGAATACAGCCCTTTAGAGGCAGAGGCCAAACCTGATAAACATCTCTCTTGTCATGGCAGGGCTTTGGATAGATAGGAGTATCTAAGATCAGAGTAATTTGTATTTAGTGATTCTTCTACTTAGAATGGCAGCCTAGAAGACTCTCAAAGCACCCCATTGCTATCCTAAAAGCAGACCCTTCATTGGGAAGTAGTTGTTAACCTAATATTGCACAACCATCACACATAATGAGCTTCTGTAATGAAAAGTAAGGGGAAGAACCTGTGCAAATAAGGATAATGCCATGAAAAGAAATTGAAAACAGGAGGAATTTGACATTTAATACATTTAATGAATGGTGGTGCAGCTGGTGTGCTGTTCACGCTTGGGACTGACTTATGAAAGCCAGATCAAGGGTGCCAAGGGGCTAGGTTTCTATTTGCACTCTGTTTCAGAGCAAAGAGCAAGGCAGGAATAAGTAGGTCATGGTGACTGGAAAATTTTCTGCATTGCCACTCAGGAGAACGTACAGCACATTGGAGGGAGAAGGGCAAGTCGCATAAGAGGGATGGGTGAAGATTTCACATAGAAGGATAGACATATTTATGCAGGCTATGGACATATAGAAAGAAGGATTATCATTCAGGGATATGATGACATTTAGCCAAAGGTTCAACTGGGGTTTGCCCTTCAGGTGTTGTTGGACTCGAAAGTCCCAGCATTGGCTATGCTATGATAATGGCCAATGGTAATCACAGTCCAAAATGGGAATGATGATGACGACTCATGAGTAATCCAACTCTGGATTGAACAGCTATTTTCCCTTGCAGACTGTTTAAAACTGGAGTCATCCGCTGAAACAGATGAGGATTAGGTACAAAATAGAACTGTTGTTTTAAACAGCACATAATTCCTAACCTAAGAACCAACTAAGCATGGCTCTATTTACCAAATTTGCAAATATATGCATAGTTTTTCAAAATTTATAAACCAAGAAGACTTTGATACAACCTACATCTATTGTTTACTTTTAGGAATTACTCAGATTCCTTGGTAATTTTGCGAATGGTGTCAAGTTACCTTTGGCACTAAGACCGGAACTGGGAATACATAGCCGCCCAAGTGCTATCAAGCATAGATAAGAGTGAAAGCTGATGGGAATTGTTCTTAATCATATTCCCCAAGAAAACTACTGCTATATTTAAATATAATTGTTGGATACTGATCAGGGAAACTTATTTTTTTTCAAGCTCCTTCAAACGGAAGCATTTTCATATATCGTTTGGTAATTGTCAACTTGAATGACTTTTGTTGATGTGCTGTTCATTCAGAATGCATCCATGGTCTGATTTTGTGTGAGAGTCATGCCACAAGAATAATAGGACTTGGTTGCCATCCTATAATAGGAATATAAAGATCATGGGAACTGGGTATGAGTTACCATTTAATGAATGCTTACATAATGGTACATTTGTTCATGACCATAATTACTCATTTCTTTACAGCACTTTACATTTAATTCTCCATGAGAATGAGAGGTTGGTTTTGTTTGTTACAATAACAGTAGTTTCATCGAGTCCTTTAAAAAAGGCACTTGAGTTGACATTTCAGTAATCTGCACTTTTATTAAAATGTAATTCATTAATCTTGTTGAAACTAAGTAATTAATAATCTACATATCCTAACCCAGTTGACACAACGTTGAAACAAGAATATAGGAAGAGCCAAAGGCTCTAGCATTTCGTTGCAATGGTAACCAGATAATTCCTTTGTCAAATCCACCCTCCCACTTCTGGTCTTCAACAATTTATATATAGGCGTACATTAGATTTTACAGGTAGCTTTGTTTATCTAAACTTGTGAAAAGTAGAGCATGCTAGTCTTGCTCTCTATCATTGCCCGTATTGCAGTGATTCTGGAATAGGGAACCTCCTGCATAACTGTAGGCTCTCCACATAGTTCTGAAACCTACATTTCAAAGGTTTGAGTCTGTTTGGGGGACCTCCAGGGATGCTCATATTACCTAGCATAGTTTTGGGAAAACATAGTTCCTTTGCCTCCCATTCTCGGCCCCATGTCCATCAACAAAAAGGTCTTTGGATTCTAGGTTGCTGTGAGTTTTCCGGGCAGTATGGCCATGTTTCAGAAACATTCTCTCCTGATGTTTCACCCACATCTATGGCAGGCATTCTCAGAGGTTGTGAGGATGCCACCTCACAACTTCTGAGGATGCCTGCCATAGATGTGGGCGAAACATCAGAAGAGAATACTTCTGGAACAAGGCCATAAAGCCCAAAAAACGCACAGCAATCCAGTGATTCCATCCACGAAAGCCTTCGACAACATGTCTTTGGATTCATTGTTTTCATGTGAACAAAGTATCAATGAACTTTGATAGGACAAGTGTGGTCTCTCTGTGTGTGTTCAATTAACTCACACAAAATGGCTGATTAAGAACCTCATCATGCTGATGAAGTCCAGCATCGTGATTTGCCAACTTCCGTGATGAATCTGGGTGGCAATGGGGCAATCTCAGTGCCCTGGCTACCAGATGATGCTTTCCCATCCCATATGGGAAAGTGTTGCCACACCACCAAAGCCCCATTGTTCCTAATGGAATACGAGGCAGCTTCTGTGTTGGTGGTGGCAACCTCCCACCACACTACCACCCAAGTTCACCCATGGAGCCCCACAAGAAGTTGCCCTACGCTGTTTGATGGGTGCATGGGGCTCTATGGGTGAACTGGGACAGAAGCATCCTAGGACACTTCTTCCTCCCCATATGAAAAGGCTGTAAGACACATGACTTCATCCATTGCATTTCAAAAGCTCACCATGATGACAATTTTTAACAATTTCATCTATCTTTTGTAAAGGCGTGAAGATGTGAAAGAGCAATGTTGGGATTTTCTTATATTAGACCAGGCCTGCACAATATGGCAGCAGTAAGGGGCTGAACTTAAATAGGCTTAAACCTCTTTGGGCTACAGACAGTTTTTTTTTTTGCATCTCACTCTGAGTTTGTGAGAGGAAGCCATTCCCTCAGAGCAAGCAGCAAAGCAGATCAGCCTCAAATTCCCCAGCTCCCTCAGCATGGTGGTGAGTTACAGTCCTTTTCTGAGGAAAAAAGAAATGCCTCAGTCCTTTACTCTGCTGCTCTTCCTTTCTCTTTGCCTCTGGGTTGCCTCTGTCATCTCCTTCTCTCACAGATTTACAGATTTACCTCATTTGTGAGGGGAAAACTTAGCTTTGCTATGAAGATCCCACAACAACTTTGTGGTGAAGCTATGTTTCTCTCACATAAGTACAGGAAATGGAGGGAGTTGGTGGGTTTTCCAACTGGAGACGGAGAAGACGACAGAGGCAAAGAAAAAGGAAGTGCAGCATAGCCAAGTTTCTCCCTCACAAGCAAATGGTGTGAAATAGATGGTTTTGCCACTGAATGAGAAGGAGACAACAGAGTCAAAGAGACAGGTAGATTGGAAGAAGCAAGAACTGAGACCCTCTTCTTTACCGCCTCCTTCTCCCTCTAAAATGGCCAATCTAAAGTTACATTTTAACATAACTTGGAACACAAGATTCCAACCTTCCCAAATAAAAGTCTGATGCCCCTTAAAAATTCACCCTCACTCCCCACTACTTCAACCTGAGCCAAAAAACCTCCCCAGGCCATGTTTCCAACTGAGTGCAACACCAGTTCCATCTGGACTGGTGTTGCACTAGAGCCCGAAACACCTTTTCATCACAAACCACACTTTGACCAGTAATCAGTTTATTCAGAGAAGAGTGTATAAATAATAAGCAAATCTAAAAAGTAGAATCAAAGTTCAAAAAGTTATTTCCAAGATAGCCAAGAATACAAAATCCTTTCAAATACAGTTTCAAGAGTCAATCCACAGAGATAACCATAAACATGATAGCATGTATCCAAGGCAGGCAACCTATGCCACAAATGAACTAGAAACAGGAACAAACATAGAAATTGAATACATGAATTCCAACAATGTAAGTCCAAAAACCAAGAGCTGTTCACCTGAACTAAATGTTGCTCTCACAAAGGACTGTACCAGTAGAAACCCCTCCCATGACATCATTCCTCACACACTTGCTTTTCCTCTTCTTACCTCTAAGCAGTTGGGAAAAGTGTGTTTTTCTTTGTTGTATACTCTTGCCTCCGAAGTTCCAAGTGCATTGATCTGGACAAACATTTGTCTCCCACATTTCTCTCAGCCTGCACTTCTGGCAAGTTCTCATGAGAATGGATTTCACTTTCTCCTATCTCATGGGAACGGTCAGGAGAATCCAAAGCAACTCTCTCCAGACCACTTCTATCATCCTCTGGGTCCTCTGAATCTATCTCAGCATCCCCTTCATTCTGAGCACTCAACATCTGACCAGGTTACAAGAACTGGATCTATTGGTGGTGCCCCCTTTGTCATAGGTCACTTTAGTAACTTTAGTGCATAGTGAAAGGAAATGTGTAGAGGTAAAACACTTGGAGAAGGGAACGGCGGGTTCTGATGGCTACTCTTCTGTAGCACTGCATGTGACCTCCTTCTCTAAAACTTAGGCTCAGAGCCACTGTGGATTGCTTAAAAGACTTGTGAGGACTGCACCCCCCCCCCAGGCTGCAAGTTGTGCAGGCCTGATTTAGAACACCCTTTGTTTAATTATATGCCCCTATGATGATTGTATGGATGAGATACCTCCAAAAGATCCTGGTTTTTGCAGTCTTGGAGACCTTCCACACAGCGATATAACCCAGACTATCAAGGCAGATAATCAACAATATCTGGTTTGAACTGGATTATCTGAGTCCACACTGCCATATAGTCCAGTTCAATGTTGATGTTATACAGCTGTGTGGAAGGGGCTTAGGTCGGGTCTTGCAAACTCAGTGCCATGGCTTCATTGATAGAGTGTATGCTATGTGGCCTCTCTATTTCCTTGCTACCTTCAGCTTTACCAATTATTCAGAGACATAGCCTTGGTCTCATTGTACCTTTGAGGGTTGGATATGATTGTTTGTCTCAGATTATCACTGAAAAATGCCCAATGAGCTATATTTAGCAAGTGCAATATTATAATGGTGACTCGTGAAAGTTTGAGCCTTAATTATTTTTGAGAACATGAAAATAGGTGGGAAACAGGTGCTGGTTTTTGTAATGCATTGCTTGCCACTTTCTATTCTCTTCTAATCTGAGAAGCGACATTTCGTATTAAATTTAAAAGCAGTTTAGCCATAGACCCTTCTATAGTGTTTGGAGCACTATCGTTTTCTTTTATGGTTAATTTTCAAGTATATTTTGTAGCAAGACTCTCTTGAAAGGAGTTGCAGAATTCATGTTTCTGATGCCTACGCCATTATGAGTAATAAGATAGCAAAGAAAAATGAGCTCTCTTGGGAAACCTGACAGCTTAAATTAGGCCTCGGGAGCACAATATCCATCTTGAAATGCCAGCTGCCCTTTTAAAACGGAAGTAATAGAAAGGCTAGCCAAATGTGAATTTTTGTTGCAGGTATGTGTGTGAGAGAGCGAAATCCTTTTACTTCAGCTCAGAGGCATTTGATCTCTGATGGTAATATTAAAATCCTATTTAGCTTCTCCGGTATTCATGACATTAAAAGAAAGGAGGAAAATATGTTGGGGGTGTTTCCTGGGGGATCTTATACAATCATGATATAGGAAAATAAAATTGCTGTGGCAGGGTCTGGAAGGAGACAGAGGCAGAGCAAGCAGGGAGAAACAGCTGGGATTTCAAGGAGTTATAGTCCCAAAAAGTAACCCTGTCAAGCACTTGGAACCAAGACATGAAGATATTTCTTTGTGTTCCTTTTTCATAATGTTGTTCTCTTGGCCAGAGATAGGAGATTTAGCACAAAAGTGTTAATATGTTTTTTTAAAATACATTAAAGAGAGCCAGCATGACATAGTGGTTTGAGCATTGGACTATGGCCCCATCTACACTGCCATTACAATGCAGACTGAATTGTTCAGTCGGCATTATATGAGACTACATTGACCATATAATGCAGTATACATGGGACTCTGGAGACCAGGGTTTGGGTAAGTCACACACTCTTAGGCCCTTTCACATTGCTCCTATATCCCAGGATCTGATCCCAGGGCAATTCTACACAGGGCTTTAACTCAAGCTCAGTTGGGTTTCTTAAACCCGATTGGGCCCAGGTTGAAGTCCAGACACCTCCCCCCAACATCCGAGTTTTCCTCGGGGGGTGTCCAGCTGTCAAATTACTTTGGCACAAATTACTTTGTGCCAAAGCAATTTGTTTTTGTGTGGGGCATTGTTTGGACACCCTACATGAAAACATGGGAGGGCACACATTTTCGGTGATGTCTGGATGCGCCCCCACATTATCTTGCGGTGAAGACTCATATAAATCCAGTTTAAAGCAGATAATCTGGGATCAGATCCTGGGATATAAGGCAGTGTAGAAGGGCCCTCAGTCTTAGAAGAGAGCAAAGTAAGCCCCCTCTGAATAAATCTTGCTAAGAAAATCCTGTGATAGGGCTACAGCTGGTTACATTAATTTCAGAAAATCCAATTTCTCAGTCACCCACCCAACCACTGAAAATGAATGCTTTCAAAAATAAAAAAGCTACACACAGGAGAGATGTTGGATTCAAACATTTTATCTGTAAGCCACCTTCCTTCATCAATACAAAACCTTAGAATATACATTACTCCAGTTTAAGGAAACAAATAGAGGGTCCATCAGCTAGTTTTCTGAACCCCCTTCCATCAGTATTCAACAAGACCTATTCTCATAATTTTAGAAATATTTTACAAGACAACACAGTTCAACCACGAAACTGCTCTTTGTCTACTTCTTCCACTGTTCTCACCCTTGTATCTTTTTCTTTCTGCCTGTAAATACTCTTATGATTTCTAATTTCTTTTCAATATTTGCTTTGTGAATGACAAAAAGTGGGCTGCTGTTAAGTTACTAGGTAGCAGAGCTAGCAAAATGCTCAATGTACACTGTGCACTGATGTAGATATCACAGTGTTGTGCTTCATGCACTGATGCGCATTACGCACTGGTGTGCATCACACATTGATGCGTATTGGTCATGATGTGCATTGCGTACTTTTGCCAGTGACCCAATACTTTGAACTTCACCTAACAGTGATTTTTTGCACCTTTGCTTCTTAGCAAAGTATATATAAAGTTATTTCAGGTGAATGATGATACAGGGTTTTGGTAATTATTTCTTTTATTGAACAAAGCCCCTGGGGGCTTTGTTGCTAAAACGAAATTAACAAATAAACTGTGACAATGCAAACTTTATTTTTAAAAATGTGCCAGAAATAAAGGAAAGGGGAAAGGGGTTAGAGAAACCCAAAAACAATATTTAAAAAACCAGACCTTTGTGCTATTATTCTCTCTGGGCTATTTTCGTTTTTGCAAAACAGCTTACTGCCTGGAGCAAGTACTGAAACATCTTTTGGCAGTTTTGTGGCAATAGTAACATAGTTAATATTGCAAAAGCCTCATTCCTGAAACATTCCTCTGTGTTGGTAACACATGCATAACCTCCAACATTTCCCAGATGAAAACTGGGACATATGCGATGAAATAACATCGGAATACAATCTGCTATTCTGTAAATATCGGGGAACTTGGGGAATGACTATAAAAAGAATTATTTATATTTGTACACGTACATAATGAGGTACAGTTTTGAGAAGAAAGATCCTGTCTGATCTTGGAAACTTAGCACGTATAGGAGATTGTCAACAATTACCAGGGACTGTAGGCTATATGGTAAGACACCCGAATCTGTGGAGGATACATTTCTGACCAGACCATGGATATGACCAAATGCTATTAAATTACCTGGCATCTAGTCCCTTGATACAATGGACTTGCATTGGAGGACCTAGACATTCCTGGAGAGTCAACAGGCACATCTACACTGACAATTTAATCTAGTTTGAAGGCAGCCTCCCTGCTCACTGCACCATAAGGGTTTTCAAATAAGGTAAGAAAAGTAGGAGAATACCAAACTAGAACCCTTAATGTGCATCAGTGAACTATAGCGCAAACCAGGGCTTCTTTAACTTTTTCACTTGGAACCCACTTTTAGCCTGAGAAATTTTTATGTGACCTTGGGTATTAGGTATATAAAATAGGTATAAAAATCAAACATTTACTGACAATAAATCAGTATTTGCAAGGCTTGCTAAATAGCTTGATTTTCCTTTTTATTAAGTATAGTTGAAGCATCTTCTGCAGAGTCCACACAACAGATTCATGTAAATGTCTAAAACAGCTACTAGGTGGCATTTGGAAACCTTTTAGGTAAAGATTTTCTCCTGACATTAAGTCCAGTTGTGTCCGACTCTGGGAGTTGGTGCTCATCTCTATTTCTAAGCCAAAGAGCCAGCGTTGTCCATAGACACCTCCAAGATCATGTGGCTTGTATGATGCTGTTACCTTCCTGCCAGAGTGGTAGCTATTGATCTACTCACATTTGCATGTTTTTGAACTGTTAGGTTGGCAGAAGCTGGGGCTAATAGCAGTAGCTCATGCCTCTCCCCAGTTTTGAACCTGCAATCTTTCGATCAGCAAGTTCAGCAGCTCAGCAGTTTAACCCTGACACACTCTACTAATCTGCACATGTGCATTTTCGCAGGGGGAGTTAAAAAAAAACCCACCCTGCATTCTCCGCAGCTGTCAAGCCATGGATACTTTGGATCCTGAAACTAGTTTGAGGCCAGCTGTGTGGTGTATGGAAAAACCTTTTCCCCAAAACAGTTCAAAGGCTTGCAATGTAATCATCCATACAGTGAAACTGCCTCCCTTTATGGCGATTTCATACCAGATTAAGTGGTCAGTGTAGATGCGCCATTTTCCCCTGGTGTGAGAAGATAGCTAGAATGCTGTATGGTGGCAAGGAGGCAGTGAATAGCTCCTTGTGCAATGCCTCCCAAAACTGAGAGTGTAGACCCTTCCAGACCGGGCCCAAAATATGGGCCCTGTCGGACTTCTATCTGAGGTTTCCAGATGAAGAGAGGAAACCCTGCTTTGTCCTGAATTAATTAGATACCCTATTAGACCTGGGCCTTCCTGAAAGGCCTGGCCTCGGGTACCAGTGCTTTTTGGTTGCAATTACCATTATTCCCAGTCTGTATTGACAATAAGTGATGGGAGTTGTCATTCAATGGTATCTGAGCACCAAAATTTGGTAAAAACGAAAGAGTAGAGACCGCAGTGCAAAAAAATATAGTTGGCACTCTGTATCTATGGATTTTTTACCCATGGATTCAGTGGCCCTTTGAAAGCAACCCTAAGACTGATGTGGCCCTCAAAGACAATGGATTTGACACTCCTGGTGTAAAGCTCTTATGTAATGCCTAAGATTGTATTTCATAACATGTGAAGCTGTCCACTGCTTTCACCCTGACAACAATATACCTTCTGGGGCATTGTTAGCCTGCCCCTCTGTAATGCTGGAATTTTAATTTTGGAGGAATAGACAAATAGGATGTACTCATCTTTCCCAAGAGTGGATAATAGGCTTCCCATTCAGCTGATCAATCTTCCTTTATCACTTTCATTGATCCTGTCCTTTTGAGCTCTTTGTTCAATTTATCGTACTGTGCAAGCAGCACATTTTCTTTAAAAAAAATTAAGTAGCTTTATGGATGTGCTCCAAAACATTGAGGTCAAATGAGTTTGCAGGAAGGTGTAGGTTCTAACTTTTTGAAAAACACAGACTTGCATTTTGGGGGAGGACAGATAGGAAAAGACCTGCTTATTTCCATCTCATTTCTCAGGAGATTAATGACAACAAATATGTAGCTCAGTATTATAGTCTGCCACAATTTTCCTTATTTACAGGAACAACCCCCCACCCCCCACCCCCCAACACATACAAGTGCTTTGAATCTGTACTGCTTGTTTCTCTCTAATAATCTCCTTGGTTTATATAAACCACATTTTTAAAGCTTGCTATTATTTCCTTGACATTTTCCATTTATGTCCTCCTTGCCCTTGCTTCTCCCTGCTCCTGCTTCTTCTTTTGTTCCCTGTTTAGCTCAGTGCTGCTCTGGTTCCTGTTACAATATGCCTTATTCTAATGTTCTTCTCCCCTAGGTTTTCTCCTCTTAATATTGCACTGTTCTCTTTTTCAGCAATTAATAAATGGGGGGGGGGGGGTGTGAAATTTCCAGTAACATACAATGTTTTTCAACTATTGTGATAAAAATCCTACATTAAAGTTGTTACTCAGAAACATGTAGGACTTCATCACACTCAAAAAAACGTTTCTACACATTTAAGAAACTGCTACCTACGGAGCCCTTCACCAGGGGCGGCTCAACCATTACGCAAAGTAAGCATTCGCAGTATGGTTGATTTTGCCCAGGGCGCTCTTAAGGCACTCTTGGGGGAAAATAGACCTTGACATGTGTGAGTTGTAGTTACTGGGATGTATAGTTCACCTACAATCAAAGAGCATTTTGAACTCCACCAATGATGGAATTGAACCAAATATGGCACACAGAACTCCCACGACGAACAGAAAATATATATCAATGATTGGTTGGGGGGGGGGGGGCACCAAAATACTGTTTGCTTACCATTGAAAATTACCTAGGGCCGCCTCTGCCCTTCACATGATACAAGCTCATATCATGGGTTCCAGGTATTTTGCCATTTCTAAGGTGTGGTTTTTTCCTAAGCTTCCAAAGACAATTGGCAATCAACTTCTTTTTTAATTCCTGGCATAGAGACATATAAAAATGTGAAATTTAACATATGATGGGAATTCCCCATTGTTCGCTTGAAAAGAAAACGATGATGCCATTCTGGAGGGAGGAGTCAAGATGGGCAATATAGAATCCTTTCTTCCGCCATAATCTTCAGAACTGAGGAGGAAGGAACAATCATTTATATCTTTTTTAACCATTTAATTCGGAGCCCCCAGTAGCGCAATGGGTGCTGGCAGGACTGCTGACTGAAAGGTCGGTGGTTTGAATTCGGGGAGTGGGGTGAGCTCCCATCTGTCAGCTCCAGCTTCTCATGCAGGGACATGAGAGAAACCTCCCACCAGATGGTAAAACATCTGGCGTCTTCCTTGCAGACGGCCAATTCTCTCACACCAGAAGGGACTTGCAGTTTCTCAAGTAGCTCCTGACACCAAAAAAAAAAAAAAAAAAAAACCACATTTAATTCAACAGTTACTTTTTGAATTGAGAGGTATCTGTAGTTATAAATTGTAATATAAAAGAATATAGAATTGAAGAAATCCCGTTTAATGAATTCACGTTAAAAATACTTCCACAAGAACAAATATAGAAAATTGCTTCAAATACAATAAAACAGAGGAGGAGACAGTAGGAGGAGAATGTCTCCCATGTGATGGGAAAGCAAACAGATAATTTAAAAAGAAAGCAGAATGAATGAAAATGTGTGATGGGGATAAGAAAATTATTTGTTTAATTTCCAAACAGGGTGTTGCAAAGCTTAAGGGAAAAACAACAATCTCCAGCACTTTACTTATTGAGTGGGATGAAGCCCATAGATGTTGAATTATGTATTGATGGTTGAAACAGGTGTGGTTCCCTATTATTTTGGATGGAAGGATAGATGTTTATTAGATAATCTATATCTGTCTGGAGGACTTTTTTTAATCAACTGGAATCCCAAGGTGTGATCAACAATATAGTCTAATCAGCAGAGTTAGAATCAACACACAAGCACCCAGAAGTCTAAAAATCTCAGGTTATTTATACAAAAGAATGAGCAAACTCTATTTGCTTCTTTAAATTATACTGTTTATCCAGTATTGCGCTACCTCATATCCGCCGGGAAGTAGCAGCCAGTAATGCAAGGACCAAAGCATTGACATCTTCGGCCCATCCTCTGTTTGGAAAAAAACCCAAAATGCCAATGTCTTAAATTAAGAAATATTCCTAAGATCTACAGAGATACTTGCAGTAACACCTCAGCAAGTGAGAGTTCATAAGTGGCAGGCTAAAATCTGGAACCTCAACCAGTGGCTGATACCGAATGAGAAATTCCCACCTGGGCACACAAAAGACTGGGGGACTTGGAAGATGCCGAACAGACTGTGCTATGGGGCCACAAAGTGGAGTCCACGATATGTGAGCAAACCACAGACCACTTACTACAATGCGGTTTGAACCCTGCCACATGCACAGTGGAGGACCTTCTTACAGTGACACCAGAGGCACTCCAAGTGGCTGGCTTCTGGTCAAAGGAAATTTAATATAATGCCAAGTTTTTAACTTAGTTTGTGTGTGTGTCTTTAATACATTATAACTGTTTTCTAAATTCTCTTCTGACACAATAAATAAATAAAATTTGATTCTTGATTAATATTTTATTCTTTAGAGTCATAAATAATCAGATATATGCTCCCCTTGAGGAGGAACATACATTCTTAGTATGTAGGCACTTTACATTCATTACATTACATTACATTACATTACATTACATTACATTACAGGCAAGTTAGATAAGGCATCATGTGAACTGAACCTTTTTCCTATTAGAAAAAGGGCTTAATTTTTGCAAAATGCAACACCAAACTAGCACTCAGCCTGTCTCATTGTGGCATATCTTATGTTGAATGGCACAGGTGGCCAATGGTGAATCTCATGGCTACTGCATGCAAATCACATGTACATTGCGTGTATGTGTACTGTATGCAATAACTGGCAACTATTTACTCCGTACTCAAGTAGACACCTAAATAACCTTCACATCCTGTTTCTCAGTCAGATAAAAGGTTTAGGATTTAATGTGCTCTTGCCCTACACAGGAAGGCTTGTCAAGGTTTAATGATATGCCATCTAATGTTTATGACCTGAATTCTATTGTTAGTTCTGCAGAGTAAACTCACTGAATCATTAAGACTTGCCTATGTGTTGATTTTCCACTCAACAATTGACTCAATGTATCTATTTTAGATGTGACTAATCAGTGGATTCAGCTTGCTGTGTTTATGTTTTTTAAATGTTTAATGTTTTACATGGTAAAATTGCCTAATGCACACACTTTTTTCCTTCTTGTCACGTGCACAGTTTCTTTCTTACGAACACATTCTCCACACCCAGCAATCTTCATCAGGTTCACTGAGAGGCCAGGGAGCCGTGTTGCTTTGCTAACATCCCAAAGTGATTCTAGTCAAGGTTGTCACTTCCCCACAGATTTGTGTGTGTGTGTGTGAGAGAAGCAATTTGAGAAACTGTAAGTTGCTTCTTGTGTTAGAGAATTACCCATCTGCAAGAACGTTGCCCAGAGGACACCCAGATGTTTTGATGTTTTACCATCCTTGTAGGAGGCTTCTCTCATGTCTCCGCATGGGGAGCTGGAGCTGACACAGGGAGCTCATCCATGCTCTCTCCAGATTCGAACCTCCAACCTGTCAGTCTTCAGTTCTGCTGGTACAAGGGTTTAATCCATTGCACCACCGAGGGCTCCTTTATCCACAGATAACAGAAATGGAGAAAGAGTTGTCTCTAAGCAGAGCTGTGGAAGATGGGGAGACTCGTGTATCCTGTGGTCATTATCAGCACTGTTATTTTCACATTGGTATTATCAATGGGGAAATAATATTAGGATTATTGAGCAGAGCACATGTTAGTGAGACTAAGGTCTGTCCTCTCAATCCCAACCTAACAATCCCACATGTTTCTAATGAGCTAAACGTATGTGGATTCAAAATTTCTGACCAGTTATTAATTGAGCAATTTATGCAATTGGTTCAGCTCACCAGGCTCCCAAGGCAATGTACAGCAGACAAAACAGATTAAAACACTATAAAAAACAATGTTTAGCATATGTTTTGAAATCTGTAATTCCTTGCTACTTCTAGATCCAGTCGAACAGAATTACTGTCAAGAGAAAGTCTGGGTCAGGGGACCTTGGAGAATTATGGGATCTTTCCAGTAAAACCGATTACACCTTCCAATAAACAGAAAGAAGAAAAAAGTGATTGATCATAAAATGCCAAGTCATTCTTGGAACACATTTTATTTGGCTTCAGATAATGTAATGATGAAGAAGGAGGTTTTCTCTTATCCAGATCTGAAGAGCAATCAGCCTACTAATGCTTTGTGTATAGATTATTTAAAAAACATTTTCGTTCTTCTGGCTGTACAGCTGGGTCGTGTCATCCAGTGACTTGAGCTAAGAAGCCATCAATCACACGCAGTCCTGCAGTCAGATTGACTCCAATTATGTTGTTCTGTGGCATTATTTAAGAATGTTCATAGAGTGGGCAATAAAATTGTCTTGAATCCGTTCCACCGCTTCATTCACAATCAAAGTCTTGCCAATAGGAAAGAACCAGTGGGATCTGTAACAAAATGTTCCAGTGCATCACCACATCTGCTCTTCTTCGAACTACAAACATTTCCAAGCACAGGTCCCAAGATATTGCTGGTCTCTATTTCTTCTCAAGTCAGGTCAGCACAGCCAATATAGCCAGGGATAATGAGACCTGTAATCCAACAGCATCCAGGGCATCAAGGTTTTTAGGCCCTTTCCATGTTGTAGTTAGAGTGACTCTAGATGTGGATGCAGTATGTCCTGTGGGCTGCACAGGGCCTTATGGCTGCTGTTTTAGTCTTTACCATTAACACAGATTTATCAAAAACAAGTCATGCCAGTCTACTCTGATCTCTTTTTTCAATAGAGTTACAAGCTGGGTAGATGCAGGGAATACTGTGGATGTAGCGTACCTGGATTTCAGTAAGGCCTTTGACAAGGTCCCCCATGACCTTCTGGCAAACAAACTAGTCCAATGTGGGCTAGGCAAAACTACGGTTAGGTGGATCTGTAATTGGTTATGCGAGCGAACTCAGAGGGTGCTCACCAATGCTTCCTCTTCATCCTGGAAAGAAGTGACGAGCTTAGTGCTGCAGGGTTTCGTCCTGGGCCCGGTCCTGTTCAACATCTTTATTAATGACTTAGATGAAGGGTTAGAAGGCATGGTCATCAAGTTTGCAGATGACACCAAATTAGGAGGGATAGTTAATACCCCAGAAAATAGGAGCAGAATTCAAAACGATCTTAACACATTAGAGAGATGAGCCAAAACTAACAAAATGAAGTTCAATGGGGACAAATGCAAGATACTCCACTTAGGCTGAAAAAACAAAATGCAAAGATACAGAATGATGGACACGTGACTCGAGAGCAGTACGTGTGAAAAAGATCTTGGAGTCTTTGTGGACAACAAGTTAAACATGAGCCAACAATGTGATGCAGCAGAAAAAAAGCCAATGGGATTTTGGCCTGCATCAATAGGAGTCTAGTGTTAAGATCCAGGGAAGTCATGCTACCCCTCTATTCTGCCTTGGTTAGACCACACCTGGAATACTGTGTCCAATTCTGGGCACCATAATTGAAGGGAGATATTGACAAGTTAGAATGTGTCCAGAGGAGGAGAACTAAAATGATCAAGGGTCTGGACAACAAGCCTATGAGGAGCAGCTTAAAGAACTGTGCACGTTTAGCCTGAAGAAGAGAACGCTGAGAGGAGACATGATAGCCATATATTCATATGTGAGAGGAAGTCATAGGGAGGAGGGAACAAGCTTTTTTTCTACTGCCCTGCAGACTAGGACATGGAACAATGGTTTAAACTAGAAGAAAGGAGATTCCATCTGAACATTAGGAAGAATTTCCTGACTGTGAGAGCTGTTCAGCAGTGGAACTCTCTGCCCTGGAATGCGGTGGAGGGTCCTTCTTTGAAGGCTTTTAAACAGAGGTTGGATGGACATCTGGCGGGAGTGCTTTGAATGCAATTTTCCTGCTTCTTGGCAGGGGGTTGGACTGGAGGTCTCTTCCAACTCTATGATTCTATTACTCTATTATTATATCTAAAATTATCTGGCCCCTGCCATCAAAAAATCATCCAAAATGTTTCTTTCTTGCTCCAAGAGCAGCGATGTTGTTCTGGCACACCTAGAAATACACCTTCTGAAATTCAAACCCCTTAAAATAAAACCAGAAATGGATATCTGAAAAGTTTTGGTGTTGATGATGATCCTCCTCCTCCTGCATCTTCTGCTTCATCTTTTGTTTTGTTTTTTGGCCATTGCTGGACCGGATAAAGCTTGTGAAGTAAACATTTCGCTTCTAAACCAGTCATGGGCAAATTTTCTAATTTGGAGGCTGAGCAGGATGGACAGGCAAGGAGTTCTCCCCAAGTCCCTGCCCTGCCCTGCCCTTTCCTCTCCTTCCTCTTCACTTTCGGAGGCAGAAAGTGAAGGAAAAACATTTGGATCCCGAAAGGGTTAGCCTCCTGATATAGAATCCTAGAATCCCAGAGCTGGAAGACATCCCCAAGAGCTATCAAGTCCAACCCCCTGCCATGCAGGCAGACACAATCAAAACACTCTCAACAGAGCCTCTGCGAAAAAGCCTCCAGAGAAGGAGACTTCACCACACTCCAAAGCAGCCTATGCCACTCTCCAACAGCTCTTATTCTCAGGAAGGTCCTCCTAATCTTTTCAGATATCTTGAATATCTTTCCCTGCCATTTGAACCCATTGTCCCCTTTTACCCTGGTCTCTAGAGCAGCAGAAAGTCGGTTTCCTCCTCCTCCTTTGAAATCTTGAAACATAATTCTGAGGTTCCCTCTCTTACCTTCTCTTTTCCAAACTAAACATCCCCCAGGAGGAAAGGAGGAAGGATAAAGAGAAGGAAGAAAGGGAGGAAGAGAAGAATGGAAGGAAGGGTCAAAGTGGATGTAGGGAGGAAAGATGAAAGGAAGGCAAGGAAGGAGAAAGAGAGAGAGGGAAGGAGGGATGGAAGAGGGGAGTAAGGAAAGGTGAAAGGGTGGAAGGGAAGGAAGAGAGGGAGGGAAGGAGGAAGGAAAGAGAGAAGAAGGGAAGGATAGGATGGTGTGAGAGAGGAGGGCCTGAGGAAAGAGCCCAAGGGGCCACATCCAGCCCCCATGTCTATTTACCCATACCAGCTCTAGACCCACCATACTTTTCCATTTCAGAGGCAGTCTAACAAACATGGAAGGCATCAGGCTATGGAAATCTAGCATATGTGTAGATAATTTATCCTAATATTACTTTTCAGAAGCTGGATGAAATTGCTGTTCATAGCCGGTTGACTTGCTGTTTACACCATTTGAGGACTCAAGGTAGTTCACAAAAGTTAAAGTAAATGAAACCAATAAATTCACATCATATAAAAGTTGAAAATGTCTTGAACTATCATTTGGTTTTTTTCCTGAATTTTTCTTTTCCACCCCTTCCTCCCATGGATTTTCACATTTCTATGTGGAACTGCAATTTACTACGGTGTTTTGGAGAGCAAAAATATCTTGCCTCAGTTCTGCCACATGCTCCTTACAGATTATTCACAGGGAGAAAGGTGAATGCAATTTTTTGCCAGGGAGAACATTTGACTGGGAAGCTTTAATGGGGTCAGGAGGCCATCTTGGTAAGCATTGTCTGCTTTCCCTACTTGGCATACAATGGATTAAGACCTAGGCGGTTCCCCAAAGGAGAAATTCTCAACCTTGCAATTATAGAGCACCGTGCAGCTCTCATTTTCTCCTTAACTGATTATTTACAGTAAGAAAAATAGATGGAAGCAGAAATGGAAGAACTAGGAAGGGTTATTGGCAGAAGTACCGGACTGTGATGCAGTTAGTTAGTTGTTGTTCATTCGTTCAGTCGTCTCCGACTCTTCGTGACCTCATGGACCAGCCTACGCCAGAGCTCCCTGTCGGCCGTTACCACCCCCAGCTCCCTCAAGGTCAGTCCAGTCACTTCAAGGATGCCATCCATCCATCTTGCCCTTGGTCGGCCCCTCTTCCTTTTGCCTTCCACTTTCCCCAGCATAATTGTCTTCTCTAGGCTTTCCTGTCTCCTCATGATGTGGCCAAAGTACTTCAACTTTGTCTCTAGTATCTTTCCCTCCAGTGAGCAGTCGGGCTTTATTTCCTGGAGGATGGACTGGTTGGATCTTCTTGCAGTCCAAGGCACTCTCAGCACTTTCCTCCAGCACCACAGCTCAAAAGCATCGATCTTCCTTCGCTCAGCCTTCCCTAAGGTCCAGCTCTCACATCCGTAGGTGACTACAGGGAATACCATGGCTTTGACTAGGCAGATCTTTGTTGCCAGTCTGATGTCTCTACTCTTCACTATTTTATCGAGACTGGACATTGCTCTCCTCCCAAGAAGTAAGCGTCTTCTGATTTCCTGGCTACAGTCTGCATCTGCAGTAATCTTTGCGCCTAGAAATACAAAGTCTGTCACGGCCTCCACAGTTTCTCCCTCTATTTTCCAGTTGTCAATCATTCTTGTTGCCATAATCTTGGTTTTTTTGACGTTTAGCTGCAACCCGGCTTTTGCGCTTTCTTCTTTCACCTTGATTAGAAGGCTCCTCAGCTCCTCCTCGCTTTCGGCCATCAGAGTGGTGTCATCTGCATATCTGAGGTTGTTAATGTTTCTTCCAGCAATTTTCACCCCAGCTTTGCATTCATCCAGCCCCGCACATCGCATGATGTGTTCTGCATACAAGTTAAAAAGGTTGGGTGAGAGTATGCAGCCTTGCCGTACGCCTTTCCCAATCTTGAACCAGTCTGTTGTTCCGTGGTCAGTTCTGACTGTTGCTACTTGGTTCTTGTACAGATTCCTCAGGAGAGAGACAAGGTGGCTTGGGATGCCCATCCCACCAAGAACTTGCCACAATTTATTATGATCCACACAGTCAAAGGCTTTAGAATAGTCAATGAAGCAGAAGTAGATGTTTTTCTGAAACTCCCTGCCTTTCTCCATTATCCAGCGGATATTGGCAATCTGGTCTCTCGTTCCTCTGCCTTTTCTAAACCCAGCTTGAACATCTGGCAACTCTCGCTCCATGTATTGCTGGAGTCTTCCTTGCAGGATCTTGAGCATTACCTTACTGGCATGAGAAATAAGGGCCACTGTACGGAAGTTTGAGCAGTCTTTCGCATTTCCCTTTTTTGGTATGGGGATATAAGTTGATTTTTTCCAGTCTGATGGCCATTCTTGTGTTTTCCATATTTGCTGGCAAATGGCATGCATCACCTTGACAGCATCATCTTTTAAGATTTTAAACAGTTCAGCTGGGATCCCGTCATCTCCTGCTGCCTTGTTGTTAGCAATGCTTCTTAAGGCCCATTCAACCTCACTCCTCAGGATGTCTGGTTCTAATTCATTCACCACACTGTCAAAGCTATCCTCGATATTGTTATCCTTCCTATACAGATCTTCTGTATAGTCTCGCCACCTTCTCTTGATCTCTTCAGCTTCTGTTAGGTCCCTGCCATCTTTGTTTCTTATCATACCAATTTTTGCCTGAAATTTACCTCCAATGTTTCTAATTTTCTGGAAGAGGTCTCTTGTCCTTCCTATTCTGTTGTCTTCTTCCACTTCCATGCATTGCTTGTTTAAAAATAGTTCCTTATCTCTTCTGGCTAACCTCTGGAATTGCGCATTTAACTGGGCATATCTCCCCTTTTCACTGTTTCCTTTTGCTTTCCTTCTTTCTTGGGCTACTTCCAGTGTCTCAGCAGACAACCATTTTGCCTTCTTGGTTTTCTTTTTCTTTGGGATGTACTTTGTTGCCGCCTCCTGAACAATGTCGCGGACTTCTGTCCATAGTTCTTCTGGGACTCTGTTTACTAAATCTAGTCCTTCAAATCTGTTCTTCACTTCCACTGTATATTCGCTAGGAATGTTAGTGAGATCATATCTAACTGGTCTGTGTATTTTCCCTGATCTCTTTAGTTTTATTCTAAATTGGGCAATAAGAAGTTCGTGATCTGAGCTACAGTCAGCCCCTGGTCTTGTTTTCACCGACTGGATGGATGTCCGCCACCTTTGGCTGCAAAGGATGTAGTCAATCTGATTTCGGTGTTGACCATCTGGTGAGGTCCATGTATAAAGCCGTCTTTTAGGTTGTTGGAAGAGAGTATTCGTTATACACAGCGAGTTTTCCTGGCAGAATTCTATCAGCCTGCGTCCCGCTTCATTTTGTTCTCCCAGACCATGCTTGCCTGTGATCCCAGTTGTCATTTGACTTCCCACCTTAGCATTCCAGTCTCCTGTAATGAAAATAATGTCTCTTTTTGGTGTATTATCCAGTAGGTCCTGCAGATCCTCATAGAACTGATCTACTTCTGCTTCTTCAGCAGCTGTGGTTGGGGCGTATATTTGGATCACTGTGATGTTGAAAGGCTTTCCTTGCACTCGAACTGAGATCATTCTGTCATTTTTTGGGTTGTATCCAAGCACCGCTTTAGCGAATTTCTTATTAATTATGAAGGCTACTCCATTTCTTCGATGTTCCTCTTGTCCGCAGAAGTAGATCTGGTGGTCATCTGATGTGAAGTGGCCCATTCCAGTCCATTTCAGTTCGCTGACCCCCAGAATGTCTATCTTTAGTCTTGACATCTCACCAATAACAACATCCAATTTGCCCTGGCTCATAGATCTTACATTCCAGGTTCCTATGGTGTGTTGATCTTTAGAGCATCGGATTCGTCGTTCACCTCCAGTACCGTCGGCCGCTAGCCTTCCTTTCGGCTTTGAGCTAGCTGCGTCATCACATCTGGGGCTAGTTGAACTTATCCTCTGCTCCTCCCCAGTAGCATTTTGGCCATCTTCCGACCTGGGAGTCCCATCTTCCAATGGCATACCGACATATCTCTGGTTGTACTGGTCCATTTAGTTTTCTTGGCAAGGATACTGGAGTGGTTTGCCATTGCCTTCCCCAGGGATCACGCTTGGTCTGACCTCTCTGCCACAACCGTCCCGTCTTGGGTGGCCCTTCACGGTTTCGCTCATGACATCATTGAGGTGCTCAAGCTCCAGCGCCCCGACAAGGCGGCGATCCTTTGCTGGAGAGTTAGTTAGTAGCCAGCTGCATTAAATCACTACTGACAGAGGTCATGAGTTCGAAGCCAGCCTGGGATGGGGTAAGCTCCCGACCATTAACAGTGTAGCTTGCTGTCGACTTATGCAGCCCTAAAGACAGTTGCATCTGCCAAGTAGGAAATTTAGGTACCACTTTATGCAGGGAGGCTAATTTAACTGATTTACGATGCCATAAAACCTTCCAGCAGTGTACAGAAGAATGAGGAAGTACTCCATCAAAGGACCCGGTGTCACAAGTGGATGGTGAAGCAGCTCCCCTGTGGCTAGAACCAATCATACCCTCATGAAGCCAGAAAAGCTGGAATGTTAAATTGCCTCCATGTCTTTCTATATATGTTGTATGTCTAAATGGCATTGAATGTTTGCCATGCATATGTGCATTGTAATCCTCCCTGAGTCCCCTGTGGAGTGAGAAGGGTGGAATATAAATATTGTAAGTAAGTAAGTAAGTAAGTAAGTAAGTACATAATAATGGAGGCAGACATTACCTGAAGCCTCCCATTAAATCCCATGAAATGAGATGAGACCTTAATGGATGAAGCTACTAGGGCAGAGGGAATGGGAGCATTTACTCTTCAGATTCTGCCTGGCCAAATGAAATATTCCTTGAGTACTTAAATTTCTGGGATTTCAGTCACTGTTCCAAGAAAAATGGTCAGACAATGTTACTAAGCTCATGATTGCTCTGCAAATGCAAGGGTTGGAGGTATGAATGGTTTTCATTTAGACAAGCATGATTCTTATTTGATAAGACAATGCCTTGATTTTGACCCTCTCCCCACAATGGCTCGATAAAAGATCTCGTTGTGGTCAGAGGTTTTGACCAGGTTCAGAGGCGAGTGATTTCATAACCAGCTCTCTATCCAAACCAAGGCATTCTTGCAAGGGTCCTTCTTCCTCTTTGCCACACTGATTTTGCAGAGCATGGCATAGCATTATAATTTGCATGCCCATTTTTCTGGAAATCTCTTTGGGATTTTATAACTTCATTCTGTTAGGAGAACCCCACAGGGACAGCCATGTTAGTTTGTCACAAGAAAGGCTATAGAAAACCTTTGATGGCTTAACTAACAATTTAAAGAACAACTGTATTTGGATTAGGCTTTTGGAGACAAAAGCTTAATCCAAGATTTGTGGAGTACAGTCTTGTGTGGCTGATATTTGTGTATATGTTGAGCAAAGGGCTCAGGGATGGATGTGGAAGAAAGGAAATGAAAAAGCCACAATTGGGGAATGATCTTCAAAGCTGTGATTTAGCAATTTTTGAGAGGTGACCTCTTGCTGAACTTTATCCATCAGTGGGCACATTTACACTGTAGAGTTAATTAAGTTTGACACTACTTTAACTGCCATGGCTCAATTCTATGGGATCATAGGAACTGTAGTTTTACAAGGTCTGTAGCCTTTTCTGCCAAAGAGTGCTGCAAATCCCAGGACTCCACAGCACTGAGCCATGGCAATGAAAATGGTGTCAGACTGCATTTTTTATTTCATGTCAGGACCAACTTGAGAAACTGCAAGTCCCTTCTGGTGTGAGAGAATTGGCCATCTGCAAGGACGTTGCCCAGGGGATGCTCGGATGTTTTGATGGTTTACCATCCTTGTGGGAGGCTTCTCTCATGTCCCTGCATGGGAAATTGGAGCTGACAGAAGGAGCTCATCTGTGCTCTCCCCAGATTTGAACCTTTGACCTGTTGGTCTTCAGTCCTGCTGGCACAAGGGTTTAACCCCTACGCCACTGGTGACTCCATCAGACTGCATTTGTTTTATAGTACATAGCTAGCAAGTTTTTTCCCCAATTGGCTTCTAAAAATGGCAGTTTCTGTTCTCAGATTTATGTCTGTTTTGCATTTGGTTTGTCCCTTATAAAATGCAAAAGGGCATCACAATGTATGATGGCAGTGATCACATTGGAGGAAGACCAGGTGTGTGAATCATTAATATTGTAGATTATATCATTAGGCCCTGTAATCCCACTCCCCAGTTGATACAGGCTCAGGACTGACATCTAGGTCTGCCACAGGCTAGGTTCCTAGCTGTACTTCTGTCACAAGATACTCCTGAGTTAGTACTGTGTAGTATTGTGCTGGCAAAATGAGGCATTTTCATGTTGTTTGCTTAGTTAGCATTACACCATGGCACCCTCCCCTACTGAATCTTTGCAAATCTGTGTTCGGTGTAACCGCACCATTCCTTGCTGCTGCACTAGTGCAATCCAGTGACTCCCAGTGCTTCACCAGTGCAGTAACTCTCTCAGCCCATTACCTCCTATTTTTGCTTTATGCAGCCAACCATCATTCTCAGTATCCATGGCAACCCATCACCCTTAATGAGCAGTAGCTGTGAACAAGGGAAAGGGGGGGGGGGGTCGTTTCTACCCCAAGAATGTGGGATGTTTTCCATGAAAATGATTCAATTATATACCAGGAATTTGATAATTACTATTTTTAGCCTGTTTTTGTCTAAACACACTCCAATTTCTGTTCTATTTCTTCTCTCTGTCTGAACGGTTCTGTTTTTGTTTTGTTTTTGGTGTTTTTTTCTGCTGGGAAATGATTTCCAGCTTGAATTACAGTTGCTATGCTAATTAGGTTTAGTAAATGGAAGCATGTAGGAGAAGTTCATCTCAAATCAATGAAAGCCACTTAGGCCAGTAATATTGGAGTGGGGGGTTAATGGGGAAATTCAATGCCCCCTCATACTGCTGGATGATGACTGAGGTCAGTGGGTCAATACACTTGTCCCAAATGGTTCATAGATAGTTTATTTTTTATCTGTTGTTGTGGAAGAAGACCACCAGCCAAACTGTGTGTACATTGAGAGTCCATAAAATATGGGAGAAACTGTGAAATTCCAGCTGGCTGCCTCATGTTGGGATAAAACCATCTCAAGCATCTGGAGACAGATCTGAATGGACCTGCAATGCCATTTGGAACCAGTGGGGCATAGGGGTTTGAGCACTGGGCTATGACTCCGATGACCAGAGTTGAAATCCCCACTTGGCCATGGATGGGTGACCTTGGGCAAGTCAAATTCTCAGACTCAGAGGGGGACAAAGACAACACCCCCTCTGAATAAATCCTGCCAATTGTTGTCATAAACTGAAAATGACTTAAGGCACACAATAACAACAAAAATAGCATGGCATTTGGAGCAACCTATGTAGTAGAGTCTCATCATATGAGCATGACAGCAGTCTGGATAGATGGATCCAGAATAGAGATAAAATCTAGACCAGTGGCCCCCAAACATTGGCCCTCCTGATGTTTTGGACTTCAACTCTCAGAAGACCCAGCCAGCTAGCCCAATGATCAGGGATTCTGGTGCTGAAATCCAAAAACATCTGGAGGGTGAAGGTTTGGGGATCACTGGTCTAAATTTTATCTCTATTCTGGGTCCATCTTTCCAGACTGCTGTCATGCTCATTTCTATAATCAGTTTGAGGCACTTTTAGCCAACCCTGATGCAATTTACCTCATTCCCCAGTGGAGATTAATCTCATTGTTTATTCCACCCGAGTCTTCCACCAGACACAGCATTCTATTTATCTATCTCACCCAGGGTTTTACAATTTTACTCTTTGCATTTGGCCAGCTCGCCTTGTTTAAATTCTTTTATCATTTTATATTTTGCATTATTATGTTATTGTCATTATTTTATTGTATTACTTTGTTATCATCAGCATTTATTTCATGTTATTGTCTGTTGTATGTATTTTATTTTGCCTTATTGTAATTACTTGGCCTTGGCCTCATGTTAGCCGCTCCAGGTCCCTTCGGGGAGATGGTGGCAGGGTATAAATAAAATTATTATTGTTATTATTTTTGTTATTGTTATTATTGTTATTGTTATTATTATTATTATTATTGCCTAATTCATCCTTACCTACATCCCTTGCCTACATCCCTTGCTTGCATCACAAAGACTTAGGGATGGAAATAATATTCATAATTATGTGTTCTTAAGTTGAAAATGTGAGAGTCAGTGCAGTGTTTTGAGTGTTGCTCTGTAGACAAGTTTGAATCTCTGCTTGGAAATGGAACTCCATTCTCTTAGTAACAGAAGGAATCAAAAGGAAAACCCCTCTGAACAAATCTTGCCAAAATCCCCCTGTGATGGGGTTTTCCTAGGCTCGCTGTAAGTTAGAAATGACTTGAAGGCACACAACAAGAAGAATCTGAACTATGGGTTTCCCGATCCATTGAAAAACGTAGTAGACCACAGAGAATTTTGCACAATTTCTTTCAGGTATTTGACATCTCAGAGTGTTGTGCAGTCATTGCTCTGTGAAAGAAAAATATGCAAAAATGTGTTTCTTCTGGAGAAAACACCATTTGCAATGCAACGTGTATGAGTGTAGAAAATAGTTTATTTGTCCCCTCATATAAAAATAAAATAGATATGGATACCTTTTTTTCCAGACTCAATATTTTGCCCTCAAATCTTAGGGCATGGGTGTTGCTAACCTTACATGTCAGTTATGCTATTTGGTCCTCCCCTCCACCTACATATAAAATGGGGTAAGAATGGGGTAGGGATCTTAATTTCTACACCAACACTGGAGAGCAGTCTTGTATTAGTTGTGGGTCTAGTTTCAGGGCTGGACAGATATGCTGGATCACCACTTTTTCAACCTGAAATGCAGGTATAGGCATAGAAAGCTTTCCCACATTTCATTTAGTTATTTTGGATCGTAAGAAAACAAGAGAACCCCGCTTGTCCAGGTTTTGGTGTGACTTCAGTGTTGAATGAGATTCCGCCCATCATGTCATTCTATACCAAACAGACTTAGGCTGTTATGACACATTTATTATTACCTGTGATTTAACTCCAAAATGTGATACTATAAAAATAGCTCATTTGGGGGCGGGGCAAGAAAACACATTTCTACTTGATAAATGAGTCAGAGCCTTTTAAAAGTCTTCCAGAATTG
This sequence comes from Anolis sagrei, assembly GCF_037176765.1. Taxonomy (NCBI): domain Eukaryota; kingdom Metazoa; phylum Chordata; class Lepidosauria; order Squamata; family Anolidae; genus Anolis; species Anolis sagrei. The sequence continues at coordinate 109,489,813 of NC_090026.1, forward strand.
TGGCTTTTCAATGCTGTTCAATGAGAGTCAATCTAGGATCTTTACTTGATAGGTGAAAAGCTGAGCCAATGTGGTGTAGAATTTGAGCACTGGGCAATGACTCTGGAATTCCTGCTTGGCCATGGAATCCTTTGGGTTGCCTTGGAAGTTGCAGTCCAACAATATTTATGACAAATCATAGAGCAGTCTTGGACCAAGAAAGACCTGGCTAATGTCACTTCAGTAGCCAAGAATATGAAAGGTCTATGTCTCTTCTTAGGAAGAAGAGTCAGTGTACTTTCATGGTTAGAATATTGTCTTAGAAGATCCAGGTGTGAATCTCCATTGAACTATTTAATATAGTCTAGTGATTTTGGACCAATCTCTCTTTTGTCTCTCAGCTTGATGTACCTCACAGGGTTGTTGTGAATTTAATGTAAGCCACATTGAACTTGTTAGAGCATGTGTATATTGTGTGTGTACTTTTGGATCATCTGTCTTTCAAGGCTAGAAAGAAGAATACCCATATGTGAAAAGTATTGCATTTCAAATCTCCATTGCTCTAAGCTATTTTGTTATTCTTGGCAACTACAAGATTAATTAGTATTGAATTTCTCTGTGTCAATAGCTGCAATGAAAGGATTTATGAATAAAAAATGTATGCAATGATGGGGAAAGAAAATAGATGACAAAGTTCAGGAGGACAATGTTCTTTAGAATCTGACAAAGGCCCTTTTTTCAAGTTTGGTTCCTTGGGCACAGTTAAGGAAATGCTGTCCTTTAATCTACCATCCATGTGTGCATGTGTTTTCAAGTTGTCTGTTGACCTGTGGTGACTCCATTGATTTCATATGCAAGGAATACTCTGGGGTGATTTTGACAGTTACTTCCCCTGGAATAGAGCCTACATTAACTAGCATCGCTTTCCAGTCCATCCAGTATTAACTAGTTCTGACGCTGCTTAGCTTCCAAGATCATGTGGGAACTGATACCTCCAGGGTATTTTGTCCTCATTTGAAGATAGTGATGTAGTGATTCTTAAAAATGGATAGATAACAAATAACTGGGATGCCAAAATATCAGGCTTACACCAGACACAATTGTCATCATCTCCCCACTGGTATCATATGTCTCTAACGGTATAGCAACATAATCAGTTTCTAGCAGTCTGAGGCACTATCACATTCTGTTTCAGTCTAGTGATTCCCTCCCACATCCACATCATCATTATAATAATAATCACTAACATCATAGTAATCCTTCTTCTTGATGATGATGATGATGATGATGATGATCATCATCATCATCATCATCATCAGAATAAGTTTTGAGAGGAAGAGAATTGCCTGTATGTTTCCCAGAACACTTCTCCTATGCCCTCTGTCTTTAATCAAAGATGCATTTGATTTGTGAAAAGGCTCTAGCGGAAGGAGCAAAAATGTTGTAGTTCTTGAGTCTTTCTAAAACATCTAAACAACATCTTGTCCTGGGATACTTTCTGGCAATTTTTGGCACCAGATGCAAGTGGATTTGTTTGTAATTAAAAGACCATATCAAACAACATGTCCCCATCTATTGTCTGTTCTTTTAAAGTTTTTTGAATGAAATGGTACCTTTGTCCATGATGGTTTTGAGATCTGGGAGTTATAGTCCAAAAGGAACATTTACAGGGTGTGTCCCGCGACTCTAGATATTGTAGGACTGCAACCTATTGATCTGAGAGGAAGAAGATCACAATCATTCAGCTGCCATTTGGGACACCCTTTGAATCAGTATTGAAACAAAGAACCAGTCAATGTTGATGATTAAGTAGAGAATATTGTGGTTTCTGTTAAATAGACACGATTTGTTGGAAAACTCACTTGCGAGAGTTGGTTGAATGTGGGTCTGGATCCGATTATTGCCCATGAAGGCAATTTTTACAACCTGGGATGACAGAATTGTATGGTCCCCATGCCTTTGTGGAGTGATGTAAACGCCGTCTCCACAATCTGAATTTTACCATAGGACTCCCCCGGGGGTGGAGTGGGGATGGGATTCAAAATAAAATAAAAATAAACATGACTAAGTTTGAAATCAGGAAATAAATTTCTGAATTTTTCCTGGCAAATACATTTTGGGCCACAGTTTTTGCAAAATTAGATGGTGCAGCCACTGATAATGGTGCCTCAGTCTAGAATGTGATGTATGAATTTAATAGTCCAAAGCAATGCCATTCAAAGAGGTGGTATGTAGACCAGTGTTGGTCGCCAAACCATCTACTGCTAATTCCTGAAGAGTTTGCAGATCAGAAAGAACTGATAGTAGTCAACAGGGGAAGGGGGGTAATGCCATGAAATCGGGAATTTTAGTCCTGCAAATCACTATGTTCCATTATTCATTACTTATCACATGTTGTCTGCATTTACTGGTTTCTCCATTACTAACCATTTTCATTCTTTCCCCATGAACAAGTAGATTTTCTACCCTCTGAACCTTTGAAAAAAATAGAATCTCACTTGGATCCTCGTGGTATTGAGATTTGTGTTTTAAAAGGTTAAAAAAGGCAGAAACCTTCGCTATTAAAGGCAAAGATAATAGAGATCTACTAAAGTAGCGATATTTCTTTTCTTTTTTTACATTTAAAAAAATACCAAAAAGGATAGGGTGGTTGCATTATGGCAGAGTAGCAAGGACTCACTACTCATTAGGAGATGACCCACAGGACATCTCATTTGCTTATGTCATAGATTCGATTTAATGCAGGCAATTCTAACAGCTCTTATTCAACATATTTTGGCACTTTTGAAATGGAATATCTCGGTTCCTGAGTCCAGAAGACAGTCTTCTCACCCCTCCCCTTTTAACAACTGTTTCTCTCATTTAATTGACAAATCATGATCAAGCTGACAGGAGGTTCCCCTGCATTGTGAGAAGAGCGCCATCATAAATGTATCTGTTTTAAAACCAGAGTGGGAGTGTGTGGTGGGTGGGATAAGGTCCCTGGAATTTGGATAGAAAAGAATTAGATATACGAAACAGAGGCCTAAAGTGCATTCTTAATCTGTCTTAAATGCAGAGGTGAAATATAAGATCCTTTAAAGGAATGGTTACCAATTATTGGTTTGTTAGATGTTTTGGACTTCATCTCCTTGATGTCAAAGATACGGTGGCCAATACTAAGGAATACAAAGAGCTGGAGTTTTAAAAACACGGAAGATCAAAATTTGATACCCATTGTCATAAAACACTTCACCTATAGTGTTCAGTTGGGAACATGTCTCAGAAGGAAACCAAACTGGAGTCAGTGGAGTTTAAATATGTGCACCTACTAGTATGAAAAGAAGCTGTTCCCAGAGTTTATTGTGTTTGGTTAGAGAACAAGTGTCAGCTCTCTTGATTGCATCATGGCATCTTTTGTCTCCCACTTGGTTGTCAACCAGAAGAGGCCAGAAGGGGCTTAGTGTTATCCTCTTATTGAGTGGCCTAGAAATAACTATAATTAGAAGTGAGATAGCACCATATATGCTATCATTTGGGAACAAGATTAATTACGGATGTAGCAATGCCACTAGTGACAGCTTAAACAGTTTGTGGAAAGGCTAATAACAACTGAAAACTGGTTTAAAAGCAGTTTCAGATGCATGTACAGGTGAGCTGCCCTGAGCATTTGTGTGTGTGTGTGCCTCCTCAAGTGTATATCCTTAGTAAGCTCAGACAGCAGAATCCATCTTCTTTACCGGATCGCAATTCAAATGTAACCTAAGCATGTTGCCCCGGTGCCCTTCCTCTCATCGTAACAGAAAGGGGGAAGACAGTGCAGGGAGCTCCATTGGAACTTCCCAAAATACACTTTCCCCCCTGTAGTGGTGAAGGAAGTGCCTTTTGATGCTTGCCCTCCACTTTGGGAGGAATGTGGGTGGGGTTTGCCATGCGTTGTGTGAGGGTGCATGACAGGCCCTGTCCAAGCTATGAAACAAAATGGCCAAATGGGCAAAAAGGCCCAGTGAGAAGAGGCCCCTTCCAAACACATAGGTACTGTTGGTCTTCCATATCCATTGATCCTGTGTCCGTGGATCCAACTATCCACAGCTTGAAAATATTTTTTAGAGATATCTCAAAAGCAAATGTTGATCTTGTCAATTTTTATGAGGGATGCCATTTTATTATGCCATTGTATATAATAGGACATGAGCTTCCTTGGATTTTAGTATTTGAAGGGATCCTGAAACCAAACCCCAGTGAATCCCAAAGGTCCATTGAATTAATTTTAATTTGTTTTTTCTCAGCAGATCTTTAACTTTCCCCCTCATTCCATCTTTGATCAATGAATAACTCAAGGCCATGAGTGTGAATACTCATAATTATTCTACTCCTAGATGTGGCAGATCACTACATGAACACTTCATCTTCATCTGCTGCTTTTAAAAAATCTGCGATTTTCTTATACTGAAGTAAACTATCAACAATGCAAATGCATGTAATGATAATAACAAAAGAACATTCAAAAGCAAGAAATACAGACATCCAGTGAGAAAATATAAACAAGCATTTCAGAAGACCTTTCCAAAGTCCTTTAAAATAAAACTGTCTCCAAGTGTTGCTGAGAAACTGACAGCAAGAGCACTGTTTGTGCTTCCCAAATGATCCAAAGTTCCAGAATGTTGTTGGAAAAGGCCCTATCATTAGAGAGTGAGGCAGCAGACTTTGGATGTCATTTTAAAAGGGCAGCAAATTGTTAGCTGTTAGTTATTCTGTTTTGACTGCCAAGGACATGGAAAGGAATTTATGGGATTTTCTGTCTGCATTACCAAAATAACATAGCTGGCTTAGGGATCTCAGCACTTTAACTTGAATGACAGTGATGGTAGTGGCACTGTTGTGTGTGCCTTCAAGTTGTTTCTGACTTATGCAGCTCTAAGCTGAACCTATCATAAGGACTTTCTTGTATGTGACTCAGCAGTGGACTTTCCAAAGCAAAGTGGAGAATTAAACCCTGGTCTCCAGTCAAAATGTGGGCCCACTCTGACATAAGGGACAGCGGATCCGCCCCACATGGTCTCCTGATTGGGACGCCCTCAAGTGCCTCAGAGGTGTGAGGGAGTCCCTACTACTAAGCTATGTCAAACAAGATTCAGCTTTCCCCTAACTATGCTTAATTTGGGGACAAGGATGTGTTAAGGTGGCCTTACCTTGGGTTAAGCTGAATTAGTCCCATTTGGTGTTTAGTTACTGAGAGGCTGATCCAGTTATACACTAGTGATCAGTGTAAATGAGCTCCGCATTGGCTCTTGGTAGTGGCTCACCATTCTACATTTCACTGATGAAAACTGGACCAGGCAACAGCAGGGTGTGATCAAAATGGCAAAGGTATTGATGAGGAAAAACAGATAAGCCAGGAGAGACTATCACAGGGCCCTTCTACACAGCACCTAAAATGCGGAAGTTACTGAGTTAAAAGAGGTTCTGTGGCTAAATGATACTAGTGATAAATCCATGCCAATTTGTTGCAACGGATGAAAAACACGTGTTAAAAAGATCCATTTATATCCCAATTCTGACCGGAAAATGTGCATTTCCCCATGTAGACTGCTCCAGTGCATGTGCATTTAAAAAAGTCCAAAACAGCTGATCAGTTGATTGGGCTGTGAAATAGATACACAGCTGGTTAAAAGGAAGCACAAACCGAGAACAATTGCAACTCTCTGAAACTCTTTACTTTAAACTTTATAATATTAAACAGACTTTGAATTAACAATTGGGGGAAGAGAAAGATCCAGAGGAAGTTTTTAAAAAAATCACTCCATTATTCACTGGACCCCATATGTGCACATACAAATCTGTGCATATTTATATTAAGCTATTTGCATGTGCACATATACAGTCTAGCACATAACATAGTTATTTTTTTTAAAAAAAAACCTTCTGCCAGATGTCCCCCATCTACCCTTGATCTTGTTCCAATACAGAGCGAGCCTGTGAGGATGGTGGTGGACCCAATCCTAGGACTAATATGTCTGTGTGGAAACCTGCAGTCAAGTCCCAGGATTTTTAAATTCCCATTTAAAACACAGATTTTGGCGCTGTCTTAAAGTACCCACAGTTTGCTTTTGCCAGAGTCTACTGGGAAGGACACACTTCCATCCTCTTCCCTTTTCAACATCTCTGAATTAACTGAGTGCAGATTACTTTTGTATACTGGGACATTTTGTGGCAATTAAAGTAAGTAGAGGACAAATGGGGAAAGGGGAAGACAGATAAACTGGAACATTTTAAAAGCAGCTGAAGAAGCAGGATGGCATACAATTAATTTGGACTGTCTATGGTACTCAGTGGTGTGATAGCTTTTGTTGTTCTGCCTCAGGCAACCACATGTCTTGGGCTGGCCTTGATATCTGAGTATCCTATTCTCCCATAACTCAAATATCAAAGGAACCTTTAAAAAGGGATTTTGAAACAAGATTTAAAGTTTCCTGAGAACATATTCAGAAATATGAAAAATGCATACACATATTTTATGTGCATGCACCAGTTCCAGCAGAATCACTCTGTGTCCTATTATTGCACCCAAAAAGCTGGGAAACTGTGTCCTTTTCATCCCTTCTGCTGTTAACATCAGGCACTGTTTCCAAATTTCTCTTCTAGGATTGTCACTGAAGACAAGTGCCCCACTTGTATAACGGGCAAGCGGTTCTGCACCTCAGAATAGTAACACTGAAATGGTGTCTTTTTCCCTTCTTGGGATTAGTGATGACTGCAGATAATGAACTGCCACAGGCTGTTCATTTACACTTGCACAGGCAAGCTTTATAATAAAAATAGCCTATCATGATTTCACTTATGAGAACACAAAAGCGGTTGGGTTGAATGTCTGGATTGCCAGCAAATTAGGCACAAAGGAGCTATATGCTGTGAGTCACAGTGGATTTGGCCTTTTCCTCTGTTTGGCTGAAACCAAATCCCTTGCATTTTTTTCTAGAGCTGTTATATCTTTCTAAAGTGGAAAACCCCTTTGTAAATGAGTATCTTTAACTCAATATAGGGCATTTTAAGCAATCTTTCTGTTACCAGCCAGATACTTTCTTGCTACCCTTCTGAGTCACCAGGAAGGCTGTGATTCACCCAGCATTGCTTTTCATGAAGATGAGTCACTCCTGAGTTTTTGGGCAATAAGGCTGTGATGCTATCTATTACTACTTTATGTTTGATAGACTGATAAAATGTTCTGAGCCACACCGTGGAAGGAACACAGCTGAAACACCCAACTGGAGAGAGAAAAAGGTGGCAAATTATGAACGAGTGGCAAAATAGTTTCCAAAGTTGATATTGCAGTAATAACATTGTTAGGCCAACCAAAAAGACACAATTCTCTGGGCCAGCTTTTGAAACCAAAAGTTTTATTACTTGGTATGTACTTTGAAAGTGCAGCAGAAAATCAAAGGATGTATTGATGTTTGCAAAGGGTATATCTATAACCCTTGGTGGCACAGTGGGTTAAAGCGCTGAGCTGCTGAACTTGCTAACCAAAAGGTTGCAGGTTCGAATCCAGAGAGTGGGGTGAGCTCCCACTGTTAGCCCTAGCTTCTGTCAACATAGCAGTTTGAAAACATGCAAATGTGAGTAGGTCAATCCGCTACCGGAAGATCCCTTTCCCAGAGAGACTCTGCCCCTGTGACTCGGGTCATGTGGAAACAATAGAACATGTGCTCCTTCAGTGTCCGTTCTACAGGGATATCCGTGCCAGGCTTATCTTACCCCTGATAGACAAGCACCCAGGCCATTCAGGACAATTTTATACCTCCCTGCTACTTGCGGATACTAATTCAGCTACAACCTACAATGTCGCAAAGTTCTGTGCAGCAGCATACAAAATCCGCCAGGGAATGACTAGTTCCAAAAGTCAACTGTGTGTCCAGTAATCTTCTTCCCTGAATCTACAATTTGGTGATGGATCTGGGCATTGTATGTTTTTACCCTGTTTCCCCTTCTGCTCCCTCACCCATATTGTGTTTTTAGTAGTTATATTTATATTTTTAATGTACCAAACATGCCAGGTTTGTATGGAAATGTGACACTATTTCCTGTGCTGGTCAATGACTGAAATAAATGTTTTTTGAGTAGGTCAATAGGTACTGCTCTGGCAGGAAGGTAATGACACTCCATGCAGTCATGCTGGCCACATGACCTTGGAGGTGTCTACGGACAACGCTGGTTCTTCAGCTTAGAAATGGAGATGAGCACCAACCCCCAGAGTCAGACACGACTGGACTTAATGTCAGGGGAAAACCTTTACTTTTACTAAAGGATATATCTATGGGGTTGGGGTGGGGGAGCACAATAAGGGTATTGCTTCTAATGTAATTTCCATATGGTCCCCAAATTTTTAGCATTGCAGCGGGAGACATTGAAAATTCTTCATGCCTAGAACTCTTCCATTTGCTGTCCTTGCATTTTCTACATAAAACCACCTCCCCATTTTCTTTTGAATGCATAAGCTGTATTTCTAAATATGCAACTTCAGTTGCTGCAGTGCTGGAAATATGCGTACTAAAGGCAAATTTCATTTTGGGGTGAGAATTCCTATTTGAGTGGGGCAATGGCCTCATTTAATCCTCTCTCCCATATATGCTTGGCAGATCAAAAACTGGACAATGCTTTTATACCTTTAATAGAAGTAACCAAGTAACAAGCAATCCCTGCTGAAATTCCTTCTTCTACGCAGCCCTTAATGGTACAGGAGCTACACCCCCTTGTTAAAGTCATGCACTTCGTGCTGCTTTTAAATGCTATGGATGAAATGCCTGCAGACAATCAGAGTAGATTTATTAATTCATATCTTTAATAGACTGATCTCACTGACAGCTGGTTTTGATCTTCAAGGTGGCCTAAATCCCATTATTAATCCTAACTGGAGTGACACATTGATTCAATGATAGTTACATAAGCATTGGCTTACCATGTCCCCACTAATTCAATCAAGTGTTAGCAGTTAGATCAGAATTTAGAGTTGCAGTTCAGCAGTGTTTGGAGGGCCACATATCCTCCATCTTTGAATTTGGTTTCAACCCATCAAATATTTATCCTTGGGGCAGTAAAACATCTATTTTCCTCTCATTCTCAGATGTACTATGCTCTTTGCTGCTACCATTCTACCATTTTTACAGAGGTGATTTAATATTCTGGTATCAATGTGCCATTGTGAGGCTGATTCCCATTCTAGCTCATCCAAATAGTTCATCATTTCTGGAGGGCAAAACCATTTCCTGCAGTATTCTATTATTTATGGCCTGGAAGAGGAATTTACCTGAAGAAGTCTGAAAGAGTTAACATTCACTTTTTTTTTGGTCTGAGGCTCTTTCTCTCTGGAAATCTGTGAACTATGAAAAACTCTTATCCAGCATTGCAGTTAAGCACCAAGGCTTAGGATTCTTCTCACCGGGGAGGCACTGAATGAAATGTTGCACAATGGGATGGATCTATCCCTCCTCCCACACACACACACACACACACACACACACACACACACACACTTTACCTACTCTATCAGCCAACTCATCTCCTCTGCTTCTCTTGTGGAATATTCTTACCATCTCACTCTGCAGGCAAAGCTGGAAACTATTTGTATCAAGGAGCTGATGACATTTCATAAAGGAAAGTTAGAATGTATGACTACTGAATACAAAAGAAGAGCAATGAAGCTGAAAACTCTATTTTGAATGAGTTGTATGCTATCTTTTTAAAAAAACCATTGTGATACTCAATTCCAGAATGGCTGTTACAAGAGAAAGATCTTTGGGGAGAGAACAGCAACATGGGGTTGGCCCAAGACATTTGTTGCCCAAGACAAGGTAACCCACCACTGTCCCATTCTACGTACACCCCAAAGTTGAATCACTACTATTGACCCTCATGATGATACAAATTACCTTTTGACAGTGGAGACTTGTGGCTCATGTGTCAGTCAGGCAATTTGTTGCACTCCAAGCCAGGAATGCCCTCTGGCTTTGAACACTACACAGCTGAGTAGAAATGCAAGCAGTTTATTGAAGATATTTTAAAAGCAGTAGCAGTAAAAAACACTCCATAAAAATAGATAAATCCAATTAGGTAGAAAAATAAGCAGAAACAAATAGCTCAGGAAATTAGTCCATCAGAGTTCACAAAAAACAAATACAGAAACTTCCAAGGTAAAACTCCAAAACTTGAAGCTTGAATCAAAAAGGCGCTTAACATATGAATCTATCCATGGCTAGGCTTCCAAGGACCAGTAAAGGTGTCTTGACTTAATTCCAATGATGCTTCGTCTGAACTACAGATTCTGTACTTGGCACTTTTATCCCCAAATCTACTCATTGTCCCAAGTGACCAGGAACAGGTTTCGTTTCAGCCTTGACTCTATTATCATTCTCTCCTGGCAGAATGCCTAAGAGATTGGGTTGTTTGTCTTTGCTGACTAAAAACATGCCTTCTATCTACTGGCTCATTAATTTCTGCAGCTGGCCCAGGTGCCGAGCTATTCTCAGGCTCAAAATCATGGGAATTCTCTGGTAGCAATTCAGGCCCTCTTCCAGGAACCATATAATCATCCCCAAACCCTTCAGGAACATTCTCATCAGAAAAGACACTTTGAACAGGAATCCCGTTGTCATTCTCTGCATCAACAGCAACCTCATCATTAGATATATGAACCCCATTGTCATTCCCAACATCCAGAGTACCCTGATCATTAGACACAATCACAGGCTGAACTCCAACACAATGAATCTGCTCTGAAGTTGAGCCCAACATTAAAGGAGCTATTCCTGGTTATTGCTATTTACCATCAAATCACAGTTGATTTATGGTGACCCTGTGAATGAGAGACCTCTAACATCTCTGGTCATCAAGTACCCTGCTCAGGTCTATAAAACACAGGGTTATTATTCTGAGAGCCTTCCATCTTGGGAATTCCATCTTCTGAAATGTTTGCTCACTTAATTTTGAATTGTCTCATTGTAGACATTTCAAGATAAAAGTTTTCAGGAGTGGTTGTCATTGCCTTCTCTGAGAAATCTTCCACCAGTGTCAGAAACCCTCACCCACTACTCTTGTAGCTATTTGGTATGTTCCGTCTGTCTCCTCAACAATAGCCTGTCTGATGAGGGAGATGTTACATGAAGGAATGTTGATGATGACTGTACAAGCCAATTTGAGCTTTAAGATCTGTAGAAGATGGCTTTCTTTCAGTCCCACTACTGTCACAGGTCCGTTTGGTGAAGACATAGGAGAGTGGTTGCTCCCACACTCATTCTTAAATAAGCCATTGGTTGTATACAAACACCTGGAGTGTAGTAGTTTTTAACCAGAACTCTGAAGATGATGGTTCAAATAGCCACTTGGACATGAAAACTCACTGTGTGACCTTGGACATGTTGCACTCTCTCAGCTGCCGGGGAAGACAATCACAAACCTTGACTAAACTAATCTTGCCAGGAAAATCCCGTGATAGCGCTGCCTGCGGGCTTTATTAACTGAAGCATGTCTGTATTCATTTAGAAGATGAATGCTAAGCAGGGTCTGCCCTGCTTAGTAATTACATAAATAGCAGGTGCTTTGGGCTATATTTCAGAAAACACTGTGAAATTAATGGGGTTTCTAACAATCAACATGTGATTTGAAGTTGCGTGAACACATATGATAGTATTTTAGAATGAAATTCTTATAGCATATGTGTATAAATGACAACTGTTTGGAATCATGGCTGCACTGCTTTATAGAATCATAGAGTTGAAAGAGACCTCAGGGGCCATCCAGTCCAACCCCTGCCAAGAAGCAGGAAAATCGCATTCAAAGCACCCCTAACAGATGGCCATCCAGCCTCTGTTTAAAAGCCTTCAAAGAAGGAGTCTCTGCCACACTCTGGGGCAGAGAGTTCCACTGGTGAACAGCTCTCACAGTCAGGAAGTTCTTCCTAATGTTCAGGTGGAATCTCCTTTCCTGTAGTTTGAAGCCATTGTTCTGAGCCCTAGTCTGCAGGGCAGCAAAAATCAAGCTCCCTCATCCCTATGGCTTCCCCTCACATATTTATACATGGCCTTCATTATGTCTTCTCTCAGCCTTCTCTTCTGCAGGCTAAACATGCCCAGCTATTTAAACTGCTCCTCATAGGGCTTGTTCTCCAGACCCTTGATCATTTTAGTCACCCTTCTCTGCACACATTCCAGCTTGTCAACATCTCCCTTCAATTGTGGTGCCCAGAATTGGACACAGTATTTCAGGTGTGGTCTAACCGAGGCAGAATAGAGGGGAAGCATGACTTCCCTGCATCTAGACACTATACTTCTATTTATGCAGGCCAAAATCCCTGGATCTAGACACTATACTTATGCAGGCCAAAATCCCACTGGCTTTTTTAGCTGCCGCGTCACAACTTTACATGCTTATTTGTCAATAATCCCAATCGACACTGACAAGACAATTAGAGTGAATCTAGAGTCTGGCTTCACAGGTTTCCATTTCACATAGAGCTTTTGACCTGCCTGGTCAGAAGTAAAGCTTATTTAGTTCACTAGAATATATTTAATAGAAAGGAAGAGAATAGAATAGCTAATAGAGCGACTCAGTTTTGCTAGATATAGGTATCTCTATAATGTGATGGTACACCGGGGGTTGAAGGAAAACTATATGTCTGGCTATAGAGTACCTATAGAGTACTCTATACCTATAGAGATACCTAATATAGATATGATATAATATTTCTGAGGTTTTAAAAAAGAGTGTGGGAAAGGAAAGTATTCCCTTGGGTATTATTTTTAAGATTCCTAAGGTTAAAAAGATGATCAGAGCAGGGAGATAGAGGGTATTGCATTATTCACCACAGACTTGGGGCAGCACTAGGTGTGTGTTGGTTAGTGACTATTCCTCCTTCTCCTTCTGGCAGCGAATCATGATTCACTAATGGCATCCCCTCAGTCAAATATTGTACAAGTATACCAAGGTAATTAATATTTGATCAAGCCTTAATAGCATTTTGCACTGAATTCAGAAGTGCTGGTGAGACTTTCCAAGGAGCTAAACTTTCCAACTCCAGTCTGTTTCATTACTCCTCTGGAGAACAATATCTTTTGTTTATATCAAATTATACATTATTCAGCAGTTTTGCTTCTCTGAATGCAGTATGTTTGTATCCAGCATCTATAAACTGTGAATATACCTATATGTTAAATGTAAAAAGACAAGGTGTTATTTTTTTGATCTGCTTTCCGCCAGGTAGGTGTGCTGCTTGCAAGCCTAAATCAAATAGTAAAGGCGAAAGATTTATACGACCTGAAGAGAAACCAGAGTATGCCTAAATCAAATAGTTCCAATTGGAATGGATCCACTGAAGTAAAGTTCGCATAAATCTTCATTGATCATTCAAGAATATATATTCAATTTGATCTAGGTTTGTTTCTGTGGGATGAATAAATTTATTAAAGAATAAAAATATGCAACTATTGCAAGGGCATCACCTTCATTAAATCAGGTGTGGGTATATTTATTTACTTACTTACTTTATTTTTGGGGCCCTAGTGGTGCAGTGGGTTAAACCGCTGAGATGCTGAACTTGCTGATCAAAAGGCTGACAGTTTGAATCTGAGGACCGAGGTGAGCTCCCGCTGTTAGGCCCAGTTCCTGCCAACCTTGCAGTTCGAAAACATGCAAATTTGAGTAGATCAATTGGTACCACTTCTGTGGGAAGGTAATGACATTCCATGCATTCATGCTGGTCGCATGACCTTGGAGGTGTCCATGGACAATGCTGATTCTTCAGCTTAGAAATAGAGATGAGCACCACCCCCCAGAGTCAGACACGACTAGACTTAATGTCAAGAAGAAACCTTTACCTACTTTATTTTTATCCAGCATTTCTCCCTACATAGGGACTCAGGGCAGTTTTTGTAGACTCCTGATTAATGAAATGGAATGGAATCCATGAAAACCTATGGTAGAAATATATTTTCCATTCAAGTACATCTGCATCTCAAACTATGTACAAATGGTAGATTAACTTATTGGTCACGTCTTACCTTGGGATCTGTCATCTCTCTTTTTTTGTGAGCTCCCGGTAGCACAATGGACCCTTGTGCTGGCAGGACTAAAGACTGACAGGTTAGAGGTTCGAATCCGGGGAGAGTGTGGATGAGCTCCCTCTGTCAGCTCCAGCTCCCATGTGGGGACATGAGAGAAGCCTCCCACAAGGATGGTGAAACATCAAAATATCTGGGCGTCCCTTTGGGCAACATCCTTGCAGACGGCCAATCCTCTTACACCAGAAGCAACTTGCAGTTTCTCAAGTCACTCCTAACACGAGAAAAAATAATCGCTTTTTGTTCAGGACCACCAGAATTATTCCTAAAATCATGGCATAAAGAACTAGTGGGTTTTTTTTTTTGCCTGATTAAAAACTATGCGATTAAAAATAAGAATTGCACCAATCAGTGCAATACAATCTGGAAGAAACCATAGCTGATCTGTACTGTGTATACATATGAAGGGGCCTGGTGTCCTTTTCCAGCTCCCAATTATCCTGTGCATTCAGTTTTCACATGTAGGATTGATCAAAAGGACCCAAAGGAACTGCATATAAACTAAACAGGATTTATTTTCAGGTTGAGAAAGGAATGCTATTTATGGCATTGCCATTGGGATTCCAAGTGGAAAAATGAAGGCGCTTAAGACACAATCAGTGAAAAGCAATGATGTTCAATACACTTTGAAGATGAAGAAGACCAGATTAGCATTTGGACAACTTGGGGCAGAAACTAGCCGATAAGAGCAATGAGCCATCTCCGAGGAATAGGTAGTTAGAGATGGTAATTGTTGTCACGGAGAATAGCCAAAAAGAAATGAAGTGCAGAGGCATCTTTCTCCTCTTTTTATTTGAACTCTCTGGAATAATTAGGTTGGAGTTTTCCACATACCGCCCAGGCTCGAGTTGTGATGGGGACTTCAGTTTGGCTTACTATAAAAAGATTATGAATCACTTCTTTTGAAGTTATACTTGAAATGCAGATTAGCTTTTGTTTTGTCTAGGTCTATGATTTTTCGACTGGTTTCCTAGGAAGCTTTGGCTTTTCTGTAAGTGTTATCAGGGTGATAAAAAGCAGTCAGAGACCCCATATGGGTGTCTGGAACCTTCCCCAATAAATAGCTTGACTTGCATGACTGACCTTTCTGAAGTCCAGTGGGCCCTTGTTATCTGCTTGAGTATTATTCCAGGGCCTCACATGGTTGCTCAGATCCAGGGACACACAAATTCCATTATATACGGGACAGTAAAATGATGTCGCTTGGTAAAATCAAGGTTTCCTTGCTGGATTTTTTTTTAAAATCTCAAGCCATAGCTGGTTGTATCTGTGGTTACGGACTCCTTGTAAATGGAGGACAGATTATGTATCACTGTAGGTTTTTGGACAGTCCTATTTGGCTCAGGACAAAGGTAGGGTTCAAGAAGACTGGATAGCAACTACCTAGATGACGGTCCATTGATATATATATATATATATATATATATATATATATATATATATATATATTTCCCCCCTGGGTGGCACAGTGAGTTAAAGCGCTGAGCTGCTGAACTTGCTGATAGAAAGGTTGCAGGTTCAAATCCGGGGAGTGGCATGAGCTCCTTCTGTTAGCCCCAGCTTCTGCCAACCTAGCAGTTTGAAAACAAGCAAATGTGAGTAGATCAATAGGTACTCCTCCAGCAGGACAGTAACGGCGCTCCATGCAGTCATGCTGGCCACATGATCTTGAAGGTGTCTATGGACAATGCTGGCTCTTCGGCTTAGAAATGGAAATGAGCAGCAGAGTCTCAGAGTTGGACATGACTGGAATATACATTTTTTTTAAAAAAAATCATTTTTGGACTATTGTTCCCAGAATTTCCCAGCCATTGGCCCATGTCTAGGTGTCTTCCCCACAAGGTGCAGCTGCCCCACACCTCCTCCATTTCTGTGCTTGTTCAGTATTTGAGAAGGCGCTGTATGTCCATTGAGATATGTGCATACTAGTGTGTACATGGAGCTTCATACGAAGAAGGGATGGTCACAACATACAACGTTTCAAAAAAGAAAACAAGGGCACATGTAGCCAAGTAAGTTCATAGTGTAGTCAATATTGCAAAAGTTATCAATGAGGAAGAAGCTAGGAGAGGATGCAGCTGTCTGCTTTTACCTGAGACTACTAGGAAGGGCAAGATTCTGCCCCCTTCCTTGGTTAATGGAATAGCAACCACTTTTCACACTGGAGCTTTGTTTGGAGCATTGTTGTTTGTCACCAGCGGTCAATCCCACATGGGTGAGGCTTCCCTTAAGAGTATTTTGCATAGGGCACTCTTTCACCAGGAGGTAACCCTGTAGTTCATCCAGCTACCTTTCTGTGCCTGAAGTGAACTGTAGTGCTGTCTAAATGGAAATGAAATGCAGTTTAGGTGATGTCAAAATCTTCACCTCTCAGTTTCTTTTCTTGTTGAATTATTTATATTCATTCTCATCACAAGGGTGATAGAGAGGGACTGTCGTTTTTTCTGTTCTGTAAATAATTTTCTGAAGCAGATGCCAGCTTAGATAAAATGGTCCACATCCCTAGCTTCCTGTGGCTGCCTTTTAGTCTGGCGACACTGAGAACAGGCATGCATTTTTAAATACCAAGCTATAAGGCAGGACTAAAACTATTCAACACATTTATAATAGGAAAAACTAGGTTTCTAGGTTATTGCGGGGAAGGAGGCATACTATATCCAAGCAGAGCTGAGATGTAACAAGTTACTTGTAATGTAATTACTTGCACTGGCAGCTGGTGGGTTCCATGTCAATGTGGTGGTGCATCCATTTAGTTATTTTTGTCCAAACATTAAAGGAGCTATCCAGATTTCTAAACCTATTTGATGGGATAGACTTCTCAGACTTGGAAAGCTCCTGTGAAGGTTGGATTAAAACCCAGAACAGACTTATTACCTGATTATCATGGAAAACAGCACCTATCATTAGTTACCAGTAATGAATTACTTGGGAACCAGCATGGTATAGTGGTTCAAGTGTTGGACCATCATTTTGGAGACCAGGCTGAGAGGAAAGTCATTGCCTACATCCAATAAGTGTATATTCATATGAATGTTGGAGGGAGATTTTATGTTGTTGGCTGGTAACCAGAAAAGAGCTGTGATAAAATGGGCCAGGCAGTTCTTGTGAGGCTGGAGCATTAAGTAGTATTCAAATATGTATAGTGCATCAGGAAACGATGGTCCCTTTCCAACCCACTATCAATGCTTAAGTTTGTAGATATATCCCAATTATGTTATTTCTCTTTCCAGACACCCCTTAAAGTTGTTTTTTTGTTCAAGGATTGCTATTCTGAGGGCGCTTCCAGACAAGGGTAAAACCCATGTTGAAATGGGTTTAAAAAATCTACTTCAGTATGGGTTTTGTCCCCACAAGGGCCCTCAAACCTGGGCTTTCCCAGGCAGGGTGTCTAGATGTCACCCCAGTAACTGCTGGGATAGCACCCAGGCACCTAGAAGGCCCCCAAAATAAGCCCTTCAAACCCATGGTTTTTGCGGTAGCTGAAATCACTCAACATTTCCATTACAGAGATTGGTCTGTTTGCCCAATGTAGAGGATTGAAGGGTGGCATATATCACATTAGAGGATGAGCAAGTACAAGATTTGGTCTTGTGATGATATGGGACCCAGGGCACAGTGGAATAGCAGCAGGGTAAAGATAGGTGGTTGGTTAAGAAGTGTTCTCTTGACACACTTGAAGCAGTTTGAGAGAGAGAGACACTGGTATGCCTGGAAGAAAAGAAGAGCATAATTAGTTGGAGGAGATGGGAGAGATGAAAATAGAAGCACAAACAGATGTACTTGTTATATTCTTGTTCTCACCATACCAAGGATGAGTAACTGATTATTAAAGTCTCTTCTTCCTTGCTCTTGTTATTGATTTCTTGTGTAGGAATGTATCTTACGCTGATTTTAAAAAGAAAGATTTTATTTGGTGATAGATATGAACTAGAAAAATACAATCACGTCCTATAATGTGTTAACAATAGTTCAAAACATCCCTGCCAGCAGTTTTAAGACTAGTGATGCCTAGAATGATCAAATAATTGGTCCTACATTTTAAGTTACAAGTGAAATTGCTATTGACTTGCCAAAACTTGTGGGAGTATTACATTTTATCCCCTGTATGGTACTTGTTGTGTCAGGAATTGTGACTTAACTGCTATGGACACTTTTAATGCATCTATTCTATGGATAGCTTGTGACAGTTTCAAAAGGGGTCAAATACATTCTATCAAAGATATCTATTTAGTGCTATTAATGGCCCATGGCTATATTCAGTGCAGCTTTACATTACAATCAAAAATCACAATCAGCTTTGAAGTGTGGAGCTCAGTCCACTGTCACCATGGGCTTTTTAATGATGCCATTTTTATGACACCAGCTGTTTATGTTAAATCTATATTTGCATTCATATTAAAGTAATTTTCAGTTATAATGGTTTTAAAAGGATGAGATTTAAAGTTAGGGTTTATAATACCAAAATGATAATTATTATATTATATCATTATTTCTAGTGTTGTGGTATAGGTGGGACTAGGACTCTGAGGCCTCCTCTACAATGCCATATAAACCAGATTATATAAGAACACACTGCCATATAATCCAGTTCAAAGCAGACAATCTGGATTTCATGTGGCAGTGTAGAAGGGGCCTGAGAGATCAGGATTCAAATTTCCCCTCAGACATAGAAATCTACTGGATGATCTTGGGCAGGTTTTTGGTTTTAGAAGAAAGCAACAGTAAATGTTGCAGAGAAAATCCAACGATAGGCCACCATAAATCAGAGCTGATTTGAAATTACATATCCCCCACAAAAATCAAATTATTAACACCATCACACAATAACACCACTAAAAACATCAAATAATATCTACTTCATTGCCATTTTAATATTATGCTAATGACAGTGAAAAGAAAGGATATTAAAAAATCTTTAAAATGTCACATCACAGAATTATGATTTTACAGCACGTGCTAAACTCCTCATTAAAATGTAACAGCTGGGGAAATATTACAGTACAAATTAAAGGAGGGATTTAAAAAAAACGAGTGGGTTCATAAAATGACATTTACCTGAAGTGTTATAAGTGTGGTGTTCTGAATTGTAATAATGGGGCCACTTTTCCTGATCAATTTTATCACAATTGCCTTTTTGAAAGATAGAAAAATAACACTGAAGGCATCCACACCTATTGAGATTCTGCTGCACTTTCATTTTTCTCATGAAAGCAAGCCAGACTTCTATATTTTGAGAACACGCACAGAAGATTCATAACCTTCATGGTAATTAGAAGACTACTGTCATACATATTGCAGCACTGGGGGTTGATGTGCTAATACAGTCAGAACTAAATCGCAGGAATGATTTCATTGCTCTTAATTATTTTTCATGTCACCCTGCAGGCATATTTGCAAGTATGTTGGTGTGTACAGATACACACACATATGCAGTGGGCATTTACTAGGGTTATCTAGAAAGTAAGGTTACAAGATTTTTTAAAAAAATACAAAGAATGAATATATTTTAATAAAATTTACATGGATTGTAGCATAGGTATTACATTATTTTTCCACATAACCACCATTCAGTTCAATACATTTTGTCATCTGAAGAATGGATTTTTGATGCCTGTGTCATAGAAATTTCCCTCCGCCTTTTTCAATCAGTTCGGCACTTTGATTTTCACCTCGTTGTTTTCCACCAAGGTGTTCCTTCAATTTAGTGGACCGATCATAGTCACTGGGTGCAAGATCCGGGCTGTGAGAGGGGTGGATTACATCATCTCAACCAAATGAAGTCAACAACTCTTGTGTTGCATGAGCAGTGTGTGGACGCACATTGTCATGAAGGAGACAGATTCACTATGTCAGCATCCCGTGATGTTTGTTTTGGATGGCTTTGTGAAGTTCTTCATAGTCTCACAATATATTCTGTACCCATTTTATCACATGCTGTCTTGACATTACATTCTCTCTATAAACTGAAAAAAATTTGCAATGAATTGCAGTAGTGTTCATGCCCATATCGTTTAGGTAGCATATTACAGTGTAAACTTTGCACTTGGAGGGAAGCGGAATGAGCATGCTTATCTCTAACCTTCACCACCATGCCAGTTGATGAGCTGCTTGATGACTGGCACTGCTCATTCACTTCTGCTGGCTTCGATACTAACTTCCCCTGTGAAAATTTCCCGTGAGAACTATCTGCCTTGTAACCTTACTTTCCAGATAACCCTTGTGGTATCCTCTGGTTTTCATTTTAGGGCACACACAACACACATTGGATACTAAAATCTGTGGATGATCAAGTTCCCTATTCAGTGGCATAATAAAATGGCATCCCTTATATAAAATAGCAGTATCAAGGTTTATTAGGGCGGCGGCGGGGGCGGCGGGGGGGGGGGAGGATGCTAGTTTCATGTCCAATGCTTTTGAGTTTCTCCTTGTAGAGATGTGTTTATTATAAAGTGTTATTTATAATGTGTTTAAACTGTATTTATAATGTTTATTATAAAGTGTTATCTATAATGTGTTTGAATCTGTATTTATGTATTACATTTGTTGCCAGGGCCTAGCTGAGAGAGATAGGTTGCCATGGTAACAAAGCCTCAGAGGAGGTGGCCGGAGTTTAAGGAATAAAAGGTTTGAAAGCGTCAGTTAATATTCAGTCAGGAGGAAGAGACCCTGAGGAGAAGAGCAGAGTCAGTTAGGGCTCTGGGTTGTGAAGCTGTGAGAATTCAGCAGTTCTTAGAATTTGTGAATATTTCTTCAGCAAGAGAGCTGAAGGTGTTACCTTGTTAGATTGCTTAGGTTAAAGAATCTAACAGAGGTGGTTTTAAGGATCGCCAGTAAGGAAAGACTGGTGATCAGTGGTTTGTTCCGAGTATAGGGCAAACAGTGTGGACATTCACAATAGGGAACTCTGAAGTAGTATAAGCACTTCACTAAAGAAGGAGTTTGTAGAATTGTAACATCAGAAGCCTGAATGTATCTCAAACCAGCCATTTTGTAACATCAAGCCTTGTGCCAAGTTCAAATTCTCAAAACTGCAACAATTACGTTCTGTTAACAATAAAACTTGTTCTCTTTGTATTTCAAACCTGCCTCCTCCATTGCTTTTATGCTTGGTGCATTCCACACTACCAAAGTCACCTCACAACACAACTAAAGATAAACAGAGACATAAACCAGCGTCTCTAAACATATTGGTGGCAGCTTAATTGATATTTAAAAGAAGGTTCCTCACAGAATATTGGTGGCATTAAAGAAGATTAATACTTCCTCACATAATTTTGGTGGCATCTAGTGGGATTAGCGCTTCTTTACACTCCTCAAGGCAGAAAGAGTGTTGATAGACAGGGAACAGAAGTACCTCTTTTTACAGTGATCTTGTATGAGCAGAACCATAAGAATGTGAGTCCCTCCCCATCCCTTTCTTTCCCATCCAATTTTGTCATTAGTGAGGCAAAGAATCATTGAGGAAAAACTCAGAGGGCACTGTGCATATTACCCTTTCCACAGAGATGGGTTTGGGCACTGGTGGCAAAAGATTTGGAAGGCTTTGAATTCCCCAGTAAGATATGCATGATTTATTTTCTTGCCATCACTGACAGACTTTTAATCCAAAATCCTGAAGAGAGGAAAATATATCAAATGTTTAAAAAGCCCTTTAAAGAATATCATCTGACCCACCTATAGAGCCACAGTGGCACAATGGGTTAAACCTTTGTGCCAGCTGGACTGCCGACCTGAAGGTTGGGTTGCTGACCTGAAGATTGCTGGTTTGAATCCACGAGACGGGGTGAGCTCCTCTCTGTCATCTCTAGCTTGTGGGGACATGAGAATAGCCTCCCAGCAGGATAGTAACACATCCAGGCATCCCCTGGGCAATGTCTCTGTAGACAGCCAATTCTGTCACACCAGAAGTGACTTGCAGTTTGTTCTCAAGTCACTTCTGACACAATAAAAAAATCTGACCCATCTTTCTTTAATTTTCTAAATGCTTCATGCTTCAAACAAGTACCTTCGTGGACTCTATAAGATAGATATTGGCCTTCCCCAAAGGTCAGTCCATTGGTTCAAAGGGAACCTGACATAACAGTTTCTATAGAACAGGCATCTTCAAACTGCGGCCATCCAGCTGTTTTGGCCTCCAACTCCCAGAAGCCCTTGCCAGCATTTTTACAGGCATTCCATTCAGACTGGCTTGTGACCTAGCCCAGGTGGTTCATATGAAGTTCCCATATCACAGTGAACAATTTCTGAAGGCCACTGTGATATTGTATGAAGACTTTCCACACAACACACTAGATCCAAGAAGTAACTGAATCTATCTATTACACCAACAATGTGAAATAGTTATGGGATGACAACTTCTTGGGCTTCCACATCAACCTTTTCACTCTTATGCTATTGATTGATCCTCATAGCAGCTCCTTGTTTGGAATGAATCCGTGGGAGGCCTTCTTTGATTATGCTCTTCCTATGCAAGAGGTTACATAGAGAAATGACACCATCTGCCTAGTGTCATGATAGTAAGGGATGCTTTATTCTACTATACATTACTATGCTCTTCAATCACCATTCAATGGCTGGTGGAGGCCAAGGGCGTGGGCATTATAGAAAAGTCTGGCTATGTTCCTATATCCACATGTAGATTGATGATATCATCTATTGATATCCATTGGGTCATCTGGAGGTCTCGGGAGATTATGTAATTGCTTCGCATCTGGCTACTGAGGCACAGCCTGATGCTTCTCTGATCATCCTTCCATTTTCTACTGGGGGGGGGGGGTTGATTATTGTGATGGAATGAAGACAGTACTTCCCTAATGACAAAAAGGAGGGGGGAAATATGGAGGCATATGTTGGACCTGCCAGTTGTGTATGTCACAAAGAGGATGTCATCTCCTGGGTCACATCTTCATATACATATTTGTACAGTAAGCATGGACTGTCTATCAAATTCAAATATGATAAAATTCAAGAACTAAATCTGATGCTAAGTGATTTGTTTTTAGTTTTACAAAAGCCAATAGAGCGATCAATATATGTATCACTATAAATTGCAATGAAGGGCATTATTAAATTGGAATTGGGTCTATAAAATCTAAAACCAGTCTCTTTGAAAGGTTTTTAAAACTTTCTGTTAATATCTCTCACACTGTTATTGACAAGATGTATAATCTCTCTTTGTATAGAAGAGTGGGCATCTCTTTCATCTTTCCCTTTCTTTCTTTTTACAGTGCATGCCAATTAAAGGCCTTGGATTTGTACTTGGAGCCTACAGATGCAGTTGTAAGGCTGGATTCTATAATCCCCAAATATTTTCAATGAACAGCTTTCACAGTAAGTGCCTTTGCTTGAGTTTGAAAGAGAGAGCACATTAATAATGCAGAATTCCTTTTTATCCTTGTCAGGGTTATACAGTATATTCCCAATGGCCTGCAACTCAGGGATTATATAATCACTTAAGGAAATTTAGGCCTGTGGTTTGTCATCTGTGATACTCTGGAGAATCTAGTAAAACATATCTACTTTTAAGTGTGTTTGATTTGTAAATAAATATTAATTTGTTTTTATTAAAAAATAATTGCTTTGCTACTGGGCAGTAACCATTTTCGGCATAAATATTAGAGCAGAAACTTCTTCTGTTCCCTATTAACAAGGGCATATTAGTTTTGATAATTTTCCTTTGAAATTGGCTTTTATATAATACAACTACGTAAAATAGCATATGTTTTTTCTGCATATAGGCTTTCAGAAGCTTCAAATTAGAGACTCGTGTTAACTCTGTTTCTCTGTCTCTTATACTCTTGTTTAAAACTCTTCATCTTGCACCATTTCTTAAAAAAGGAATTTGCTCACATGCCTTTAATTTGATCAGTACAGTACAAGATGGCATATTATAAAATGAGTTATCCATCTTAACCACCCCTCCCTCCCACGGTTTCCCTCTGATTTATTTTCTTATTCGATAATTATATTTATTTTTGCAAAGACCCACTCACTTCATATTTACTGCCAGGAAGAAAAGAAGTCGTGTTTGGTTGGGATGTTATAGACCTGGTGGGTGTTGCTGCTTCATTTATTAGACAAAGTAATATGGTTATGCATGCAAGATGTGAGCCAGTCTGGCAAAGTGGTTTGAGCTTCAGACCATGACTCTGGAGACCACAGTTTGATTTCCAGTTCTAGTCACATATGTTCAGCCCCTGAAATCCACCCCCATGATAAGTTCACTTTAGATCACCATAAGTGCAGAGAATGAAACATGTGAGATGTAGTAATTATAGGGCCTCATCTACACTGCCATGGAATGCAGTTTGAAACTCATATAACCTATATAACTCATATAATGCAGCTTAATTGTATTGAATTCTATTATAAGAGTCTACATTGATTAAAAAAAGGATCTGTTGGAAGGGGTGAAAGTAAGGAATCTTCGGGCTGTCTGGTGATTGGCTGAATGTCTAAGAAAAGTTTAAGAAGGTGGAAGTGTTTGGTACTAAAAATGAGAGTTGGGTTTGCCAAGGTTAAGATTAGGAATCTGTCAACATTAGAAATTATTTTTATTTATTATTTATTTATTTACAGTATTTATATTCCGCCCTTCTCACCCCACAGGGGACTCAGGGTGGATCACAATGCACATATACATGGCAAACATTCAATGCCATAGACACACAACATATATGGACAGACACAGAGGCTATTTAACTTTCCAGCTTCATGAGAGTATGCTTCGAATTCCAGCCACCGGGGGAGCTGTCGCTTCACCGTCCACTTGTGACACCGATGGAGTTTTTCCTCATTCTTTTGCACACTGCTGGAGAGTTTTATGGCATTGTAAATTAGTTAAATTAACCTCTCTACATAAGCGGTACCTACATTTCCTACTTGACAGATGCAACTGTCTTTTGGGTTGCAAAGGTCAACAGCAAGCTAGACAAATAGGAGCTTACTCTGACCTGGGCTAGCTTCGAATTCATGACCTTTCGGTCAGTAGTGATTTTAATGCAGCTGACTCCCAACCAGCTGTGCTACAACCCAGGAGTTAAAGATGTTGGAAAAATTAGTCAGAGTTAGAGACAGTGAGTAATTAGGTCAGTTAGCTTATGAGTGTGTGT
Organism: Anolis sagrei; assembly: GCF_037176765.1. Classification (NCBI taxonomy): domain Eukaryota; kingdom Metazoa; phylum Chordata; class Lepidosauria; order Squamata; family Anolidae; genus Anolis; species Anolis sagrei. The sequence goes on from NC_090026.1 coordinate 109,514,990, forward strand.
GAGAGAGAGATAAGTGTTGATGTGAGGAATATGAGTAAGAGATGTGAGATATAGTTATTAAAGAAGAAAGGAAGAAAAAGACAGACGTTTAAAGAGGCTGCAAAGTTTCCTTTAGCCTGAGCCTTCTGGTAAGGGCAAGATTTTCCCCTCTCCTCGCTTCTTTTTGTAATTTGGACTCAGTTTGCAACAATTGATTGAAGCTGAAGACAAAGGAGGAAGAGAGAGAAACTGGGACACTATTAAAGCAATGTATAAAGTTGGACAATAAAGAATTGCCCAGGACTGCTAAATCAGAACAATTGGGGGATATGATCACTGATTAAATTGCTCCTACATATGCAGGTAAATAAACAAACAAGCAAAACATTTTTTTTGTAAACCACCACAAAGTAAGGTGAAAGACAGGGAAATTCTCTTCCTAGGAAGTGAAGTTGTTCAAATGGATGTTCAGTCTGCTGAACTGAATATATGTATCTTATCAAAGCCAAAGGATGAGACAGCTTGTGTCAAAGAGTGGTGAAGATTGTCAAATTATGAAAGGAAAGCCACTGGTTCAAAATAGCCTGTCTCCATCTCTGCGACACAAAGGAGAAATGAAAGGTTGTAAACACTGGGCATCCAAAAAGCCTTTACCATTGAAATGAATGTAAGACGAGGAGTTGGTGGAAGTGATTGCCGCTGTAAAAGAAACAGCATAACCTGAAGGTTCATTGTTTGTATAGCTATTTTGCAAAAGTCTGACAGGAAGAGAGATGGATATTGAGAGAAGTATTTGAAAATAAGATATTCCTGGAGCAAGAAAATAGAGCTGTGAAAAGAGATAGTGTCTGAAATGCCGCGCACCCAAATAAGGGAAAGAAAAGGAAAAAGAAACAGAGAAGCAGTGCAATCTTACATTGGCTACTGGAAGGAAGCCACTTCATTTTTGGGTTATTGTAGGTTTTTCAGGTTGTATGGCTATTTTTAGAAGCATTCTCTCCTGACGTTTCGCTTGCATCTGTGGCAAGCATCCTCAGTGGTTGTGAGAATGCTTGCCACAAATGCAGGCAAAACATCAGGAGAGAATGCTTCTAAAACATGGCTATACAACCTGAAAAACCTACAGCAACCCAGTGATTCAGGCTATGAAAGCTTTCAACACTTTATATTTTTCTATGGGTCTTATTAGGCTTGTAAAGTATTTAGGATTGCAGCTTTAGTCCATCATTTTTACCTGTGGCTATTTGCTAATTGGACAGTTTTTGCCTATTTTCCTAGGAGGCTAAAGAGAGAAAGTGGGATGTTTCCTTAAAATATGTAGTTTAGCTTTCTGCTTTAGAAGGCAATTTCTCCAGACTTGAACCGTGGAGGTCTCCGACGCTCTGTGAAATTTCCTCAGTGCATTCGTTTTTTAAAAGATGGTTTATCTAACTGCCAGCTCTGCAAACCCAGCAAGGAATCTGAAAGTCAAGCTGTGTTCTTGCTTGCTCACCATCATTAATAATCAAGGTTTTGCCGGCCAGATGCTTCTGCCACTTAAAACTTTGCCATCCTTCTGCTTTTGGTGAGACTGCACAGTTGTAGGCCGAGGCAAAATTGGGAAGCAAAGTAGGGTGCTGAGATAGCAGGGCAGATTGGATTAAATCTTCTAGTTTTGTTCCTCATGCAATATGCCAAGAAGCAGCCCTGTTTATTCTTCTGAAGCACCAGTGAAAGCTCAGTTGCAGAAATGCTTCCAGGTGTTAGGAGAATGAGAAATCGCTGTACCTGAGAATGAGGTCTGCAGAGATGGTACCCACTGCCCAGATGGGGGTCTAAAGTCTTGATAGTTTTCAGTAGTCACAGGTAGGTCTGGGCAATGCATGGTTCTAAATGGTTCTAAATTACTTACAAAACTAAAGTTCTGGTGGTGAAATTTTCAAAACTCTAACAAAAGTCTCAAAATTTCATTATAAATGGCAGTTCCTAATTGGTTCTGTCATAAAAATCACCAATAATGAAATAATAATTAATTTTTGAAAGTTTTTTGAGAGTTCTGAAATTTTCACGACCAGAACTTTAGTTTTGTAAGTACTTTAGAACCATTCAGAACCATGCATTGCCCAGGCCTAGTCACAGGTACCAGCATCAAGCATGCCCTATAAGGGGAGGAACTAGTAATGATAGGCAGGCATCAGGACTATGAACAATGTTGCTATTCCTTGCAGTTGGCCAAGCTAGGTAACCACGTGCAACCTGGCTTGCCTTTGTATACAAGTCTACCTTGGCCATGGTCCTGGTGGGGATGGCTAGAACATCTTTTTGATAGGTATGTTCAAGTGTTGATCATAACACCAGTTTATGTAGCAAAGAATGAATCAATTGATTAACTTAAGGTTGGAGTGTGACCCCGAACAGTTCTCTTTGGTTTTGTCAGTTCTTTCCTTTGAAATATAGCCTGCAACATCTGGCATTCATTGGTAGTCTCCCATCCAAGTACTAACAAGCCTGGCCCTGCTCAGCTTCCAAGATCACACAGGATCTTGTGCCTTTAGGATATTGAGACCCATAACTTACCTAGATATGAATCTTAGTAAAACAGTGGAGGTAACTTTCCAGTGAAGGAGTTACTTACTTAGGCGATCCCTCGTTGTCCAAGTAGGATAGTCTTCCATGATCAGTGTACTGGTGGGTCCGTAGGTGACTGTGGAACCCTATTCTTGATCTGCATCTTCTCTCGCAGTGAGGGCATTGGTTTCCAGGTGGAAGGAAGGACTATATAGGCATCAGATCCCATTTGCTCTTATATGCTGAGCAGGGTCAGGCAGGATTTGGTGCCTATATAATCTTTCCTTCACTGGAAAAGTACCCTCACTGTTTTACTAAGTTTTATATTTCAAAGGAAAGAACCAACAAAACCATTTCTGAGTATTCTTTGCCTAAGAAAATTATATGAAATTCATGAAGTCACCATAAATTGACAGGCAACTTGAAGACACATACATACACAATCCAATCTTATGCTAATCCATTGATTCGTTCTTGCTTCATAACCTTTCATTATGACAGACATTTAAATAATGGACACTTTTAAGATACGTTTCAAAAAGATTTCCCAGCCATCCCCATTAGGCCCTGAACTGGCAAAAACCTTGGGATATGGTGGACATTGTACCTTCTGCCCTACTTTATTCCCCATTTATTTCTGGCACTAGCTGTGACTTTTCAAACCCGGGTCAGGGGTGGGTTGTTTTGTTTTGTTTTGGTTTTTTTGCCTGTACTAAGAGTAATTGAGGCAGACAAAGTCCCTTGCCTACTTCTGTTGTCTCAATCTCCTCTCTATTTCTGAGTGACTCCCACTGAGGATGTATTGCATTTGGCAGAATGCGTAAGGAAGAGAGCACACCCTGCTATTAACCACAACTCAAGTGGGACACAGAAGATATAGAAAATCTCTGTATATTTAGAGCATGTCTAGATACAGGGGTGTGAAAAATCACTGAAAGATGTGCATTTTAAAAACAGAATAGTTTTTTCTGGACTCTTGGCCATTTAGAGGAGCCCTAAGGTTGACAACGTAGAGGTCTTTATTCCCCATCTTCTCTTTAGATGAGAATATCCCTGCTGTGCACACACTCACTGTTCATTTTGTTGTGGACTTTTATATAGATCTTATTTGATTGATACTCCACCTTCCTCACAAGAACTCATCTGTCCCTGAATCCAGCTGTGAAGGCATCACAGAAGTATTAAGTAATTGCTTCAGTTTCCCAAACAGAAGTGATGCAGAAATGCCAAATATAGTTGTTGGAATGGGAATGTAGGATATGGTCACCAAGAAGATAAGCCAAATGGCCTTCTTTCCCTCCACTGCTTAAATGATAAGGTAACTTGATCCCTCTGTCTTTGATACTTTTAGGGAAGGATGCAGAGAGCCATTTTTATGGAGGCGAGATGGCTGGGGAATATGGCTGCTGGCCCTGCGGGAAAGGATGTTCCGACTGTACAGATGACACTTCCTGCTATGCACAGGAGGACAAGTATTTACGGCTCGCTATCATCTCATTCCAAACTCTCTGTATGCTGTTGGACTTCATCAGCATGCTGGTGGTCTACCGTTTTCGTAAAGCAAAGGTAAAACACAGAAATTTCTCTCCTTCTAATCATCCTGGCTGTTTTGTCTGTCATATGTGCCTTTGTTTATGAGGGACTGACCCAAATTTCTATAAGGGGGGAATTACAGTTGATTACTACAACCATAATGTAACAGCTTGAATAAGTGCCCAGATTTTCAGAAGTACAGCGTGCCAAGAATGATGCAGTAAGGATAGTGTTCAGCAGATCAAAATGGCTAGCTCTGAGTGGTTTTAATACTCCTGACATCCACATTGCTGGTTTGTGTGTGTATGGGGGGGGGGGGGGATGCTGGCATAAAATCCATGTTTTTCCCTGTCTCATCCTGCCAGCGGAGGGAATCCACTTTATTTTCAGTCAGTAATTGGAGATGGGAACATATTAAACCATGTTATAGTAATGGAGATCATTGCTCCGTTTAGCCCATTGTCACCAATTCTTACTGGCAGCAGCTCTCCATGTATTCAAATAGCACCTTTTCCTAGCACTAACTGGAAATCCCTAGTATTTTGTGTTCAAGATTAGTACATATACTAGTTGGGTTTGATGCTGTTGAAGTTTTGTGAAAGCAAATGTTATTAGCAACAATACATTTTTATGGGCCAAATTCAAAGCATAAAATACATTATGTAAGCTATTGAAGCTTCACTGGCTTCTCCATCAGGCAAAAATTGATTGGTGGGGATGAAGGAGAGGGCCTTCTCAGTGGTGGCCTCCTGGCTCTGGAATTCTCTCCCCAGGGAGATTTGGCTGGCACCCATCCTGTCTAGATTTCATAAAGATCTTAAAAAGTGGATGTCCCATTGTGCTTTTGATTAGACTTTTTGATTGATTGCCCAGAAAATGTTTGGTTCCAGTTGTGACCCAATTTTCAGTCCCTGCACTTTACTACTAACCCCTGCTTAGAGGTATAGTGTCCCACCTTATATTGCCCTTTATCCCCAATTTTGTCATCTGCCACTTACACTTTATCTGTTAGCCCTTCCTCACAATTGATTGTTTCGACTCCCTTGCCTGAGCCCAGAACTATGTTGCTATCTCAGGCTACTGGTTGTCTGTTTGATGGTTGATTTTATATTGTGTTGTGTTGTTGTTGTTGTTGTTTTATTTTTCTTGATGCTGTTTTGATGAATTTTAAAGTGATCAGGCTTGTCCCCATGTAAGGCGCCCCAAGTCCCTTTGGGAGATAGAGATGGGGTACAAAAATAAAGTTATTATTATTATTTTACTGACACAAAAACACACTATGACACAGCAAACAAGATATATATGCTGGATTTTATATCAGAAAATCACAAGTCGAACACTTCCCAAGCATTTAGGACTGATATTATTATTATTATTATTATGTTGTTGTTGTTGTTGTTGTTGTTGTTGTTGTTGTTATTGGGTGTTAAATCATAAAGATCTTTAGAATCCTTCTTCCTGGTTGTATGGGCGCTTTTGCTCTGTGGCTGCCTGGGAGCAGCAATGATGATGTGGATGCAAAAGGATGGTTCAGTGGGCCCATCTTGACCATCTGGACCACTGTGGGTTGGGAACGGCATGTATGTGGCTGCTTCTGGGGCCAAACCGAAGCATTTTGTGGGCCAGATCAGATTAAACAATCTGGCCATAAGGAGATCCGAAGCATTTTGTTTCTGAGCATCTGATATACTTGTGTAGACATATAGGGTGTCAGAGAGAGACAGAGAAAGGAAGACTATTGTGTGGGTGTCTTATGATGGGCCAAGAGTGAGTCAGGAGCTAGAAACTGGAAATCAGGACTGGAGAGAAACCAGGAACAGGATGCAAAACTGACAGAAGAATCTGAGGGAAAAAGCATGAGTCAGGATTAAAGTGTAAAAGTAAAAACACAAGACACAAAAGAGATCAGGCAGGATTTGTTGTTTATGTTCTATCGAGACAGGAAGCCTCTTATTTCCTATTCCGCCTGGGAGAAGGCTATACCAGGCTTAGCTGAAAAAGTTGGCGATGTGCCAGTCAGAGTAGTACCATTCTGATGAGAGAGCAGGAACAGACAGAAAATGATTCCTGTACTAAGGTGGGATCATTGATGAGCAGCAGATAGGAATTACCGTGTGCTATCAAGAAACCACCATTTAAAATACAGTCAAGTAGGGAGCAAAATAATGCATTGTCCTCTCCCTTTTATCCTTATTCTTCTCCTTCCCAAGTCTGTTGGGGTATTTGTGTAGCCAAATGAGCCTTTTAAAAAATATCATGGTTAGACTTCTAAAAGATAAATAAGTACTGCATCATTCATGGTACCACTGGAGAGAATGAATCAGCTTTTAAAATAGCCTTCCAGTTTACTCTGTGCAACCAGCAAAATCAAATGCATATAAAATGCTTGGATCCCACTGTTCAAATTAATAGCTGCAATCACCTCTTTCTATAAATAGACAGACATTTTTATTTAGCTTTCCCAAGCAATCACGGCACAATCAACAGCAACTATCTAACGAATTTGGTACTGGATAACTTCCTGTCAATTCCCTCAATTAAACGCCTGGCAGGAAACCTCAGAATTAGCAGCAATGAGTTTGCTTCCTCTCCATCGCCCTCTCCCCAGTGTCTTTGTGGCAAAGCCTTTGTGTCTGTCAAGACTATGATACATGGGATTGCCGCAATTGTGATGTTACAGAGCTAGTTCCCTGCCTACCCATCTCCTAATCCCATTACCAAGAAAAGGCATCTGTTTAATAGCCTGCTGGTAACTCATCTGAAGCACTCTTCTAACTCACTAAAATTTGACTTCATTACAGTAATATTATAGGCTTTTAATGGCTATCTTAAATAAGTGATACCATTAGGGAAACACGTATCCTGCATTAAAATTAGCTTGCGAGTGTTCACTCAAAAAACAAAGAAAAAATTAATTCCCCAAACACAGCTTTGCCTTGGTTTTTTAATCAATGAACATACATTTTCATGAATGCACATAATATTATATTGAATTAAGCAACATATATATTGAACACATGCATATGAACTATGAGACAGGTGCCGATAAACATTGTTACAATTAGACTAGCCACAGTAGTAATAATACATGATTTTGAAGCATATTTATATAGTTGTCCTTCCACATTTGCGGTCCTGGTGAGGGTTGGTCTGATGCACTTTCCTCTTGGCACATTTCTCCCTTTCACCCCACATTCATACCTCTTCCAATTCCACAGCACTGCTAGTCACAGTTGATCCCCAGTTAGAGTGCTCAAGGGCTAGGGCTTGGTGTCTATGGCACAGTTTTTAAGATTAGCTTTAAGTCCCGTTTGTCAGTCAAACTTCCAAGATTGACTTCCCCAGCAAAATTCACTTTACAGCTCTGTGAATGTGAAGCCAAGGAGAACCTCATAGTATTGTAATGAAGAAGTCAGCCAGTTTGTATCTCACTTCAGTGCAGCATTAGGTGTTAAACTAGTAATAACTGTTGATGTTAAATTGTAAATTGTATATTGTATTTTGTGAATTGTTGGGCATCGAATTGTGCCTTTTGTAAGCTGCCCTGAGTCCCCCCTAGGGGGTTGAGAAGGGTAGAAGCACCCCAAATAAATAAATAAATAAATAAATAAGTGAAGTGATTCACACACAAAGATAGAGTGTATTGACTTTAACAGGACAGGCAGAAACCAAGTTAAAATGGACCAGATGTTTACGATTCTAAACACACATTTTAGCCATAAGATTGAATTCAACTCATTTCTGAGGTAACCCTGATTAAGACATTGCCCAGAAGAATGGAAAATTGAAGGACTGGGCTGGGGGATATCAGGTTATGTTATATTTCCCATGCAGAATCTTGGGGCTCTTCCAGACATACCAGAAACCTGCAAGGAAGCAGGTTAAAACAACCCACTTTCTCTTGAGTTTCTCTCCCCACCCCCAACCTAAACCTTTGGCTTTCCCTTGAGGGGTGGCTAGATGTCACCAAAGGTTGACCCAGCCCCCATCCCCCCTCAAATCAAAAATGACACCAGGAGGTGGGGAGGGGGGGAATTGCACACCAAGAGTACTCTGCAGAGGGGCCTGCACTGCTGGCAGGCCCATCTAGTTAGGGTTTTTTTTTGGGGGGGGGAATGGGAGGCTGGGGGGTGGACATCCTCCTGCTATTTCAGGTTCCATGATGGCTGTGGTAATTGACCCCAAGGATGATGAAAGCAATCCCAGGGGTCAATCTTCACAGGCTTGGCACCTGGAAAGATTGAGACCATAGCTTAAGGTCCAGATCGTTCCAGGTGTTAAATTAATGTGGAGCAAACTGGACAATCCCAGTTTCCTCTGCATTAATTCGCTTTTACCTGAGGCATTGTTTGGATGCCTCAGGTAAAAGCAAGACAGTTGCTGCATTTTGGGACTGCCTGGAAGGGCCCTCAGTCTTAATTCTTCCCACAGCCGTTTACAAAACTGCATTTCCTCAGTTGTGCTCAAGGGCCTAAACCTGAAAAGAGGAGCCTCATCAGATACTAAAGAATACTGTCTTCCTGAATGTATTTTATATCATTTCCCCCTTCCTCATTACTGCATGTATTTTGGGTTCTCCGATCCTTTAATTTTTGTGTATTGGCACAGAGAAATTCAATATTAATTAAGCTTGTAGTTTCCCAGAATAGCTCAAGGCAATGGATATTTGCAAAGCAATACCTTTCAAGCAAGTGTATTCTTCTTTTTAGTGTTGGCTTTGTTGAATATGATGCAGTGCAGCCATCTAAAAACTTTAACGACTTCCCTGAAGCAAATTTAAATTTTACTTATAGTCCTCCAGTTAGTTTGTCCCCATGAGAAATCAGCCAGAGTCTGAATCTGTGTGCTTCTGCAAGCATCATTCATTTCAGTGAGGTTTGTTAGGAAGATATTCCCACCGGATTGAGCCTCCTTTCTTGAAATCATTCAGTACTGCTTCAGAAAGAGAAGAAAACATTGCTACCTACTAGGACTAATGCCATCTAAGATATTGTAAATCAAATGGATTATTTGCCAGCCCTCCTAAAATAGGTCCCACCTACCCTTGATGTGCTTTGGAAAATAACATTAAATGCTCAAAATAATGTTATCTGATAAACCACATCTGATTTACATCTATTTATATATGAACATAGAATCATAATGTTGGAAGAGAGCACAAGGGCCACCCAATCCAGCTGGAATATTTATAATAATGTAAAGGAAATATCATGATTACACTAAAAAAAAACCCCACTATTTTTTCAAGGCTGTATAACTAAAGAGAGCTGTATTTCACATATCTACAGTTTAATTATATTTGGTTGAAGTTTGGTTGTAATATCTTCAGCTTCACCCAGTCTCTCTCTGTACAATCAGTTTGATTTCAAGTTGAGAACAATGTGATTCAGTACAACTAGTTGATCATTTATGTCACAAAAGGATATATGCAAATCAGTGGGCAGAGGCAACATATATCACATTCTGTCTTGACTACTTGTAATTACGAATGATTGAGAAATTTTGTGAAGCAGAAACGATCGTAGCAGTGTATTCATTTGTTAGTCTATTCATGAGCACTAGGGTTTTCCTACCCAAAAGAGAAACTAGTTTGTCCATATACTTTAGCCATGTATGAGTGAGTGCAGCATAGTAACCTAGACTGAATCTACACTGCCTTTTATCCCAGGATCTGATCCTAGATTATCTGCTTTGAATTTTGATTGTTTTGATTGTATGAGTCTCCCCTGCCAAACAATCTGGGATAAGAAGATATAATAATAATACACTTTGTTTATAACCCGCCACTCTCAGCTCGCTATAGCCGCTCCCAAATGAAGACACAGGACGCGCTCTGGTATCACTGGAAACTTTTACTATAGCATCTACTGACATACAAGAAGCTGAAAGTGTCAGGCAGCAGCCTGCACTCCCTTTTATACCCTCCCCCACATTCAAGGGAACAATTCCCGCCAAGAGCGAAACCCACGAAATATACCCGCCAAATCCATCAGCCATTTCTTCTCAGGGTCAGACGCCGCAGGTGCCTTATCAGTGTGTATTGTCAGTGGCCCTGGTTTTGGGCGCCGGAATCCAGGCCCTGAAAACAGGCAATGGCCATCTTGGGGTGGCTAACATGAGGCCAAGCCCAAAATAATACAACATAATAAACAGACAATAACAAAATACATCATAACAAAATATGCAATAACAAATAAAATCAACAATATAAAACAGCATAGTAAAACCAGACAAAAAGGGCGGGCCAAATGTATGAGATAAAATGTTAAAAATTTAAAACCCTGGGTGAGATAGGGATAAAAGTGCATTTGTAGGGGAGGAGCCTGACAGGGAGGAGCCATGGGATTTAGCCATTTTAGAGTGGGAAGATGCTTTATTCTGAGGGCAGCTGTAGTGAATCTTACCTTGTAGGCCTGAAAGGAAGCCTGGATAACAGTATGGCAAATCTCCATTTTGAGAGTGGATGCCAGGGAAGCAACCATCGTGAGTGAGGGTAGATAGAAGAGGGGATGAGTTTGGAGTCTCCTAGGATTGGCCAGAGCAGTTGGGAGGAGCCAAGTCTTAGGAGGGAAAAGATTTCAGCTTCTGTGGGAGTTGAGAACTGGGAGCTGGTGTGTGAAGAAGGATTTTTTGAAACTGGGTTTTCAGGGAGAGTGTGTCTGTTAGACAGTTCTGGTCACTGACAAGAAAAAGGTCAGACAGCAACCTTGTGAGAGTCAGCACAAGAGATTAGCTCTCTAGGCTGGGTTAGTTAGCAGAAAGAACTCTAGGGTAGAGTTTGTTAATAACCCAGGGACTGCCTAGGATAGGTTAGTCAGAACTCATTACTATTTATCTGAAGTAGAGTGAGGGTTTTTGGTACAAAGAGTCAGAATCTGTTTGGTTAGATCTGTCTGTAACTAAGTGAAGAGAATTATGCAAGCAACCATCAAGCTGAAGTACTTTTGTAACAAGTCACACTTTTTGTACCTCTCAGAAGTAGTTTGTTGTCTGTTTTTATAAATAAATCTTGTTCTATTTAACTTTCAAAAGATCTCTACTGTGCATCATTCAATCATCCAAGCCTTTGTGATAGTTCCAGCATTTTAAACATCTTGATACTACAGAAAAGCCGCCTAAGAAACAGTTATTGTTGGGAGCCAGTGGGAAAAGCAGTGTGGGCAGGAGTGGGAAAAGTTTACCTCAAATACTTTTTAGAAATCCAAAAACAATTTAGGTTGGTAGCAGCTTTAATCTGCAAGAAAGTTTAAAGTCAAGCAGTGTTCACTCTACCATAACACTTATCCATCATCGTTTCGCTACTATATCAGGGACATTCGTGTGGGATATATTATACATTCCTTTTTAGTGGTGTCCAGCGGTGTGATATTTGGTGATATATTATATGTGGATCCTTTATAGCAGCTGTAGGCTAAGACAACCAGATGGGCTGAGTGGTCATTCTCCGAAAGCACAGCAGAAGAGACAGGGTTTTAGAGAAGGGCCTCTTCAGAAGATCAAAGAAATCGTGCAAGTTTGTGGTAGGAGATAATCTGGGATCAGATCCTGGGATATAGGGCAGTGTAGAAGGGCCCCCAGATACATGCTTGTGTTTATGTGCATAGATGGGAAAATTTCCGTAGAAAAATATAGCATTAGACTGTTTTCTATATAAAATCTTCAACCACACATTTCTGGACCTCACAACCTCTGTGGAATGCTTGCCATAGATGCAGGCAAAACGTCAGGAGAGAATGCTTCTAGAACATGGCCATATAGCCCGAAAAACCTACAACAACCCAGTGATTCCAGCCATGAAAGCCTTCAACAATACATTTACCATATTACAATTCCCTTCTTACATCACTTTTCTCCAAATCTATACATGCCCTCCCAACCCCCAACATCATTCATACAGTGTTATAAAAATACAGCTCTGTCAGTTCTACTACTTTTACTTACTACTTATTCTAATTTCACCAATTAGTATAATATATTTTCTAGTTGTGTATTCACAATCTTTTTTGGTCATTTGGTGGTTTGAATTCACCATTGCTTTTAAACATAAAGCCGAGAAATGGTTTTCTTATATGATCAAACAGATCTTCCATTATTTCTCTTTTTGCTAATCTTAATTTGTAGGTTAACTACAATATAGGATTTTTATTTATCTAGTTTTTATTCTTACTTTCAAATACTGAAATCATTAGTAGAGCTCCCCTGAATTGTACTGTGTCCTTCATTATTTGCCACTTGCATTATCAAGGTTTGATCAGTACCCAGACTTTCATCTCCACAGGAACTGATCTTCTGAAAAGCTGACTATAAAATCCCCATTCCAGAACATGCTGTCTCAAAATATTTTGCATGACAACAGGGATAACAATGTATTTTGCTATGAAAATCCACTCCTTCTCTATGTCAAGATGGTCATAAACTCAGAGGAAGTGCCAAGGTCACAAGCAAATAGGTTGCTGTCCCTTCTGATAAAAAATGTCCCGGCTTTCTTCCCATCCCCTCTAAGCAATGGTTCAGCAACATCACTTGTCCTTAGCTTGAGCCTTAATAGCAGGCATGGGAAAACTTTTTTTGCTTTGGGGCCACATTGTGGGCCTGACCAAGAGGGCTGGGCCGAGAGAGAGGGCATGCACTGGATGGGACGGGCTCAGGAGGGAGAGGGCCTGTGAGAGGATGGTGCTGGGAGGGGATGGGGCAGGGCTTGGATCATCCTCAGGTTGTCCTTCTGGAATAAGGATGGGGTTGCTCGCTCCAAAAACAATGGTAATGGCCAAGAAGTCTGGAGGGCTCTCAGCCACTGTGTACCTTTCTTGGGCCTCGGCATAAGGATGGGGCCGTTCACACTGTCCTTATACCAGGATGAGGGCAAGACATGCGGTGGCTGAGAACGCTCCAGAGGGCTCTCAGCTGCTCTGTGCCTTCCTCCCCCATCCTTTCTGTATAAGGATGTGGCAGGCCACTGTGTCCTTATGCCAAGAGGACAGGTAAAATGAGGAGGGCCTGAAGTAAGCGCCCAGGGGGCCACATCTAGCCCCCGGGCCTTAGTTTACCCATGTCTGCTTTATAGGAATGTCTTCATCAGAATTCTGATATACGCTACATGTGCAGCGAACTACTAGTAGTTTCCTTTGGAGAAGCTAATGCGGAAATATTTTGACATTTCTGACAAGCCTCATTACACTAAAGAAGCCGCTTGGTTTGTCAGCCTGTGGGAAGCAGCAGTGCCCAGAGGCAGCTGAACTATCTTAGTAAAGGGATATTTAATTATCCTCCAGGGTGGGAGACATGCAGATTTCTCTGCCCGCCTCCCCATCACACACACATTAGAGACAATTGAGAAGTCCCACCAAAAATAATGGAATGACAACAAGAAGTGCATAAGTCATTGGGAATGACAGCTATACCTTCCGGTTCATTTATCTCCTGACTGCTTCCTGCACATGGAATAAGGCCAGTCTTTTTGCCCTGATCATGCAAGGGAAGAGGTCAAACTAGGGTGGCACAGCAAGACAGAGGAATCTCCCAGTTTTCCCTCTAAGCACTAGACTACATTTCAAAATGCCAGTCATTGCACTCAGATGCCACAAACTAAAAGAGTTAAAAAGAGATGCCAAAGGGAGAATGAAGTATTCTAAAGTGGCACACAGTTATGTAGTGTCTAGATTGAGAGAAGTCCTAATCCCACTCTTCTCTTTTGGTTAGGCCTCACCTGGAATAATATTGCGTCCAGTTTTGGGTATCACAAGTCAAGATGGATCTTGACAAGCTGAAATGTGTCCAGAGAAGGGCGATCAGAATGATCAAAAGTCTGGAATCCAAGCTCCATAAAGAGCTACTTAGGAAGCTGGATAATGTATTTAGCTTGGAGAAAAGAAGGTCAAGAGGAGGCAAACTGGCCATGTTTAAATATTTGAAAGGATGGTCATATTGAAGTGAGGGCAAGCTTGTTTTCTACTGCCCAGGAGACAAAGGCATGGAGAAATGGATTCAAACTGCAAAGAAAGAGCTTCCACCTAAACATTAGGAAAAACTTCCTAATATTAAGAACTGTTTGACAATGGAATATGTTGCCTTGGAGTGTCTTGGAGTCTCCTTCTTTGGAGGTTTGAAAGCAGAGGCTGGATAGCCATCTGTCAGCAATGCTTTGCTTGTGTGTTTTTGCTTGTCATGAGGATGGACTAGAGGGCCCTTGGGGTCTCTTCCAGCTCCATGATTCCATGATTCCATAAACCTATCCACCCCAAATATTCTTCAAATATAATGCCTTAGGTTTTGAGTTGCAATCAGTTCACACTTTTAGCTCCTGGATAACAACCCACCCACCAATACCTCACAAATGAAAATGGGGACAGATATAAGCAAACGGCATTAGAAGGTGGTCAAAATGACAAAAAAAAAAAAAAAAAAAAACATCAGCGAAGACAAACACACAAGCTAAGAGATGCTGCAGCAGTTTGTTTTTGCCTGAGCCTAGTGGGAAGAGAAAGATTTCTCCCCTTTCTCTCCTCTGTGTTGAATTGAGTGCAAACAATTTTGGAGCAATTTAAGAAAGCTGAAGATAAAGGGGAAAGAGGAGTGAGAAACTGGACCATTTGAAAAGCAGCTGAAAAAGAGGGATGATAGAGGATTAATCAGGACTGTCCTTGCCAAGTTGGGACTGTTGGAGGGTATATCATAGCCCAAAATGAAATGTTCATATCTCAAAATGAACTCTTTAATTGTTCATGGTAATGATTTATGAGGATTTTTCAATATGAGTCTTGCCATCTATAAATTAAATATCTTAATTAAATATTCTTTTCAGTTGTATTGGATATACTGTATACTGATTGATGTATTTATATAAAAATAAGCCAGTTTGTGATGGAAAAGTAGATTGGCAGCTGTAGCTAAAATACAGCATGCCGTACAAGTACTTCATTGTTCAAAATCACAACAATGCAAGAATTGTTAACAGAGACGATGGTGCATGTCCCACCACCAAGAGAGGATATGGAAATGCTTCTGTGGCAGAAGGTGAGCCTATAGGTAACCTGGACCCAAACCATGTAGGGCTTTAAAGATCAAAAGCAACACCTTATACTTTGCCCAGAAACTAATTGGCAGCCAGTGGAGTGACTTTAGGAGAGGTATAATATGCTTACTCCTAGATATTCCTGTAACCAAACAGGCTGCCATATTTTGAACCAACTGGAATTTCTGAACTTGGTACAAAGGTAGCCCAATGTAAAGCTCATTGCAGAAGTCCATCCTTGAGGTTACCAGTGCATGCACTATCATGGGCAAATATATTAACTAAATTAAAAGGTTATTTATGTCCCAGTATTCAGATGAAATGGTTTGCAAACCAATGTGCTAAACACTTTTCTGCTTTGTGCTGAAAAAAAGTGAAATTACAAACGACTCATAGTTAAAAATCCAATTATCACAGATATAGAAAGTGAGGTGAAATCTTCTGAACACAGAGAGCAAAACAAACCCCACAGGGGTGTTAATCCTTCCCCATGCTATCTAAAGTTAGTTGGCTAGTTTTAGATAGATAGATATCTGGAGTAACACTTTAAAAAATGTACCTGTTCCGACTTCAAAATATTCAGAGTATTCTCCTCTTAAAAGTTTTTTTTTTCTTTGTAGTATTCAGCAGTTGCACTAAAAGAAAACAATGGCTGTTCTACTCAAATTTCTTTTACTTCTTTGTTTTTGTTCCAGAGCATCAGGGCATCAGGACTCATTCTCTTGGAGACTATCCTGTTTGGGTCACTGCTTCTTTATTTCCCGGTGAGTTACACTGTTAGAGTCTTAAAGGGTAAAAGACAGGCTGTTGAACTATTTCTCAGATCCACTGCTCTCCCTTTAATTGAAGAAAGTAGGAGCGGGTTTTTTTCTTGCCATGTCTGCATCAGACAGAGAAGAGGGGAAACCACAGTTAGTCATGACCTTCTAACATATCCATGAGAAAAACAAGGACATGTAAATTGTAGGGAAACTCAAGTAAGCTATTGTTCTCATAGTATTTGTTATAAAGCAATCACCTTCCCACTCATGAAACAACATATATAGTCACTTGACATTCAGAAAACACACCGCTATTTTTTTTGTACATAGTACATTATGGAACAATGCAGGAAAAAGAAATCTAACTGAGAAGTTTTAGTTCTGAACACCTTTCTTAAAGAACAGATGGCCTTCCTGGAACATATAAAGGAAAGGCATTGCAAACTATTTTAGCTTATTTTTTTATCACCATGTGAACCCAGAATGTGATTATGGAAAAACAAGATAGGACCAAAAGACCCCTTGAATGCTGCATAGCAGTATTTCTCAACCTGGGGGTTGTGATGTATGGCAGTATGGCCATGTTCCAGAAGCATTCTCTCCTGACGTTTCACCTGCATCTATGGCAGGCATCCTCAAAGGTGCCTTCTGGAACATGGCCATTCAGCCCGAAAAACTTACAGCAACCTAGTGATTCTAGCCATGAAAGCCTTCAACAATTAAACAAACAGTTTTAGTTATATTATATTGAGAAAATTGGAGAATAAACATTGATTTTTGGAAAGCTGATATCACAATAGCAACTAATTAGATTTTTGGTAATATGGGTTGGATTCAACTGTTAGTTCAATTACAGAAAATTCAGAAAATTCAGGAAGTTAACAACAAAAATAAATCTCATTGATTCAATGCACTCCTTCTATTTTTATTAGTTTTATACTAATTTATGCAATGTTTTTGATATGAAATAAATAAATAAATAAATAAATAAATAGATTCGACAAGTCTTTTCTAATTTGGATTACCAATTTAACATTATAACTGTAACTAATTACTCCTTAAAAGTAACTTCTTAACCTCTACTCTTCCTTTCATGTCATTTGTTTAGGATTAATTTACCAAGAACTTAAATACGTTAGCCCCAATGAATGTGAATGCCACTTGGAATGTGTGCTCCCAAAACACCTGGATTTTTTCAAATCCAGCTTTATTTTAGGACCTTAAGGAACTTTCTTTTTAAACATATTAATTATTATGATACTTATTAGCTGAGGGATGACATTTAAGGACACAATTTTTCCTTTAATACCTGCTCCACAGTACGGCTCAAAAAAGTAATTAGAGTTTCACACTTTGATTTCCCTCTTCTCTCCCACAGTTTGTTCTCCTGTAATTAATTTTACACATCTGAAGTAGATAGAAGCTTTAATGTTATTTGAACAACTGAAAGAGCTTTCACTTGAACCAATGAGCAAATTTTAGGGTAGAAAATACAGCAGTGCTTGCTATTATTTTCATCATATTTGAACTACAATAAATTCTCCACATTTGCGGGTTTAGGGCGAGGGCCCCTACAAAAATGAAAATAACCATGAATTTAAAAATGCTATTTTTTTAACTTGAGGGATCCCCTCTCTAGGAATTTCTAGACCTCATTGGTGGGCTTAGGTGTTCTTAGGACTTCATCCCATAGGATAAGTAAAGCATTTGAAATTATTGACTTTCCCTTAAGCTTTGCAATGTCCCGCTTCGAAATTAAACAGATGAATTTCCTACAACCATCACACCTTTTTTTCCTCCACTTTCTTTAGGATTTATATGTTTGATTTGACATCACATGGTAGAGATTTGTTTCCTCCCATTGTCTCTCCAGGATTTTGATTGTTTATCCTTTTTAAACAACACCAGATTGTATGAAGTGGTTTTAAATTAATCCTGATCTTTTACCAAGCCTCTGCAGTGGTGATTGTAGGAAGTATAGTAGTTTTCACCAAGCCTCTCTATTGGTAATCATACGAAGAGGTTTAAAATGGGGGAAATTGGCATTTTGGCTCCTCACACGCATGGCGTCATTGTTTTCTTTACAAACGGGCAACAGGGATTAACATCACACAGGAAAATTGGCTATTTTGCCAGTCTTTACATGGGGAATTTAAAAATAAGTTGATTGCCAGCCACCAAAATACCTCAACCCCACAGTTGAGGCTTATGTTGTGTGAAGGATACGGTGGGTGGTCATTTCTTAAATGTGTAGAAACACTGATTTTACTGTGTGGGATGAAGTCCTTAGAGCAATCTTCTCTCTATAGTCAATATCCAGCAGAAGTGAATATAGAATTGCCATGAATGACCTGGATATTCCTAGAAATAGATTTTTTTTTATCAATTCTCTGAATTGTTAAATCCACAAATGTGGAGGTCAACCATATACTTCTCGATACCTTTTGTGTGTGTGTTATGCAAGTGGTTGTTATGTACTTTTAAGTTGACTCCAACTCAAAGAGTTCCTTGGCAAGATATATTCAAGTTTCCCATGATTTTCTCTGAATCTAAGAGAATGCTTTAGCTCCAATTCTACAAGTGTATTTTATAACTAAGTAAGAATTCAAACCCTGGTATTCTGAAATGCAGGTCAATTGCTCAATCTACTACATAACATTAGTTGTACAGGTTGGGTACATGGATATGCCACCGTACAAGGAACTAAGAAACTGTGTGCTAGAAATGCATCGAGAAATGTGTGTTTCTCAAAGAGCAGCTACTCAAGTTGCATTGAAAATACTAAAAATGACTTTTTCTTTAAAAATCCAAAGGGTGCTCGCCAATGTTTCTTCATTCTGGAGAGAAGTGACCATTAGGATGTCACGGGGTTCTGTCCTAACCTCCCGTGCTATTCAACACTTTTATCAATGATTTGAATGATGAAATAGAGAGTACACTTATTAAATTTGCAGATGACACCATATTGGGAGGGATAGCTAATACAACAGAGGACAAGATCAGGATCTAAAATGACCTTAACAGACTAGAAAGCAGGGTCAAGACTAACAAGATCAATTTCAGCAACGAAATGTGTAGTACTACACTTAGGCACAAAAAAAAAATATATATATCCACAGATATAGAATGGGTGACACCTACTTTGTGTTCAAAAAGTTTTAGGTCCAACTGTTGTCAACTCCACGTAAGAGTTTTTTGCATGTACGATTCAGCTGAAATTGCCTTATATCTGATGTCCCTTCACTTTATAGGTCATCATTTTATACTTTGAGCCAAGTGTATTTCGCTGTATTCTCCTAAGATGGGTACGTCTTTTGGGATTTACAACTGTATACGGGACTGTTACACTCAAGTTGCACAGGTACTAAACACACTCTTATTTTTATTGGTGTAAATTAAATGTGATTTTCCATGAGCTTAAGAAATTGAGTTAAATATAGAATTAAATATAATTTTACCATACAGTTCAGATCATTTTCTTACTTTTGTCTGTCTGAGAAGAATACAGTAAAAACAAGATTCAGTATCTCTTTCCCCTAGTTGTAGAAATGATAATAATAATACAATTACTGTGCCACCATTGTATATTTATATTCCCAAGTTATTAAATAGGCTATTTTCCAATGTGTTGCTTCTTGCGGACAACTGAATTTTCGATTATTTTGTTAAGTAGATGTCAGTTTGACTTAATAAAATTAAACGTATAGCCAACTGTCTTGCCAAATTGTGTCAAAATGTTTATACTGTATACATATGAAAAAAGTATCTAGCGTTTCAGTGTTAAAGAAGTATTGTCAACACACACAGATAATTTTGAACTGTATTCTGGGGATTGTCATATTTTTTCTAATGGTAATAATCACATGTAATTTAGGGAAGAATTAGTGATAAGAGATATATTTTAGTGTTAACTTAGACAAGCAACATATTTTACAATAATTTAAAGTAAAAGGCACATAACATTTCTATTTTCAGAAAAATGCATAGAAAATGCATTTTCCATCCTTTGAAACTTAGAGTAAGTTGCACATTTTGGGATCGAGTACAGAAATAGTAACCTACAATAGAGTCTTGCTTATCCAACCTTCGCTCATCCAATGTTATGTATCATCCAATGCAGTCTGCTTCCCGCCCGGATCCACAGCTGTTTCAATACATTGCAATATTTTGGTGCTAAATTTGTAAATACAGTAATTACTATATAGCATTACCATGTATTGAACTGCTTTTTCTGTCGATTTGTTGTAAATGATGTTTTGGTTCTTAATTTGTAAAATCATAATGTATTTGACATTTAATAGGCTTTTCCTTAATCCCTCCTTATTATCCAACATTTTCGCTTATCCAATGTTCTGCCGACCCATTTATGTTGGATAAGCAAGACTATACTGTACATGCAAAGAGTCCTTATATTTCCAAATGCTGATATGAAAATGTGATAAATTGGATTTGTGAATAACACACAGAAACCTCAGAGAAATGGAACATCAGCCCCATCTACACTGCCATACAATACAGTTTTGAACTATAGTATATGGTCAGTGTAGAATCATAATATAGTTTGACAGAATTGAACAGAATTGAACAGAATTACGTGCATCTACACTGACCATATAATACATTATATGGCAATATAGATGGGGCTATAAACGTGTCCTTCCAGCCCTAGCTGCATCCCTGTTTGTATACAACGTTAAGCTGGATTGAAACCCTCTTGTCTCCCCATACTTGGAAAACAAACTTCACAAACGATGTTTACTCTGGTAATACAGATGCATACCCATGCTGCAATCTTTGCTGCTTATCATTTGCCGCATTCTATTTGGAAAGAGCTGCCAGGCTTACATTAAGCTTCAAAGCAAGGCTAAATGATTCACAGAATTGTTAATAGGATGTATCATTGCACAGCTTGAGGTCACTGGTTATGCTACAGAATAAGTATGGAAAGCATTTTCCCCTTCTGGCTTCTTGGGAGCGTTTCTAGGAAGTGACAGTGAGATCTACTTTAGGCAAATGGATGAAGTTGTCTCCTGTTAAGTCAGAGCCAAAGTAGATGTTCTATTTAGCAGATGATTGGACCTTGAAGGCGTTGTTTTTCTTTAAACAAACAGCTGTAAAGTGGGGGGGGGGGGAATCTGAATTGGGACCCTGGCATTAGACAGAAAGGACTTAATCCCTTGCTGCTTCAGTAGTCCTGCTCTAGAATAGGTTTCCAACCCCATCCTTGTTCCTCCCACTTTTTTAGCTGCTGCTAAAAGTCCCATAAGGAGCCCCCGGTGGCGCAGTGGGTTAAAGCACTGAGCTGCTGAGCTTGTTGATCGAAAGGTCACAGGTTCGATTCCGGGGAGCCAACCTAGCAGTTCGAAAACATGCAAATGTGAGTAGATCAATAGGTACCGCTCCGACGGGAAGGAAACAGCGCTCCATGCAATCATGCTGGCCACATGACCTTGGAGGTGTCTACGGACAACGCTGGCTCTTCGGTTTAGAAATGGAGATGAGCACCACACCCCAGAGTCAGACATGACTGGACTTAATGTCAGGGGACTACCTTTACCTTAAAAGTCCCATTTTTTCTTTCCTCTTCCAATTTTTCTGGGATTTGGTTTTCTCACTGAACTAGTCCATTGGTTCTATTATTTCTTTTCTGACTTCTGACAGTGTATGGCTGTGCATTCACGCTTCAGACAGTGTGAAAAGTTTCAAGAAAAATGGCATATGTTGTTGTTGTTCATTCGTTCAGTCGTCTCCGACTCTTCGTGACCTCATGGACCAGCCTACGCCAGAGCTCCCTGTCGGCCGTTACCACCCCCAGCTCCCTCAAGGTTAGTCCAGTCACTTCAAGGATGCCATCCATCCATCTTGCCCTTGGTCGGCCCCTCTTCCTTTTGCCTTCCACTTTCCCCAGCATAATTGTCTTCTCTAGGCTTTCCTGTCTCCTCATGATGTGGCCAAAGTACTTCAGCTTTGTCTCTAGTATCTTAAATGGCATATAGCCTGGAGAAAATGTCTATTAATGTTCTTAAAACACTCTTTAAAGTATGGATGGGAAAATACAGCCTGTAGACTTAATGTAGCCCTCCCTGGGTTGACCACAAATAAACAAACCAATAAAAAACGCAAAGAAATCTACGGTCTATGGAATACATTTTGGCCATGTTTTGGAAGAGGGGCCTGGTCCCTCAGGGGTCTTTTTTCTTAGGCAAAATGATGTTTTTGCCCTCAAATTCCTTCAAGTGGGGACCATTTTCTTCATATATTGGCTCCTCAATTCTTTGTCAATTTCTGTTACTAAAAACACTTGAAATACCCAGGGAAGGTTTAAAGTATTGGGAGCAAACTACTTTTTTGTATGGAGTATAGAAAGGGGGGCTAATACTCTCTATCTTCTCTAGCCTTCTAGCCTTCCACAGTTGCCCACTCCTGCTTTTAAAAGCATAATGAATATATCATAGAATCATAGAATTGGAAGAGACCTCATGGGCCATCCAGTCCAACCCCCTGCTAAGAAGCAGGAAAATCGCCTTCAAAGCACCCCAGCAGATGGCCATTCAGCCTCTGTTTAAAAGCCTCCAAAGAAGGAGCCTCTATCACACTCTGGAGCAGAGAGTTCTTCCTCATGTTCAGGTAGAATCTTCTTTCCTGTATTTTGAAGCCATTGTTCCGCATTCTAGTTTCCAGGGCAGCAGAAAAAAAGCTTGCTCTCTCATCCCTATGGCTTCCCCTCACATATTTATACATGGCCTTCATCATGTCTTCTCTCAGCCTTCTCTTCTGCAGGCTAAACATGCCCAGCTCTTTAAGCCGCTCCTCATAGGGCTTGTTCTCTAGAACCTTGATCATTTTAGTTGCCCTCCTCTGGACACATTCCAGCTTGTCAACATCTCCCTTCAATTGTGGTGCCCAGAATTGGACACAGTATTCCAGGTGTGGTCTGACCAAGGCAAAATAGAGGGGCAGCATGACGTCTCTGGATCTAGATTAGTATTTATGCAGGCTAAAATCCCATTGGCTTTTTTGCCGCCACATTTTATAATTCATTACACCAAAGCTTTTCCTACTCATTACTTTTCAGATAAAAATCTGCTATGCGTTCTTTATGGAAAAATGAAGAATTTTTGTTGGAAGTGTCAATGTAGATTGTGAAGAACATTGTGGCTATATGGTGCGGAGATTGTGAACTTCAGTATCTCTCTGGGTTTTGTGGATTTGTTTCTTATTTTCTATTGTCTGCAAATATTTTCTGGTGTTTGTGTTTTCACCAGTGTGACAGATATAGTTGTAAACAATGGGCAGTGTTTTCTTTGGTGTTGATCCCTAAATAAATGTTCAGATAAATAATTATAGAGTAATAGGTTAGAAACACATCTATCAGTTTTACAATTATTTTAAGCATTCATGTACAGCTACGATGACCAAGAGAGGCAATGTGGTGTAGTGGGTTTGAGTGTTGGACTAGGGCACTGGGAGACAATGGTCCGAATACCATAGAAATCTACAGATTTGATTATTCATTGATGTGATTAAAATACTCTCTCTAGGAATTTCTTATTCTTTCAGTGTGATTTTAGGATCTACTTCCTGCCAGGAGTTGAATTTCTGGAGGACCTAGAAATCCCTAGAGTGGTGTTTTCTCAGGTTAAAAAAAAGCATTTTAAGAAACATATAGTTTTGATTTGGAAAGGCTAACTGCTGTTCTTGAGTCAGTGCTCTGAAAAAAGGTGTATGATCTCTCTATGCCACTCCTGATGTTTCTTAAGCAGTTAAAAGAAATGGGACAGATTAATCTGAGATTCACATCAAGATTTTTTTCATGTCAGGAGCAACTTGAGAAACTGCAAGTCGCTTCTGGTGTGAGAGAATTGGCCATCTGCAAGGACATTGCACAGGAGACGCCTGGATGTTTTGATGTTTTACCATCCTTGTGGAAGGCTTCTCTCATGTCCCTGCATGGGGAGCTGGAGCTGACAGAGGGAGCTCATCTGCGCTCTAACCAGATTTGAACCTGTGATCTGACAGTCTTCAGTCCTATCGGCACAAGGGTTTAACCTGTTTTGCCACCGGGGGCTCCAAAATCAAGCTATAGGTGTGGGATATATGGGGAAAATAAGAACAGCAAGCACTCCTTTGAATCCATAGTAGCGACTCACAGCACAGAAAAGGGGACCTGAAACAAATTAAGTCTGAGTTCATGTTTGCAAATTAGAGGGTTGAGGGGAGAAATTAGGACAACAAACAAAAACAGTCCATCAAATCCACAGCTGCAACCCATTGTGGAGAAACAGTTGTGAAGCTCTTGAAGTTGGTGAAGCACAAGCGTCATGTAACCCTGATAAAATGAAAGATGTCGCTGAAATCTAATTTTAGAGCTGAGGCTCCAGTTTGTTGGATTGCTTGAAAAAAAAAAACCTATCTAGGATTTACCAGCATCTGTCAGCAAGTGCTCTTAGGCTATGAAAGGTGTTGCCACACATAGGCAGAGGCCTTCAAGGCTAACACATTGAGTTCAGGGTTGCTAGGTTTTCAAAAACAATAATACAGGCCAGTCTAGATTCTTGATGTGCCATGACGTGCTGTTTAAAACTGCATTATATGGTCAGTGTGAACTCATATAACCCAATTAGATGCATTATTTGAGTTTACACTGGGAAGTGTTATTGCAAAGAAACTGACATGTTCCCTGTGATTTTAAGTTGATCCTAGCAGGGTTTCCTTTCTAAGGGCATGCTTATCACTTAGAATCAACCTGATTATTTCCTTTATGTATGGCAGGTCACAATCTGCTCTGAAGCAAATATAAATCTGAGTTGTTGTATAAATATAAATCTGCTTTCAAGCAGTGATCTGCCTAATAAAATGATTAGTCTAGAAGCTCCCAAAGTTTCTTGGTTCATGGCTTCCTTAGGGCCCATCCAGACTGTACCTTTATCCCAGGAGATTTCGCAGCAAACAGGAAGGTGGCCAGATGCCATTCCCTCAAAATGCAGGGGGAAGCACTACAAACAGCAAAAACATGGGATTTTCAGGTGCAGGGATATCCTAGTTCTGAGCCGAAAATCTACATCTTCAACTATCTGTATGTCCCTGTCATCAGAAATCACAGGATTTGTATATAGGTTTGTTCCCAGGTTTTAGATGTTTGTTCCAGATCGGTTGGTTCCTAAAAAGAAGGTAACAGTTGAGCAGAATGTGAAAACTTTGTTTGTGTGCTAGAAACTTCATGAAATATGTGGAGAGCAAACTTTCTCTAATCAGGACAAAGTTGTGGCCTCCTAGTCAACATTGTACATCTTTTCACAATAAGAGAAATCTGGAACAGACATGTATAAGCCAGGAATGACACCCCGTCTGGACAGATGGCCCTGCAGCTTATATAACCCAGGAACGGAACTTATACAATGATTCCTAATTTCCGGCGGAAGTCCCGCAGCAGCCATCTTGGGAGCCCTTAAATCCTGCAACGAAGCAGCAAATGTGGACGACAGAGGCAGAAATTCCAGGACCAATAGGTCTGAATGTGGGCTTCTTCTGAAGTCCCAGGATTTTTTGTCCCTGGCTAGAACCTGTGATTTGATGCTGTCTGGAAGCACCCTTGCATTTCAGAAATTGTTTCACAACTCTCCAGGCCAAAAGAATTACCTAACAAAATCTGTAAATCTCAGGATTTCATAGAACATTGCCATGGTAGTTAAAATGGAATCATAGTGCTATTACGGTGCAGTGTAAAAGGGCAGTGTAAAAGGTGCAGTGTAAAAAAATCATACAAGTTCATTCTACCTAAATTAGAAAGGACTTGGGTTTTTCCCCCCAAGCAAATTGAAGACAAGCTGGCAGAAGCATGCCCAGATATCTTCTCCTTCCAGGTGGGCTGTTCCAATCTCCTTAAATCCTCCCCTTCCCTTTCTCAGTCTGCCTCGGAAGTATTGTTCACCAGCATTTGTAAAGATGCAACCTTCAAAGCTAGTTATCAGCATGTCAGTGCCTTTCTAGACCCAAACAAAAGGATGAGATTAGCCAGCAATAAAAGATCTGATAAGACTCATTCTCTCCAGACATTGACACCACTTAAACAAAGGTATTGGTTCAATTTTAAAACTTTCCTTTAATTAGATATGTCCAGCTATTTAAAGCTACATAGAAGGTGTAATTAAAGGGACTCATTTCCACCAGAACTAGAATTGATCTGTTTATGTAAAAATAATCAATGGCATACATAATACATGGAGAGGTAAAGTCTGGACTGATTCAGGAGTGCTCTTCAGCTGTGTACCTTGCTCTAGGGGAATCCTAGCCAAACTGAGGTTAATCAGAGCAGAAAGAATCTTTCCTTGTGCCACAGATTTTCAGACATTTACATTGCACATTGCACTTTATTTTTAACTACCCCCATATATGCATGTATATATCTAGACCTTTTAATTAAAAATCAACAACAAAAAACAACCCCAGGGTAAACAAACACAATTTTCCTCTCTCCCTGAGAAGAAATCACTTTCCCCTTTCTGTTTTTGAGTTAGAAGATGAGCTCCATTGCTGATTCTCACCCACTGGGCTGCTGCAGTTTAGCACATTTCTCTAAATGGGTAAGAAAAAAAATGTCATTGGATTGATTTGGTATGAGGGGAGCTTCATGAGCATTGCAAGAGCCTTTTCTCAGTTCTAGAGCAATGTGTGGAGACTCTCTGAAATGAAACTGGAATTCTTTGAACCACATTCTGATTAGGATTATGGGGCTGTGTAGACACAGCCTGAGTAGAGTGGAAAAGGCAAGAGCTTAGGGTGCTTCCAGACATGACTAAAACCCATGCCAAAATGGGTTAATATAACCCACTTTGGCACTTGTTCTAGATCCCACTTCCTCCCACAACCCCTGGATTTTCCTCCCAGGGTGGCTACATGCTATCCCAATTGAAAGCAGGATAGCATGAAGCCACCATGCAGCCCGCGATTTACCCAATAAAAATTACTGAAAAAGGTCCCTGACCCCCATGGAGTCTCTTCTCATGTCCTCCTGGTGCAAGAAAATGATGCCTAAGTAGATGGGAGGGGTGATGAGGAAAATCCCTACATATACACACCCCCTCGGTCTCTTCACGCATCATTTCCCCACACCAGGAGGATGTGGGGGCCAGTGGGGGCCAGGGACCTTTTCAGTAAGTTTTAGGGTGTAAATTGGGGGCTGGAGAAAAGAGTGGGTGCCCTTCTTCTGGAGCTAAAAGGTGTGGAATGGATGTGGAGATTGCCCTCTGGGAAATGTGTGACGTGTCCTGGGAATCAGTCCCAGCAGGCCCAGCACCTCATTAGACCGGGGTCTTTCAATAAGACCCTGATCTAATGAGGTGTTTAATTCATGTGGAGTGAACCAGGGAAAACTCTGTATTAATTTGCTTTTACCAGAGGCATCATTTCTACACCTCTAGTAAAATGTGACAGGTCCTACATTTTGGTACTTTCTGGATGGACTCTTAGTCTATCCCAAGAGAACCTAAAAGAAGTACCAACTTCTTTTCTTTCTACTGTGGGACCACCTTTGGCCCTTTTAAATATCTGGGCTGGGAAATTATGGCAGCAGCCAGGGGTGTCTGGCCCCCTGAAGTAGACTTGGTGCTTTCCCCTCTCTGTGGAATGACACTTGACTTTTCCATGAGTCATAGAAAAATCCATATTTTTGGCCTCCTAACTTGCCCTTGACTTATCCATGAGGTTGACTTCTATATGAGTCTATACAATAGATTGTTTCCCTCTTCCATCGTAGCACATTGAGAGTGTACATTGCACTGTAGCCTTGTGTGTATTCATTTACCAATATTATCAAGTTTTCAAAATAAGGACTATTGAAGTTTGTGGCAATCAGGAAGCAACTATTAACAAGTTTGTTTTTTTGCCTTAGTACCAAATGATGGCATCAACTACAGCTAACTTTTAGCTATGCGTTTCTCTGTAAAATCAACATATTGTCAACACTAGGAAATGACACAATGCCCACTTTTCCGTTTTGTGAAGAGCTGACATCTAAAGATTCGGGAATTTTTGGCATTTTCTTCAGTCTATATAAAAGGGAGGAGCCCCCGGTGGTGCAGTGGATTAAACCACTGAGCTGCTGAACTTGCTGACCAAAAAGTTGGCAGTTCAAATCCAGAGAGTGGGATGAGCTCCTGTTATTAGCCCCAGCTTCTGCCAACCTAACAGTTCAAAAACATGCAAATGTGAGTAGATAAATAGGTACCGCTTTGGCGGGAAGGTAACGATGCTCCATGTAGTCATGCCGACCACATGACCTTGGAGGCATCTACTGACAACACCGGCTCTTTGGCTTAGAAATGGAGATGAGCGCCAACCCCCAGTCGGACATGACTAGACTTAATGTGAAGGGGAAACATTTACCTTTATGTTTTTATATAAAAGGGGACACTTTCCAATTGACAAATAGGGGACATTCCTTGAAATAGGGGACACTTCTCAGTCCTCTGTGAAACAAGATTTCAGGCCTTCAAATCAGGAATCTCTTATAATATGGAACACCTAGCAGGCTGAGTAATCTCCACTGTACATATTGCACTTTTCTTAATCATAAACCTACAGAATAGGTTTCTTACCAAGAGTAGTTCTTAGCAAGTGTAGCTCTTACCATGTGCTCAAATGGCTGATGAAGAAGCCAATCAAGCTTTGAAAGTTGCATGATGCATTTTCTGAATCCTGAATATGTTTCCTTGTGCTTGGAATTTTTCTTCCATGATGAATTCCAATGTCACACATGACCCTATGCAGAAACCACATGAATAATATTTGCAGCAGTTTACTGACAACGGCAAAGTCTGTCTTGCCTTTCAAGTTTGGCTGTAAAGATTCAGTCTGCACTGAATTTTATCTTTTGTCTTTTGCTAATGAATCCTCATGTAGTTTATCCTAATTGGACAGATGTGGCTGCCTGTAAATGAATTAATCTAAAATGTCAGCTGGCCACTAGCCCAAATGGGTGTCAGCTAGGATTTGAGGAGAATTTTATTTGACCTACATCTGTAATGGGAGCAATCCAATGCACAGCTTCCAGAGCACTATGTGCATCAGGATATAAATATCTGCATTATTGCATACTTGAATGTGTACACCTCTGAATTTTTTGTAATGTAGTTCTTACCATTAAAATCTCTTTAAAATGTGTCGCATGTTAAGTAGTGAGCCAGAGCAGTGATTTGAGCATTAACAACAACAACAACTTTATTTTTATACCCTGCCTCCATCTCCCCAAAGGGATTCGGGGCGGCCTACAGAGGGACATGGTCAACAAAGCAGGTTAAAATAAGCATAAAAAACAAGCAATATCAAATATCAATAAACATAAAATTAGACAATATTATGAAAACAATTAAAAGCTATCATGGCTGAGCAAATAAAGTGCTGGGTTCGGTTCATAATTACTAAGTGCAATAAATCCTAAGAAGAGCCAGGAAAAGTGCATTTGGCCTATGATTCTGGAGACCAGGGTTTGAATCCCTGCTCGGCCATGATAACTCACTGCTTTAAGTTTGACATTAGTTGGTAACGATTTGAAGGCAGACAACAGCACAAAAAAGTGCCTTCCCCAAATTTGGAAGGATTGTTTATGAAAGGTTACGTGGAAAATGTGTGTAGATTAAAATGGCATGCAAATGCACATGTGTGACGGCGCGAGTGGCGCCACCTATGTGTAGAACTGTTAGTTGCAAGATTTAAACTGTTGTATCATGCTTAATCCTGACTTTTTACCCTGCTTATATATAGTTGGATTGATTGGTTATTTATAGCTGTCAATCAGTGTTGTTTGCACCAGTTGAATTGCTTTCTTAAGCTCAATTGTTTGGCTCCACCTCTTCCTGGAGGAGGGGAGTGCTTCCCTTTTTCATTCTGCCATCAGAGTTTCTATCAGATGGACGTAAGAGACTTGGCTCTAAAAGACCCTGATCAAATTACCTCTCGGCACCAATTCTAAGGTTTTTTACCCTTGGGACTCATGCTTTATGTCCAGATTGTCCTGGACAACATTGAGGAGACCCAGGCGCCTTCAAACCGGTTCTTTTGGCACCAGAGGAAGGTCTTTTCCCTTCAACATAAGCCATTGGAGTGGGGTTGTGTTTATTCCGATATTCACAGCCATTGAGGAAAGAGGAAACAAGAAAAGCTTCTCAGCTGCAAACTCCTTGGACTTCAGAGATTGTAAAGTATATTTCCTTTATCCCTGTTGAAACATCAAGCTTATGCCTGAAAAAGATAACTCATTGTGAACAATAAATACCATTTCGAGTTATCTGTTGTGTTTTGGTCTTTGGGAGTTCCAGTTTCCTATAGGAGGACAAGAAACTATCCCCTGGGGAAAGAAAATAAATAAATAAATAAATAAATAAATAAATAATGTGCTTTCAAGTCATTTCTCATTTATGACAACCTTATCATGGGATTTTCCTGAGAAGATGTGTTCAGAGGGAGTTCGCCTTTGCCTTCCTCTGAAGTTGAGAGAGTGTAACTTCCCCCAGTGTGCTTCACTTTCTGTGGCTGGTCTCCAGAGTTAAACAACTAGACCATGTTGGCTCTTACATGTCCAAATCAGTTGTTCTTAACCTGTGGGCTGCAGCCCACTGGTGGGCTGTGAGACCTAATATAAGGTCCATGGCTCTAGATTATTAAATATGATTTTCTGTGGTTGAGCGATGGCATATGTTCTGTATCGGAAACTAGAGCTGATGTGGTCTATCCAATGCAATTTTCTGAATCAGCATCCCAAATAACCAAATCAAATCTAAAGTTGACCATAACCCATTTGGTACTAATGGTGGAGAGTGGTCCCTGGCCAATGTGTTCCCTGGTCAAGTGGTCTCTAGTCCCAAAAAGGTTGTGAACCACTGGTCTAAATGAACTTGCATAGAACTGCATTGCAATTGATGCAAAATGTGTTACAGGACTTCTCATATGATAACAAATGCCTGGAAGTAAATTATTTTTTGTCACATTAGGAATTCAATTTTCATCAAACCCAGGGTTTCCATTGATCTTTTTCCCTGGTAAAAAGCTTGACTGCTATAAGAAGTGGCTGTGAACTAATTTATTCTCTTTGAAATCCCACAAGAAAGATTGCATTATGTCAGAGTAATGGCACTATAAGTATTCTTTCCAGCAATGTTTCTCAAGGCTTGTAATAAATTAGACAGGACCAGGTGAAAGGCAAACCTGCTCAGAGAAACTATTTTCATTTACTGGAGACTTTTATTTGAGAGCAAGAAAGCCAGCAACTCAATAGCCATTAACAATAAACATTATTAAGCAGTGATAATGAAAATGTAGTTGTTTTCAAATGAATAGAAAACCAGAAGGACAGGGAATCATGAAATGCTAAAGTTAACATTTAAAAATAAACAGAGGCCTGAATTCAATTGTCAGTCCTAACTAAGGAAGACTTGCTGAATCAATAAAACTTACATGAGGTGCCATTGATTTATTTCTCCAGTGTATTTTTGATGTTGTTGTGTACTGTGAAGTTGTTCTGACTTGTAGCAACCCTAAGAAGAACTTATCACAGGGTCTTCTATTGCTGAAAGTGGATGAGTTGCCCATCTTTTGGATTTATGTCAGGCTGTCCATGTGCCAAGCCTACAGGATCCAAGAATTCTCCTTGCTTTCACTGGGAAATGTTTTAAAAAGCAACTATCGCTTGAAGAAAAATATATTTATATATTTACTGTATTCGTATAGTGCTTTTCTCACTCCTGGGGGGAACTCAAAGCGGTTTCCAGCATAGTCATAGCAAAATTTAATGACAATATACATAAAATGAAACAATAACATATAACTGTGAATTAAACTATTAAAACCATATTAAACCACTAAACATAGACAACATTTAGACATTAAGACATAGAATGAAAACATATTAATATAAACATTAATATCACATATATCCAAAATCGTAATCCGAGGCCATTTCAAGTGTCAGTTGCACATAACTCCCTATTCAATTCTTGGTCTGCTTACTAACCAAAGGCTTGGGGGCACCACTATAAAGGCCCTGTCTCTTGTCCCCACCAACTGCACCTATGAAGGAGGTGGGACCAAGAGCAGGGCCAGTGATAAAATGAAAATCAATGCGTAGTTCATGTTTGATCAGCCCACACACTGCCTTGCCAGAGAAAGAAGATATGCCATGCAGATGAACAATAAAGAACAAGTAGTTTATTCTTCATAGTTCACAACAACATATTTAAAATCACGTGATCAATTGCATCGACTCACATAATGTCCTTTTATGAAATATTTTAAATGGTCATTCTTTGTCCATGTGGATAAAATCCTTCAGCAGCTCATGAAGCAAAAGCACATTCCAAACTCTGTCTCTCTCCACTGTTCTCTACTTCTCTGCAAGTACCTGCATAGCTCAAGCCTGAAAAATGTAACAGTATCCAAAAGTACCAGGCTTAACCACCAGCTCCCCGGACATAGCCCGACCAATCCGCTTCAAGCATCTTACTTTATAATTGACACACACACTAACTGATTTTTTGTGTGCTCTAACAGGGCCTCCCCAGAAGATCTTAATCTCCTAGATGGTTCATAGAGGGAGATGGTAAAGCAAGCCTGCTACCAACTCCCACCCTACAGGGCTTTGAAAATGTCAGACCCACTCCTCTCTTTCTGAGTGTCACTCTGTCCTTCCCTAAATATTACATTAAAAGAGGAAATAGCCTGTGAAATAGCTGGTGCTGGGTGAGATCTCAGATTCTGAAGTTTTGCATAGGCTAGCAAAGCACTGTGTGCGTGGTGGGGGGAGAGATGGGATTTACTGTATAGTTTCACAGCTGAAATGAACTTGCTAAGATTTTTGCTGGATAAGCATTCCTATTGAGCATGTACACATCGGCTTTCATTTATATAGCTTCCCTTGAATCCTCTGTTTAGCAATGCCACAAGAAACCTGCAGATCAAAGGAAAGTCAGTGAGATGTCTCCTACTTTATAATTCCAGATTTTCCACTTTAAATTCAAGCACTTTCAATAGTGTCTTTCCCCTGAAACGTAGCAGATGGCACACAGAAAATGCATAGTTGAGGGAAAAAGGAAAGCCCTATATGACTGAAAAATCCCTTGGTATATTTGTATTTGACACATGCAGTGAAGAAAACAGAATATTAAACCCAAGGGCATCTTTAATGAAGCTGTATCTATACGGTGTTGTAACATGTAAAGAATGATTAACTGGGTATCTATTACACACATTATTTTTAGAATGTTCAGGTGTCCTGTTTCCTATTATGTCATCAGAGAGGAAGCAACGTGGAGGAACCACTGAACCAGAAGGGGAAAAAAAATCAAACCAACAATTCACAGCAAAGCAATTCACTCCCATACACAGCAACTGACTCTGTGATGGCACACCCGAGCCTTAGGGAAAGCTATGTTGTTTGGCTTTACTCGGGGGCTATCTGATACCTTCTGTTATGATTAAGACCCTTAGCAGACAGAGGCACTTTGAGGCAAGGTGAAAAGATAACCAAATGAGTTTACTGAAACAAGATGAATAAAAGGTTAACACCACCCGGGACTATTACAGAGTAACCTAAAACACTCAGTTCTTGTGGGTTTTTTCGGGCTATATGGCCATGTTCTAGAGGCATTTCTCCTGACGTTTCGCCTGCATCTATGGCAAGCTTCCTCAGAGGGTGAGGTCACCCTCTGAGGAGACCTCACCCTCTGAGGAAGCTTGCCATAGATGCAGGCGAAACGTCAGGAGAAATGCCTCTAGAACATGGCCATATAGCCCGAAAAAACCCACAAGAACTGAGTGATTCCGGCCATGAAAGCCTTCGACAATACATTAACCTAAAACAATTTTTAAAGGAGCATTGGCTGGGTGCAGATCATCTCTCTGGGTCTTCTGCCTCTGCTGCAGAGCGATGGTTAAACACTGCCTTAATCTTCTATTCTGTGAAGCTTAGGCTGGCCAAAAGCTTCAATTGTCCTTTGGACTGTTGGTATAAATGCTGCTAAAGGCAGCGGCAGAAGCAGCAGCAGTAGTTCTAAGAACGCCTGTTGGATTGTTAGGTCTAGGATTTCCAGACAATGTCCAGACCTCTATTCAGTGTAGAAAAAGGAGGAGTCCAGCAAGGGAGCTCAATACAGGAAATGGAATAAACCAACTGAAGCAGGCCATTGAGGGGTGTTTTATGCTCCACCCACAAGCTAATACAAAGAAAGGCAAATACACTATAGGAAAACAGGAGGAACTAAAGCAGAGTAGGCAGAGCCAAGACTTCGCAGACCCCCATACATTTTTCAACATATTATGTTGCCTTTTGATGATGTCATCCCCATCATCATCATCATAATATGCATTTCATAATAATCATGATTTAATTTATCTATCTAACACAGGCATGGGCAAACATTGACCCTCCAGGTGTTTTGGATTTCAAGTCCCACACTTCCTAACAGCCTCAGGCACTTTTCTTTTCCCCTCAACCATTTAAGTGAAAAGGATGAGGCCTAAGGCTGTTAAGAATTGTGGGAGTTGCAGTTCAAAACATCTGGAAGTCCAAAGTTTGTCCATGGCTGGTATAGATGCACCTCAAAACCCTAGGTTGTTATTGTAGTTAATTGCCATCAAGTTGGCTCCCGTTTACAAGAAGCCTATGAAAGAACGATCACCAACTGTTATTAACAGTTCTGTTCAGGTCCTGCAAAATCAGTGCTGTGGCTTCCTTGAATGAACCAATCCACCTGCATTGTGGCCAGACTTTTTTTTCTACTGCCTTCATCATTACTGAGTATTACCATATTTACCTGTCTGAACGCATCTCCCCCTATGAACCATCACGAAGATTAAGATCCTCCGAGGAGGTCCTGTTCTCTGTCTCGCCATTGTCACAGGCGCGATTGTTGAGGATGAGAGAGCCTTCTCGGTGATTGCCCCTTGGCTATGGAATTCCCTTCCTGGTGAGATCAGATCGGCCCCCTCCCTCCTGTCCATCAGTAGGATGGTAAAAACTTGGCTGTGGGACCAAGCTTTCAGGACAGTACAATAAAGCAACGATAGGAAACCTTACCAGGCCAATTAGATTAGAAAGAGATAACCAAGACCATTTTAAACAGTGTATTTTAATATTGAGACAAATGTTTTTAATGTTTATGTATGTATATAATGAATTCATGTCCTGGCACTGAATATTTGCCGTAGATATGCTGTGCTTCGCCTTGAGTCCCCTTTGGGGTGAGAAGGGCAGAATAGAAATGTTTCAAATAAATAAATAAATAAATAATATTTTCCAGTTAGTTACATTGGCTCATAAATACTTAAAAAGTGAGACAGCCTCAGATTATTCATCTTGGCTTCTAGTGAATGTTCAGGATTGACTTGTTCTGAGATTCATTTGTTGATCCGATACCTGTATAACACTTCTTTAGCACTACAGTTCATACGAGTTTATGGTCTTCCTATAGGCTTTCTTCACTTCCCACTTTTCACAACTCTGCCCCAATGAGAAGCAGAAGCAATTGTGTGAAAAAGGGATCATCTATAGTGATCTCATCAGCCATCCTAAAATGATTGTCTACATCACTTTATAGCGTGGAGATGGGCAATACCCATCTTGGCAATGGGTATTGCCAAGATGTAATTCATCTTGGCAATACCCATTCACACTATTCACTTGATATGAACATGTTACCTATTGAGGGGGAAATGGAAGGGGACTGAGGCTTCTAGGAATTGTGGGTGCTGAAGTCCAAAACACCTGGTGAGCCCAAGTTTGCCCATGCCAGTGCTTAAGTCAATGTTTGCCCAGGCCTGATCTGACAGATTTGCATGGAAAATAATAATATAAATGGGAAATTGGGGAGGGGGGAGGTTGCTCGCCAAAGTTCATTCTCTCATTGAAAGTAGAAGTTTTAAAACAGTGTTCTACATATTTTCCACATTAATAACTTTTCACTGTAAGACAGTCTAATTGCCTTTGAGGCTTCATAAGCAGTTCTTTCCACATAAGCATCTTTGATTCATAATTGCATTGCATCAGGAGTTTTACAGCCTTATTTCTATATATTTAATTGCTACTGCATATGGTGTGGAAACACCATAAACTGGCTCTTGAATGCAAAATGTCTCTTGACAATTTTAGGTCACACTTTCCAATTTCAATTTTGTAGGCAGAACCCAATTTTGACCTTTTAAAAAAGTCAGAATTCCTTGCCAACTCTTTACTCAGTTTGCATTATTCAAAAATCTTTAAAGCTGATCCTGATACTTAGTCTGCTATCGGAAGGATGAAATCTTATGACCTTTTCAGATTTTTAGAACAATAATGAATTTTTAAATGGTTGCCAATACTTAAAAAAAAAGAAATTTGGGTGAAGCACAGCAGGCTATTTTGGGACATCGCACAACAGGCTAAACCACTGCTGCAGAAAAATCCTGCTGATCAAAATGTCGACAGTTCGATCCCGGGTCAGGGTGAGCACCCACCATTAGCCCCAGCTCACCTGCCCACCTAGCAGGTTGAAAGCAGAAATGCAAGTAGATAAATAGGAACCGCTTTTAGTGGGGAGGTAATAAAGGCACCCTTAAGGATAGCAATTGGAGGAAAGCTCCTCAGCATGGAAGATGGAGCGACAGCACTACTTCCCCCCCCCCCCCCATGGCAAGAGTCGAGCACAGCTTCCAAGATGCTGGAAATAAGATGGAAAAAAACCTACCTTTACCTCTGTTTGCATTATCTATCCTTGTTAATTGTACAATCGGCATTGAATGTTTGCCGTATGTGTGTTTTACAAGCCACTCTTGAGTCTCCTTTGGGGTGAGAAAGGCGGGGTATAAATACTGTAAATAAATAAAATGCAATGTATTGTCGAAGGCTTTAACGGCCAGAATCACTGGGTTTTATAGTTTTTTTCGGGCCATATTCTAGAAGCATTCTCTCCTGACGTTTCACCTGCATCTGAGGCAAGCAACCACAGTTGTGAGGTTTGTTGGAAACTAGGAAAATTGGGTTTATATATATTATTTATATATATATTTATATTATTTGAGAACACAGAAATGCTGGACCACTCTAACAACTGCCATGTCACCCTACACAGAGAAGCCATTGAAATCCACAAGCATGTGGACAATTTCAACAGAAAGCAAGAAACCATGAAAATGAACAAAATCCGGCTACCAGTACTAAAAAAACCTCTAAAATTATAACAGTAAATAAAAAACAAAGCTCAAACACAGGGGAACTCCAAACAAGAAACAATCAGAAACACCTAATCACCTCTCAACAAAGGAATTTCCCAGGCAGTAACAAGCCACACCTAAAAACTGTCAGGCCATCAAATGCTAATCAAGGTGGCCAACTGAAACATTCACACCTAGCTTCAACAAACAAG
This sequence comes from Anolis sagrei, assembly GCF_037176765.1. Lineage (NCBI taxonomy): Eukaryota > Metazoa > Chordata > Lepidosauria > Squamata > Anolidae > Anolis > Anolis sagrei. Next base: position 109,552,210 of record NC_090026.1, read on the forward strand.
AGTTGTTTCTTCCACCCTGGACCTTCCACAGATATATAAACCCAATTTTCCTAGTTTCCTGCACGGTCTGAGTTCAGGTGAAGCCATAAGCTTCCTTTTGGACCAGGGATCATAAAGAGTGTTTGGGATGCCTTGTTTGAGCTGGCTGTGCTTCAAGAGAGGATTACTAGAGAGCATGACTCACATCTATTTTCATGTGTAAGCTTCCTGATAAATATTGACCTTGAGATCCTTTGTACGGAAAACTCTGATAAGAGGAAGAAATAAGATGATGAGTTTTGGTTAGATTACAATCTGTTTTTTTAATCAATCAATCAATAATTAGCTTCATGTTGCACCAATCCACCAGAGGCCATTTCAGACTACACAATTATAGCACTATGACTTCACTCTGTGAAATCCTGCGATTTGTAGTCTAGTGAGACAATAGAGCTGTCTGGCTGAGATTTCTACACACCACTATTTAAACTTCAAAATCAAGGTTTTCATAGAGTGTTTCCAAGGCAATTAAAGTGGACTCATAGTTCTACATTTGTAGTGTTAAAGAGCATTTATTTTTGTCCTCATTACTTTTGCCATCTTGACCATATGCTGGTGTTTCTTGGCTACACGGGTCTCAGTTTTTATCTGTAAAATGTTGAAGAGAATGCTATTCACTTGGGAGCTATCTCCCTTGAATTAATTAAGTAGACAACTCGGGTCCAGTCTGTTTAAAAGACCGCATCTCCCTCTATGAACCTGCATGAGCCCCGAGATCAACAGGAGAGCCCTACTCTCAGTCCCACTACCGTCGAAAATATGGTTTCTGGGAACAAGAGAGAGGGCCTTTTCTGTGGTTGCTCCACGGCTCTGGAACTCCCTTCCGAAAGACATCAGAATGGCCCCTCCCCTACTAAATTTCAGGCACCAGATAAAACCTTTTCTCTGGAATCAGGCCTTCAATGAAGATTAATACAAGAGTGATAGGTGATAGGTAACATTTGGACCGAACCTTTTTTTGTGTGCAATACCTTTATGGACATGTGGCAATGGGACGGAGAATGGCTTTGGTTTATGTTTATTTAGTTTTATCTATGTCTAGAATATACCTGTGGTTAGAGGCGGCCCTAGGTAATTTTCAACGGTAAGCAACGGTAAGCCCCCCCCCCCCCAACCAATCACTGATATATACTTTCTGTTCATTGTGGGAGTTCTGTGTGCCATATTTGGTTCAGTTCCATCATTGGTGGAGTTCAGAATGCTCTTTGATTGTAGGTGAACTATACATCCCAGTAACTACAACTCGCATGGTCTATTTTCCTCCAAGAACACCTCAAGAGCGCCCCTGGGCAAAATCAACTATACTGCAAATGCGTAATGGGTTGAGCCGGCCCTGCCTGCGGTGGTGCAGGAGTCCCCGGTGGTGTAGTGGGTTAAACCACTGAGCTGCTGAACTTGCTGATCGAAAGGTTGCAGGTTCAAATCCGGAGAGTGGCGTGAGCTCCCGCTGTTAGCCCCAGCTTCTGCCAACCTAGCAGTTCGAAAACATGCAAATGTGAGTAGATCAATAGGAAGGTAACAGTGCTCCATGCAGTCATGCCAGCCACATGACCTTGGAGGTGTCTATGGACAATGCCGGCTCTTCAGCTTAGAAATGGAGATGAGCCCCCCCCCCCCCCCGAGTCAGGCTCGACTGGACTTAATGTTAGGAGTAAACCTTTACCTTTAACTTACTAAAGTTTTAATGTATTTTAATCTGTAACATGTTCTATTATGGTCTGCTTTATTATGTTTCAATTGTTATTTTAAAATTATGTCTACTTCTTTTATCCCAATGTACCTTGTATGTTTTATACCTTGTTAGTTGCTTTGAATCCTCAATAGGAGAGAAAAGCGGGATATAAATTTAATAATAATAATAATAATAATAATAATAATAAATTGAGGCAAAGAGCAAGTACTTTGGCCACATAATGAGAAGACAGGAAAGTTTGGAGAAGGCAGTGATGCTGGGGAAAATGGAAGGAAAAAGGAAGAGGGGCCGACCAAGGGCAAGATGGGTGGATGGCATCCTTGAAGTGACTGGATTGACTTTGAAGGAGCTGGGGTGGTGATGGCCAACAGGAAGCTCTGGCATGGGCTGGTCCATGGGGTCACAAAGAGTCAGAAACGACTGAACGATTGAACGAATGAACAAAATAATAATAATAATAATAATAATAATAATAATAATAATAATGGGGATTTACCACTGTGCACAAAAGATCGCAAAAGACCACAGAACTATCTCAAGTTAATTTATGCCCATTGATAACTACAACGACTGAGACTAATATTTATTTTAATGTAACAAAGAATATTTTCTACATGCTTTTAAATGACATTTAGGCATTTTAGAGGCATTTAAAGCAGAATTATTTCAATTTTATGCACTTCCCTTATTGAGCATATATTTTTAAGCACTGGGAAAATAATGAGCAATTTAAAATGTATCATAAGGAATTTCTGAAAAGCAAACCAACTGCTTTAATAACAACAGTAATAATTCACATATACCCTGGCTTTAGGGTAGTCTGTGCAATTAAGAAAGAGGAGCATTACAAGTTTTAGTTATATATGGTATCCTATGAAACAACTCTGAATTTGACAAATAGCTCTGTGTAAATGAAGTGTATGGTATAAGAGAAATACTTTATCTATGGCCTTCTCAAGGTTGTTCAACTGCAATGCCCATCTGTTGTCACTGCTTAGCTAATAATAAGGGATGTTTGGGACTGTAGTCCAGCGAGGTCTAGAGCACCACATGCTGCTTACCCCTGTTCTCATCTATTAGGGCATTTGAAAGGATGAGTGCTATATTGTAATTCTTTGCATATTTGAATCTGCAGGGTTTTGAAGGTGTTCCTTTCTCGAACAGTTCAACGAATTCCATACATGACAAGTGGACGAGTGATGAAGATGCTGGCTGTGATTTTTCTGGTAGTGGTTTGGTTCCTTACAGGCTGGACCTCTGCAGTCTGCCAAAACCTGGAGAGAAACATTTCACTCATCGACCAGGGGAAAACGTCAGATCATCTGATCTTCAATATGTGCCTGGTGGACCGGTGGGATTATATGATGGCTATCGGTAAGTTGACTCCATTGCAGGCATGTAGCTGGGGGGGGGGGGGGGGGGCTTGAGGGGCTTCAGCCTCCCCCGAAATTCTCATGGTGTTTCGTGAAAAGGCCTTACTGGTGCATGATTTAAACTGTTATGTTTATTCATATCATGATCTGATCACCATACTCAATATATCCCATATGAATGGGGCTATTGGGGTAATGATAGAAAAGGTTTGCTAGGCTAGACCCTCTTTCACTCAGACTCAGCCCCCCCCCCGAAACTCAGCCCCCCCGAAACCCCCTGAAATTTTTTTAGCCCCCCCCCCGACTCAGCCCCCCCCCTAGAAACGAAATCCTGGCTACGGGCCTGCTCCATTCTTATTAATGACCATTATTAATTATACAATTGTTGATTTGCATGTGATTTTAGTATTTTTTATTTAAAAAATCTGTCAAATATTATCAAATCTCATAAATATAACAGTCTGTGTTGGCTCAGAAGTAGATTCCATTGAACTGTTGTCTTGCAAAATTCAATCAGTCACTCCTCTGCTTCACTTCTTGATTCTAGACCAAATTTTCATACAGTCTTTGACTCTGCTTTGTTTCCAACTCTTGCATCTCAAACGACTTTGATTTACAATAAGCCTTGTTGTGGTGTGTGGTCAATACCCCCCATCTCCAGCATAACATCTTTCAATATCTTTTTGTTCTTCGGCTTCTGTGGTTGAAGCATAAACTTGGATTGTGGTTATATTGATAGGTTTCCCCTGAAGTGTTACTGATATTTTTCAGCCAGACTTTACATTATGTCTGTTGACTGCTTTTGTTATATTTCTCATCACTGTTAATGTTATTCCACTTCTTCTTAGATTCTGAGATGCAGTTATCAGACTCAAAATGTCCCATTTCCGTCACTCCCACCAAGTATTGCAATGTTCATAATTTAATTTCTTGTTTTATTATGTCTATTTTTCCTTAATTCATGCTTCCTACATTCCATGATGCTGTAACCTGTAATTGTGGAGCTTCAGCTTTTCTTTCACCTCTGATCAGATCAGCAGCTGAGCATCCCTTTGGCTTGAGTCCAATTGCATTATTAGCCACAGTGCTATATGCTATATGAGTGCTTTCCAACCTGGGAGCATCATTTCTCATTTCATTTTGGAAAATCTCATCATAGAGTTTTCGTGGTAACAGGCATTCAAAAGGGTTTTACCATGCCTCTTCTGTGCAGTGCTAACAAGTGTTAGCTGTGTTTACAATAAAAAATAATTTCAGAAACAAGTGTTGGCTAAGATGCCATTGCTCCTATCTCTGCCAACGTTACTATTGCTGCTGCAGTAGCCGTTTGGCACACAATCTCATCAGACGGGCTGATTTGCCCGTTGTACGCTACTTGCTCTCCACTTTCTACATGGAGCCCATTATACAATGCACAGGGACTTCCAGCTGGGCTCTGTGCCAATAGAGGAGAGTGAGTGGTGTACGCCACTGCGGTGGCAACACGGATGGCTTCCTGTGTTGCCTTAAGAACAATGGGGGAAGCTGGCAGCAACGCTTCCTCCTGTGGGATGGAGGTTAAGCTAAGGTGTGCATTGCACGGTATGGAGAAGCGGGTTTTCCACTGCCCCCACTGGGACCTCATGGATTCAACATGATGCATGGAGAATCCATGGGCCTTTGTGATGAGGTCCTTAGTCTAGCCCTTCTGTAAGTTTGTTTGACATACCATACCATACCATACCACACCATACCATGCTGGCAGCACTGCAGTCATCAACATAGCCTCACAGGAGCATACGATGTCACCACCATTGAAAGGTAATGCCATAGTATGAATCTAGAGCAGTGGTTCTCAACCTGGGGTCCCCAGATATTTTTGGCCTACAACTCCCAGAAATCCCAGTCAGTTTACCAGCTGTTAGGATTTCTGGGAGTTGAAGGCCAAAAACATCTGGGGACCCCAGGTTGAGAACCACTGATCTAGAGCATATGCAACTAAGCCTTAATCCAACACAATGTGCTTCCCACTAATTTATTTATTTATCGTGTTCAAAATGAGTTGAGGGTACAGTTAAAATGCATTTAAAAATAAAAAAAGTTTTTAAAAGAACTTGGCATTATTTCAAATGTTCTTTGACTAGTAGCTGGCCACTTGGAGAGCCTCTGGTGCCACTGTGAGAAGGTCCTCCATTGTGCTTCTCACTAGAGTGCAGTATTTTCTTTTGGAAAGTTAGAGTAGATCTCAACCCTAATACTCAAAGAATGGAATGAATTATTCCTTTCCACAGTTGTTATGTTATCTGTGTTTGTGTTTAGTCTCATGTTCTGAAACATTTTTAGTAATTTTAAAGACAGTAACTGTGCTTCATTAGCTTTGAGAAGGCAGCCCGAGAAGTGAAATGAAGTGAAAAACTCGTTTTCCAGATTCATGGTTCACTTAATAGTCCCAAAAGGCATGAGGTCAGAATTCAAGCAAAAACAACAAAAAAGGTCCAGTAAATGCAATTTAGATGTGAGCTTTTGAGTCTGACTATAGAGGATGTTTAATTAGCTCTGTAATCTGCTGTACAGGCCAACCAACTAGGGAAAAGGTGATCCAAGTCTATAACTGCGCAGTTGTAGCTCTTCCCCCAGTATACAGTATTTGCAAACATGACATGTGTTCTGTAATTACTGTATAAATGTATGGTGTGCTGTAGCGGTTTTGTTGCAGAGCTGAAAGCATTAATTAATTGGTGTAATTTTCCAGTTACTAGCTTGCGAGTCAACTGAAAATCCATATCTGATTAATTAGGGATATCCAGCTGGGCACAATGACTATTGCCGTTGGGACATGTCTGGCTGCTGTTGCAGTGGGGTTGATCCTTTCCCTTGATGGATGGAGCCATTAATGGTGGAAAGAGGGTTCATCGGGAGCTGCCTTGTAAAGAAGGAGAAGAAACCACTGGGTTGAAGAAAGATTATTGGTAGAAATACATTTCTACTAGCAATGTGCTCATATCTATAGAGAATTCATACTTTTGTAAAACGTTTTTACATGTCCATGCTCATTTCAAAAAACACTTTTGGCCTATAAGTTCTAGTATCTCCCAGCTACCATGGCCAGAAAACATGCTCGCTGCATAATTTTGAGCGTTGCAGATCAATAGGTGTGAATATTACATTTAAAGACAGTGACAAATTTTTATGATCTGAACTAAAAACGCGTGGCTACCCAACATATTTGCTTTCCAGCAGACATAGGAAGCATGTAGTCTTCCAAATGTTCTTGTTCCAATCAGGCCTCACCAATAGATGTAACACTGGGGATGACATTTGCACTCTAACAAAATTTGAATGCCTATATGATTTCCATCCCTGTTTTAAAAGATGAATACATACATTTATTTTAGTTAGGTTGAAGAAAGTAACACATTCCTCGCCTTCCTTTTATACTTCAATGCACTGTTTTTAAATAGCCTTCCAAGTGAGAAAGGCAGCAAAAAATGGCAGAATGCTATCTAGCGCAGCCAAGATACCAAAGAGGAGTTGCCAGAAAGTATATTCCATCTTGGTAACTAAGCAGGATCACTCCTGATCAGTACATGAATGGGACCACCAACGAGGTAGCACATACTGTAGGCTGTATTCTAAAGAAAGGAACTAGTAAAAACACCTCTGAATATTTCTTGCCTAATGTGCAAATGGAGGCTTGATTGCAGGACCCATCTTCCCATGTTGATTATTATTTCTGCGATATTTGGTGCAACTTTAAAGTCGTAGATTAAAAAAAAACACAAAATAGAAGCAAATGTTATATAAACATTACACTGCAAAACATTATCCTTTTGTTCCCAATAGGCAATTTTTTTTCCGTGTCAGGAGCAACTTGATGAACTGCAATAGACAATTGGGTATGTGACTTCAAATTGCCAGTTTGACTTACGATGACCCTATGAATTTCATAGGGTTTTCCTAGGCAACAGATGCTTTTGCCAATTCCTTTATCTAAAATATAGCCAACAGCACCACATCTTCATGGGTGGTCTCCCAACCAAGTACTAGCCAGTGCTAACCGTGCTCAGCTTGCAGGATCTGACAGTATCTGCTGCCTTTAGAGTATTTAGAGCCATAATTGAAAATATGTTTCCCATATTCAAAAGGAAAAGGGCCTTCTTGTTAGCCCTGGCAACCATTGTCCTCTCTATCACCCACTTGCTAAGTTTAGAGTTGTGAGGTCACACCTGAGCCTTTGGGGAAACTATAGTGTCTGGCTTTACTCGGGGGCTATCTGATACCATCTGTTAAGATTAAGACCTTTAGCAGACAGAGGCACTTTAGGCAAGGTGAAAAGATAACCAAAATGAGTTTACCGAAAACAAGATGAATATACTCCACCCAAGACTATTATAGGATAACCCAAAGCAATACATTACAAAAGGACAGTTTGCTGGTTGCAGTTATTTCTCTGGAGTCTTTGAAACTCTCTTGCTTCTGGTTATAAATTGTTTCAATCTTCTTCCTTGGGAAGCTTAAGCTGGTCAAAAGCTTCTGTTGTCACTAGGACTGATGGTATAAGAATATTGCTGAATGCAGGTGCTAAGAATGCCTGTTTTTTTATTGCTTCAGCCTAGGATTACCAGACAATGCCCAAACCTCTATTCTCTGTAGCTCTGTTGCAAAAAAAGGAGGAGTCCAGCAAAGGAGCTGTATATAGGCCAATGGACTAGACCAACTGATGCTGGCCTCTAGGGGTTTTTATGCTCCACCCAAAATTAATACAAAGGAAGGTATCTACATGATTGGGACAACCTATAAACAGAGGGAACTGAAGCAGAGGAGAGGAAAAGACAGAGCTAAGACTTCACAAGTGTCTAAATTCAACCAGCCAGGACATCCCTTCCCTTAGACTTTCCTATGCACTGGGCCAAACCAAGACACGTTGGGATTACATTTGCTGAAATATATTTCATTTAATAAAAACTTGGGAAACGTACTTGTTTGGACATACAGATCGCCAACTTCACTCTGTAAAACTGATGTTGCGGCTCTTCTGCTATTGTTATAATTACTACTGGATTTTTCTTGCTTTCACATACACACTTCCCTATAAGGTTATACTTTTTGGAGACAAGAGGAGACCCTCTGTTCCTTCTTGAAGTTTTTCTTATTCAAAGGTTGCATGGATGATTCATTGCTTCAGAAGCAAAGTTTATCATGATTACGAAAGCTTCTTTCTCCTCATGGTGACATTTGTATGCTATGTTTCCAGTGACAGTTAATACAAAATGACCTTTTGCTTTCCTGAGACTGTTCAAATACAAAATGCAATGCACAAAATGGTCAGGGGCTGGAGGTAGGTATTTGCCCTACAAGCTGATTCCTGTGTTATGTAAAGCAGCAATTTAGGCAGGGAAATATGCCACTAAGAAGGAATTTAGCTTCCCCACAATTGTACTTATATGCATACAATTGGCCCTCCACATTTCAGGATTGCTTTTGTGGATTTATTCATGAATCTGATTAAAATGTTCTCTCTAGGAACTTCTGCTTTTTCCAGGGTAACTCTGTAGTCAATCTCCAACAAACATTGACTATAGAGTCATGCTGGAAGACCCAGAGATTCCTATAGAGAACACAGTAGGACCCAGAGAATCTTTAGGTCCTCCTGCTTAAAAAAATGACTTGGACAATATATTCCACCAAACATAGGGTTGGAAAGATAACAGGACTATAACAGGGAATTGGGATTCTGGGAATTCTATTTCATATATATATGCCAGGGTCTGCTCGAGGGTACCTTCAAATAATAGGATACAAGTAGGTCCTAAGGCCACTTTATTGCTGTGTCTGAGAATGTGTTGTAGTTTGGGCAAAGGTAGGTCTCATTGGATAGTGTGTGAGCGCTTCTGTGGAAACGAGGCAACTGGCTAGAAATCCAATAATGTGGAGGCCTATTTCAGAGTCCCGATTGTTTTCCTTGAAAAGGAATCACCATAGACCTCTACGGAAAGAAGGTGCTTTTGAAACCAATGAATCTATCAAAAGTCATTAGTAATTTAATTCAAGGACAGTAGTATGCTCCAAGCAGGACTTCTGAAGCAGTCATCTAGGATCTCATTTAACAGAATGATTGAGAAAAAAGAGTCTCTAGAACTATAGTCCAGTGTTCAAACCACTGTGCAATGCTGGTTCTAGCCATTATTAGAAATATGTAAAGAGCAGCACATGAACATCTGAAGCAGGATTGGGAAAATTGTAGGATGCTATATGCCCCCAGAATCCCTTCTCCTGGTGTCTGTACAGCCAACTTCTAAAGTCACCAGAAGTGACACAGTGACTACTTCTACATTAGCTTTTTTTCATGTCAGGAGCGATTTGAAAAACTAAAAGTTGCTCTGGTGTGAGAAAATTGGCCATCTGCAAGGACTTGCCCAGGGGACCCCCAGATGTTTTGGTATTTTACCATTCTTGTGGGATGCTTCCGTCATGTCCCTGCATGGGAAGCTGGAGCTGACAGAGGAAGCTTGTCCATGCTCTCCCTGGATTTGAACCTTCAACCTGTCGGTCTTCAGTCCTGCCGGCACAAGTATTTAACCCATTGTGCCACCAGGAGCTCCTACATTGGCCATATAATGCATTATACGATCAGTGTAGTTCAATGCAGTTCAAACTGCATTATATGTTTCTACACTAACTGCATTATATGGCCAGTGTAGAATCAATCAATGCCAATGGTAGTTGCGCAAGATCCCTTTGGGTTTGGGGAATCAGGCAAAATGTGGCAGATTCTCACAGTTTTAGTATGAGCCATGAAGATTATAGGATCCAAAATACTATATTTCTGTTTGTTCAACCGTATTTCTTAAAAGAATTATCTGGAGGGAAGCTTGAGGGTTTTGAGGGTCTTCAAGGATGCTTTTTGGGATTCAGATTGGGCTATCAGTGTCCAAAAAAGAGGTCATAGGATGCATTTACACAACCTTAATCAGAAGAACTCCTGCCACCATGAAATCATAAATTCCAGAGACTCAATTTATCACAAGAACCAGTTGTTCAAAGAATGAAAAAGCCACAAGTTTTTGGGGTTTAAAACGACCTCTTTTATTCCAACAGGCAAATATTTGGCAAGTCTGCTAAATAAAAGAGAAAGACTGGAGTGTTTGCCTGCAAAAGCATTTTGCAGTTTGCTCTGAAAATAGACTGCTTTTTCATTTCTTCAGGATTATTATTATTATTATTATAACTTTATTTGTACCCCGCTAGCATCTCCCAAGGGATTCGATGCGGCTTACAACAGGCCGGAGCCCAACACAATACAACAATACAATACATAGCAAATAAAACAGTTAAAGCAGAAAACAGTTAAAGGATAACTGTTGTCTCAAAATGCCCTTTGTTCTTATTGTATAAGCCAAATTACAGTGCATAGTCCAACACTCACGTGAAACTTGCAGCAAATTTTGGTCACATCTGCAGATTTTTTTTCTATGCAAATTGTTGTGTTAGTCTGGAGTTAATTATATGAACCTGATTCCCCACCCTCTGGCCCATTTCTGCAAGATAGATTCAAGCTCCATAATTGGCGCTTTAGGTAATACATTGTTTTTTCAAGCAGAATGATATGTATGTTATTGCTAATTAAATAATTTTAATGTTAGGCTTGGATAGAAGATGTATATTTTTCATCTGCTTTGTACTAAAAAAGGATTCCCATTTGTGTGGATTTTCCAGTGATAATACTGATAGTTTGTTTGTTTTTTTTTGCAGTTACTCTATATGTAAACTAAGGAGATTCCCAGAGTTCTGTCATAGAGAAATAGAGTGGGGATGAGCTCTTGGTCACACATGGCCTGGTCCACAGCCACTTTGTTTAAATGCATGCACTGAAAAATATCTTCTCAGGATTTCTATAGGCAATGGGAGCCAATTTATTAGCTTACTAGCCGGTTTATTTTATTTTTATTTTTTGCAAAAGTAGTTGCGACTTGAAATTAGGCATAAAATGAGCCAAGGGTCAAAAACCAAACTCTTGGGAGACCTGCCTCTTCCCATAGCTGCAAGAGTGTGTGAATAGCTTTTAAAAGTAATTTTAAAAATATGAATATAGAAGACTTGGGGCCAGGGGATGAAGTGTGACTCTCCCAGGTCTGCCGTAAAGGAGCATGTGCTTCCACTGAGTGACATTTCCCAAGCTGCCCACCTTCCAACTGTCCAAGATTATTAGGGACAATGTCAGTCAGTTCACTGTCACCTTGCTTTCTCATATGTTTTTAAATTTTCCCTATTCAGCCTCCTCTTATTTTAGTTGTTGCTAATTGAATTTGAAGTGGAAAAAATAGTTTGTATTCCATTCACTCAAACAGTCAAAGGAACAGACAAGGCAGAATGGTGCCCTTCCCAGTAGGCTCAAGCAAAAGCAAACTGCTGCTGCCTTGCTTCTATGGTTTCTCATTAATTTTTCCAGCCTGACCACACTGATGTTGCTTGAACACTCTTTCTCTGATTTCCATCTGGATATGTACCTGGCAGCCTCCAAATATGCTGAATTAGTCCTCATACTATGCTGATCATTGCCCCCATCTAGAAAAAGTAACTTCTCCAAGCTCGGTCTAAGAGCCGTAGCAAACTACTGGAAGCGAGAGCGAGCTTGTGCTGGAGCTCGCTCCGAAGCCCCGCCTTTTTTCCCCCGAGGCTGCTCTCTCTCTTGCTAGTGTGCCTGTTTTCCCTTGCTAGGGAAGCGATGCGAGTGTACTCTCACAGTTGGCAGAATTCAACTGTGAGCGTACGCTCGCATCCCTGCCCTCTGCAATGGAAAACAGGCACGCTAGCAAGAGAGAAAGCAGCCTCGGGGGGAAAAAAGGCGGGGCTTCGGAGCAAGCCCGAGCGCAAGCTTCCTGCAGTTTGCTGCGGCACGAGCGTACGCTCGCAACGCTGCCCTAGCAAAGGGAAATAGGTGGAGAAAGAGGCGGAGCATCGCTCGTGCTGGCTCAGTTTGCTCTCGCAAAATCCTAGTTTGCTACGGCTCTAAGAGTCATGCAGAAACCTAACCAGTCATTGTGGGCTCCTGAGACACAGATACCTAAATCCAGCAGCTAATGAAGGTCTCTGAAGGCAAAGAAGGCAATCAGAAGGGGATGCCCTTCTTCCTGTTGTGAAGGAAGTTCTAGACTTGTAGTGCATGGCTAAATCATGACAGATGGGTTTCCTTCATAAGCATAGTTTGTAAATCAAAAATTCTTTAAAGCAAGTATTATTGCAACCACGGACTTGAATTTTTCTTATGTTAATAGTCCTAGCTAAGACAATTCCTTAGGCGAAGGAGCAGATGTTGGCATTTGGCCCTCCTTTGTATAAAGAAAACAGGAATTGGGTGGCAGATACGAAAGAGATGGATGATAAAAATTTTGTTTGGCAATCTCTACTGCATGTTTGCCCTGTAGTCCCTGTTCCCAGAGTATGCTGTAGGCGTCACAAAGGAGTATGGACATCTGCCATGGAAGAGGAGAACAAAGGCACAGAGAAGGGGTGAAAGGAAAAGAGAGAGAAAGAGGAAGTAGAGAAGCAAATTCAGATGGCATGGCAATTGTTGCCTAATTTTCCTTTGCGTTCCATTGCTGTTAAAACAGGACAGAATTCTCTTGTGAGTCATGATAGGCAAACATTTTTTTTTCATTATTAGATCTAGTTCTTGTTTTGCATATTGGTTAAATGTGAAGCAATGAGCTCAATGTCTTAGAGATATCATGGGAGATGTAGCAGATCCATTACAGGCAAAAACATTACAATTTACTTAATTTCTAAGTAAATCTGGAAGAGTGAGAAATTACCCTTCTGTCTTGTTCCAGCCTAATGTAAACAAAGATACATTAGGCAGGAAAGAGCCAGCAGTCCTTTGCACTATAAAACTTTAGGGAGACTATTTTCCACGGTCTTTGACTTGGAAGGCTGCACACCAGCCCAAGAGGTCCCCACATATCTAGCACGGGGAATTTGATCACCAGCCGAGGGATAGGATGACTTTGGGTGTTCAGTACTACCACTGGTTGTGAAGGATGGATGGACCTCACCAGTAAAAGGACTGGAATGCTTTTCTGCACTGTACCGTCTGCTTCATCTTTTACCAACAATACAGCTTATGCTATAGCAATAAATATGCGTCAGTGTTGGGGACTAAAAGAACCCTTGGAAAGGTCTGAAACTTCACATAGTTACAGCCTGAGACAGTGACTTTGGGAAACTCTCATCCTCTTAACTTTGGGGAAGGCAGTTGTAAACCTTCTCTGAATAAATATTTGCCATGAGAACTGTATGATAGGGTTACCATAAATTACAGTTGACCTGAGGATACACAACAGCAACAACCCCAGGATAGCTCCTTTAAAGTCTTGATTATCCCCTGGAATGGATTCATCGCCCTACTGACAATGGAAGGCATCATCTGCCATTGATGTTCTGGCTGCATTTCCTAGGTTGGCTGGGGTCACTCTCAGCAATACAAAAGGCACATGCTGTGGTGACGTGCTGGCAAGCCATCCTTCAGCTACACATCTCTTTGCTGGGCCAATAATTCTAAGGATCAGACTGTAAGTATGTTTGGATGACAGCTTAAAGGATTTTCAGCCTGAAGCTTTCAGACTTAAAGGAGTGCCTATTGCCAACAGCCTTGTTCCTTCCAAAATGCTGCATATTTAGGTCACCAGCGTGATCACCTAAGAACACTGTGATATAGCCAATGCAGGAGGAACTTTGCTTTCATGCTGACAAATTGGTAAACAGAACTATAAAAATCCCGTACTTATTTTCCTCTTAAGAATAATATCATTGCTCACATGCGAAGTGGCTGCAATAAAATTGCCTTTTGCCTTATGAAACTTAATCCTGCAATAAACCTGTTAGGTTGCAACCCTGAAGATCTTCCCTAGTTAAGTTTATTTCTTGTTATTATGTGTGTGACACAGTGTCAAACACTGCTGCGTGGCTAGTTCTGTGGTTACCCACACAAACATATATTGCCTTCCCTGAATATCATAAGAAAGCATCTTGCCTTCTCTGAATTCCAGTAAGAAATTGGAACTGTTTTTGTTTTTCTTGTCCATCTAAATGCTTTTGGTCCCATTCAGGAGAAAGGCAGGACAGAAATTAAATAATACATAAAATAAAAGCAATACAGTCAGTCCCTGAGTTACAAACATCAGGCTTACAAATGACTCATAGTTAAGAATGGAGGCGAGACAACAGGAAATGAGAGAAATCTACCCCTCAGCAAGTTCAACATCTCAGTGGTTTAACCTGCTGTGTCACTGGGGGCTCCTTGGTCTTATAGGAAAGCCAATTATCCCACCTAGATCCAATGTGAGAACCGAGTGTGATGTTAGAAGAGGTCTCTTCCTTCACTGGAAGCTTCAATTGTATGCTTGTTCAATGCTTTCATATATATATACATATATACATAGAAAAGGGGAGTTGGATTCTTTCCAGATTTCTTTTCTCATTTCTAATCCAAAATTGCTAAAAGCAGATCTTCTTTTTTTCTGTTTCTCTTCCAGCTGAATTTTTATTCCTCTTGTGGGGCGTTTATCTCTGCTATGCAGTGCGGACAGTACCCTCGGCGTTTCACGAGCCACGTTATATGGCTGTTGCAGTTCACATTGAGCTCATTATATCTGCTGTATTCCACACAATTAGGCAAGTGACCTGTACTGGCCCTCACTTCTGAACCGTCTGCTTTCAAGTTTCTTCCCATGGTGCAAGTTAAAAAGTTTAATTGCTATAAAATGCATATTGGAATGCCCTCTGGTGAAGTTTTCCTTCTGCAAAGTAATAAGTTCTTTAACAAGGTTCTTGAGGAATATGTGTTTTCTGCCTATTAATTAGGGCTTTCTTATAGCCAGAATGGTGTGGTGGTTTGAGTATTGGACTAGAACTCTGAGAGACTAGAGTCTGAGTTGCCATTTGGCCATGGAAACTCACTGAGTGAACGTCTCAGAAATGTCACCTGGCCATATATGTTGCAGGCAGTGGGAAATAGCACAGAAAAGGTGGGTTTTCTATGGCTCTTAGTCATTGGACAATGAAAGCAAAGAATTCCAGTCTTGGCTACAACCAAAAATAGAGATACAGCCAACCAAGACCAGGCAATTTTAGATCCAGGAGCCATATAACTTCTTCCCTAACCATTGGTGCTCCATAACTGCCCAGATTCAATAGGTAGATTCTGGGAACTGTAGGAGAAAAGGAACTTGGTCAAGGTGCCGCACATCTCATATCAAACAAGGCAGGTTTCCATTGCATTGGGAACTGAATGCCGAGGTTGTTCTTCATACTCAACCCACATTTGCAAACTCTGTGTTCACATTAGCTCTCTCACGTGTGTCTGAAGAGAAAGTGTGTGGGTGAGTCTGTGTGCTCAGGGAAAGCTGAACAATATTGTAGTATTTAATAGAGTAATATAAGACTAACATATTTAATTTGGGAGAGGGTTCTTTAGAAAGGTTGTCAAGAATGTTAAGAACCTGACATTCATTGCGGGGGAAGAGAGGGGAGGAAGATATATTTGCCAACCTTGTGTGAATTCTATTTTCAGGTTTAGTCTTGCCTCAAGACTGCAGTCTGATTGGATGCTGATGCTGTTCTTTGCACACACACACTTGACTGTGACAGTCACCGTTGGGTTACTTCTGGTCCCGAAGGTATTCTTTCTCCATCATTTTTCTTGCCAAGTCTTTCAGTTTATCTCACCCCTTAGTGGAGATTAGCCTCACTGTTAAT
Organism: Anolis sagrei; assembly: GCF_037176765.1. Classification (NCBI taxonomy): domain Eukaryota; kingdom Metazoa; phylum Chordata; class Lepidosauria; order Squamata; family Anolidae; genus Anolis; species Anolis sagrei. The sequence continues at coordinate 109,568,047 of NC_090026.1, forward strand.
CCCACCCGAGTTTTCTCACTAGACACAGTATTCTATCTATCTATATCTATCTATCTATCTATCTATCTATCTATCTATCTATCTATCTGTCTGTCTGTCTGTCTGTCTGTCTGTCTATCTCACCCATGGGTTTTACAATTTTTACCCTTTGCATCTGGCCTAGCTCGCCCTTATTTAACTCTTTCATCATTTCATAATTTGCTTTATTATGTTATTGTCACTATTTTATTGTATTATGTTATTGTTAAGTATTTTTATTTGATGTTATCATCTGTTTTGTATGCATTTAATTTTACCTTATTGTAATTGCTTGAGTTTGGCCTCATGTTAGCTGCCCCGAGTCCCTTCGGGGAGATTATTATTATTATTATTATTATTATTATTATTTTACTGGCACAAAAGCACAGTATGTCACAGCAAACGAGATCTATATGCTGGATTTCATATCAAAAAATCACAAGTCGAACAATTCCCAAGCATCTAGGATTGTGTGATGTATTTTCGAATGATGCGCGCAGATGCAAGTAAGGTGGCCTTTTGCAGTTGACAGATCATGATTATGTCGATGTTTATTATTTCCAAATGCCGGCTGAGATCTTTTGGCATGGCACCCAGTGTGCCAATGACCACTGGGACCACCTATACTGGTTTATGCCAAAGTCTTTGCAGTTCAATTTTTAGGTCTTGATAGCGGCAGAGTTTTTCCTGTTATTTTTCCTCAATGCGACTGTCACCTGGTATTGTTGTTGTTGTTGTTATTATTATTATTATTATTATTATTATTATTTCAGAACAACTCAATGTTATAATGGGGAACCGTGACTAGAACCACTGTTGTTTTTTAAATTCATTTTTTTGCACAGATAAGATAGGAACAACTGCCGTGAGGATTGTATAACCCCTTTCTCTATGCTGTTCCTACAATCTAAATCACCCACTCAAATTACTCTGGGATCCATAAAGAGAAAAATAAAGCGAACCCCTGCAATGCTGCTGCACTAATCTAATCTGAAACCCCTAGAGTTTATATTAAGACATCCTGCTGATATCACCCACTTATTATGAACTTTGGTTCTTTACATTATTAATCTAACTTAGGAGCAATTGTCCTTGTTGAATAAGGTAGCCACCTGAGAGAAATCTGTGGTTTTAAGAAATGCTTAGGCTAATATACAAGCTCTTTGAAATGGGCAAGGAAATAGGCAGGATAATTCTTGATTCACTATCATGCCAAAACTCTAATACGTAAGGATCCTAGAATGGAAATTTCATAAGGCAACTAACCTATGAACTTTGGACTAAATCTAGTGTTAACCCCACTTAGAAAAAAATGCATTGAAACCAACTCAATTTTAATTAGTTGACTGACAAATGTCAGGTAGAAGATGGATCCACTGTTTGCTCCTGGTCCAGAAATTAGAACACAAACCAACAGAGTCAAATAACAAGAAAAGAGATTCTTCCATAACCACTAGGAGAAATCTTTATTACCATAATAAGCCGTTCAACCATGAAATAGATCACCTTGGATGATGGTAAATGGACATATTTTAGAAGTGTTCAATTAGATATTTCTGCATGGCAGAGGATTGAACTTGATGGTCTTTGTGATCCTTTCCAACTCTAACATTCTATATAGGGCCGGTCAACCCATTACGCAAAGTAAGCATTTGCAATATAGTAGTTGATTTTGCCCAGGGGCGCTCTTGAGGCGCTCTTGGGGGAAAATAGACCTTGACATATGCGAGTTGTAGTTACTGGGATGTATAGTTCACCTACAATCAAAGAGCATTCTGAACACTACCAATGATGGAATTGAACCAAATATGGCACACAGAACTCCCACGACGAACAGAAAATATAGATCAGTGATTGGTTGGGGGGGGAGGGGCGCCAAAATACTGTTTGCTTACCACTGAAAATTACCTAGGGCCGCCTCTGATTCTAAATAATAATAATAATAATAATAATAATAATAATAGTCTTTTATTTGTATACCATTCTATCTTCTTGAGGGGGACTCAAGGCGGTTTCCAGCATAGGTAAATCATTGCAATTACCAACACAAAACATACAAAATAATCATTATAAAACATAGACATAATACTATATAAGTCATAACTATTTAAAATTAAAAGCTAGTTCAGTACTAATTTCCACGAGGCAAGTTGAGTTTCCAATGGCCAGAATTCTAGAGTGAGCCTCGACGACTACAAGAGGGCTAGGCTAGTATAACAAAGTCGACTAAGGCTATATGATTCTACAAATGAACACTTATTCATTTGCTCTAATTCTAGGTAGGACCAATAGATTTATCCCTTGGTGTATGGGTGAATCACCAGTTTTCAAGCAATTTATGTGCTAATAATGGTCTTATTGAGAGTGGACTTTGCAGACACAGGCATGAAATAATAGAAATCTCTCCACATTCCATGATTTCTCATACACGCAAGCTGTAACCTCAGTTAAATAGGCATAAAATGGTGAAGTGGACTTAAGGAATATTTCAAATTAAAACCCTACATAAAACTAGATGTTCATATTAAAGCTATTAAATTGCAGTTAATTTGCTAGTAAAGTACTATTAATTTATGATTGATTGGTTTCTTTAATACTATCGTGTTACATTTTACTAAAGTGCCAACCCGTCCCTATCTGAAGCAACCACCACCACCACCACCACCACCACCTCCTCCTCCTCCTTTATTTATCTATTTTTATCCTGCTTGTCTCCCATTAGTGGAATTCAAAGTGGTAAACTTCTTACTGAGTGATAGGACAGAATAATGTCTATATGTTTTCACCTTAGTTTTATGCAAATAAAAGTGTTAAAGTCAGACTTTTTAAAAAAAAAGACGTGAAATTTGAGCACTTAGCTAAAATGACTTAATTAGTGTAATTGTGTTTGCCCCAATGCCTCTTCCCTTAGCTATGTCCTTGCGTTTTTGTGTCTACCAAGAAAGCGTTTTTGTGTCCCATGATGTCAAAAAGAAATAAGAAAATGTCTGTCTTTTTCATGTTGTTTATTACATTGATCAAATTGTTTACTTTGAAACATCATTTCTCATTTGTCTTCCAGTTTTCCCATTCAAGCAATAACCCAAGAGATGATATAGCTACTGAAGCATATGAAGATGAGCTTGACATGGGAAGGTCTGGATCTTATCTGAACAGCAGTATCAATTCAGCTTGGAGTGAGCATAGTTTGGACCCAGAAGATATTAGGGTATGTGCTGACCTTCAAAAGTACCTATCTTTTTAAATAACAGTACTAAATTAAGAAAATTGTCTATTTTGACCAATTCAATTTTCATAGTAGCCAGCTTTACTTCTAATGAAAGTGAGTAAAAAAGTATAATAAAACAGTTATATGAGAGCAGGGACATGAAAAAATGACTAGTTGTTGAGATTTTAGTTGAGAGATGTCAATAAAACAGTGTTTGTAGTGATATAAATGTCGGATTAGGACTCCGGAACACGAGGGTTCAAATCCTCATTTATCCATGATAACCCATTAGACTTAGGTAAGTCATACATCCCCAGCCTCAGAGGAAGGCAATGGCAATCCACCTCTGAAAAAATTGCCAAGGAAAACATTGTGATAGGTTAATATTAGGGCCAGCCTAAATTAGAAATTATTTGAAGGCACACAAAAACATCAATAACACCAATAAGGCCATCAAAAGAAAAAGAACTCACATCCACAATGATTTATTTATTACTTACTATACTTGTATACTGCTTTTCCCAGCCTATTGGTGACTCAAGGCGGTTTACAAGTCAGTACACATAATATCAAAATCAAATTAAACATTAAAAACAATATAAAACCACAACAGAAACAATAAACCCAACATCATTAGCGTCTCCTAGTTAAAAATATTGTCCAATTCCATTGTCAAGTGATTCCATTTCCTATGAGAACAATGAGAACAAGAGACCAGCGTTGTTGTTTTTTATTATTTTTTGTTCCAAAATATTGCCTTTTACTTTTGTGAAGCAAAGCATAAACACAAATACAGATGGACAGACAACACAAAGACAAACAGTCAAACTTATGTTAGGACTCTTCATCATCAAAAAAGCAATGATTATCACATTTCAAATTTTCAGATTGTATATGAAAAAAATGGAAAAATAAAAAGTCTGAAATTTTTCAGAATCTCTCCAACCTTGTTCCCCTTCCAAAATGTGCATGAAATGAAAAACCTAGTACAAAAAGTCCATAGTGTTGAAGAGTGGCTTTAAGTCATTGTAATGACATTATGCCGATCTATATGAAACATGATGTAATTTTGACCTTCACCAGTCCATAAATTCCAGCTCACCATCCGATCTTATAATGGCTAAAGTAGAACCATTATGTGAACAGATCGCCCTTAGAATCCACCGAGATTTGGTTTCAAGACACCCTCCCAATGGTTACCAAATGTTTACACCTTATTTTATTTTTCTGGTTATTTAACATTTAATGTTTATTTTACTTTAGTAACATTTGTCTTTACTGTTCTAATGTAGCACAGATCCTATGTAAAATCATACTATGTATTTTTCACATTAATAGTGAAATCTGAAATATATACTGAAAGTCTTATTATATACAGTATTATTATGTATAATATGTCCATTATATACAGTGCATAGTAAAATTACAACTCTTTTGTGAAATTTCAAAATCAAGTCTTCTTTTTTGGATTGTTTTGGTTTGGAATATTTTCAAGCCATGGTTTATTGAATATGTGGCTACAAAATCCATTGAAACAAAGGAGTGTCTGTACGTGAAAGGGCCTGGTTGAACCCTGGTTTCATTTCATTGGAAAAATAAAGCCTTCAGGAGAAAGAACCAAGACCATCCTGTGTTATTCTGATTCAGCCAAAATGTCCTTCATCTCTGAGATAGGATTTGTATTTAATTTTCTCACTGCCCAAACCCAAGCCTTGGAAAATATCCCTTTTTAGTGTGTAGGTTCTAGAATTCCAAAGAGAGGTTCAGCCTACTTTCAAATGTCCCACTCTGGATTTGATTGAATCCGTATCGTTCTTAATGGTTTTGTTCTTTCCTCTGCAGGATGAACTGAAGAAGCTGTATGCTCAGCTGGAGATCTATAAAAGGAAAAAGATGATCACCAACAATCCACACCTCCAGAAAAAGAGATGCTCCAAAAAGGGCTTGGGCCGTTCAATTATGCGAAGAATTACTGAAATCCCAGAGACAGTCACCAGGCAGTGCTCGAAGGAAGAAAAGGACCTTCTGGAGCATGGGGTTTCAAAGAATCCTGCCACAACAAAGAAGAACCCACCAGATTCAAGTGGGCACATCAAGCCAAAGGAGGAATCACTGAGAAACAGAGTCTTCTCATTGAAAAAGTCTCACAGCACTTATGACCATGTCCGAGACCCAACAGAAGAGTCAAAAACCTTAACTACAGAAAGCGTTGAAGTCATAACAGCTACGGAGAACTCCCTGCTGGATTCTCTCCCAGGGAAAAAACCTACCAAAAAAGCAGCAGATAAAAATGAAGCTGTGTCCACTGAAAATGTCCCTTTAGTGTGTAAATCAGTGAGTGCCCACAATTTAAGTGCAGATAAGAAACCCCTCCACCCGAGAACGTCTGTGTTACAGAAATCACTTAGTGTTATTGCTAGTGCCAAAGAGAAAACACTGGGGTTAGCAGGGAAAGCGCAGAATGAAGAAAGCAGTAAATCCCACAAGTCTCAACAAAAGGGCAAAGAGATGAGCAAAAAGCATTCGGGCTCGGAGAAAAATGACTCTAAAGATTCCCATCGGAAAAACTCTGCCCATACAGAAGAAACAAGAAAGCCTCATAAATCAGGGATAATGAAGCAACAGAGGTCCAACCAGACCTCTGGAAATCCTGATGCAGGAGCAGGTAAATCACAGCAGAAGAACACTGTTGATATAGGAGAAGTTTGCCCATGGGAGATATATGACCAAAGTCCAGGGGCTGGAGCATCTGATTCTAAAAAGCATGTCTCCATTGCTTCTGCTGAATCCGAAAAACTTCAAGCAAAGGGCAAAGCTTCTGAAGGTCCTCAGCTACCCATTCAAAAGAGCACAGATAGATGTCAAGTTTGCCCTTGGGAAAGTCAAGAATTGGCAGAAGAGCAGAAAAAACTGAGCCCCAAGTCTCAACAGGAAACTCCTCTGCTCAAAAGTCAAAATCTTAATAAACATTATGTCACAGATATTTGCGGTGAAGATCCCAAGGAACAGATCAAAAAGACCACCGCACAAACCACAGAGAAAGGTTTTCTCAATAAACTGAATGATCAGACCAAAAGTACATCCTCTTCTCCAGCGGGGAAAATGCCTCCCTCTGATTCAAGTAGGTCAGCAACTAGTAACTCACAGAAACCTTTAACATCTCGGGTAGACGTCTGCCCCTGGGAATATGAGGCACCAGAGTTACCAGTAGTGGAAACAAGTATAGCTTTATCCAATGCAACCAGTTTAAGCTCAAACAAAACAGCCACAGATCAGAAATAAGAGGACTTAGACTGTCAAAAGAGAAGTGACAGAGAGTGGAAAAGAAGGGAAAAGGTCAGAAGGATCTGCAAGTTCCAAAGAAGCATCACTTGACCAAGCGATGAGCATGCTGAACATGTAGAAACTAGGCAAAGTCAGTTGTATCTTGTTTGTCTGCGTATCATTGAGTGCCAACAGTGTTATCAGTGCGATCCAGGCCTACTACAGCTCCTTCTCCTAGTCCCTAAAGAGTTTACATTCCAGAGGATGAAAATATGCCTTTAGAATTTTATTTTATTATTTTTGCAAAATGTATGGGCTTGGCAAGTAGAATACTTTAAAGTTCTAGAAATGAAGTGTAATTATTACTAGAGGCCACATTGGTTGCAAGTGGGCATAAATTCAACAAATATCAGAACATCAAATGGAGTTGTTCTAAAAAATCTTGAATCAGATGCATAATACCAGTGAGACTTTGGGCAAACAGATACCTAGGATAACTTAGGTACCAATGAGCAACTTCCAGAAACAAAAATGATGACTTTTCAGTTTCCTTTATCTCTATCCTTGATGGCACTGCTAACGTAATTGCATCCCCCCATTATATTTTTATATGATTGCTCTCATTTTTCTTATAAATGTGCATACTGTTTTGTCTCATATTAAAGCATTCCAGTTTCTATAATGTTTGCAAATAACTTTGATATAATTATGTGGTACAACAAATTTATGCAATCTACAATATATATCTATCTAATGTTGCAATTCTTTTTTTAAAAGCAGCTCTAGTCTTTTGTTTATTTCTAGGGTGTATTGCAAGCTCAAACTGGCTCATGAAGCCATTAAGGAAAACATCGTTTGTTTTCACCCTGTTGTGATTTCTGCTGTGGATTTGTTGTTTTACTCTGTTCGGTTCAATTATTATTTAATACTGTATGATTCAGGGTTTTTATACGAGGTATGTTTCTTGCTTGCACTTGTCCATTTATGATCTTTACTAGCAGAAGCTGTCCCCATAGGGAGATGCACTTCTGATCATCATGATAGTATTTCTATAGAAAGCAGGCACTGTTCAAAAATAAGTCTGAGAACAACATAACTGTTGTTTCTCAGAAGACATGTTTAGCATTCCAGAAGTACTGCTTTAATAATTCCTCATCATGATTTTGCTCAGTTTTACACTGAGCGCACTAGAAAGGAAGAAAAATGTCAAATGGTAGAAAATATATTCTCATGAGTGTGTGTAGCTTTTTTAATGTTGTCAGAATTCATTTTAGGAAGAGGAATGAACTTGAGAGGCCTTGTTTATCACATTGTTAAGCTTCACAGATCAGAAAGTGAGGGGACCTCCCTGACTTTAGCTATACCTATTAAGAAAGTGAGTGATAGGAAAATCAAGACAGGGAATTTCCATTTTTGATGCGTCACTTGCTGAGAATTTGTACAGCCAGATCCTATGCATGTTTACTCAGAAACTAGCCCTGCTGAGTTCAGTGGAGCTTGCTTCTAAGTAAATTTGTAGATTAAGGATTGCAGCCTTAATCTGCTGAATGTTTTTGTAATCCTTATTATTAATCATTTTATAGCACTTTTAATGTTGACAAATACCTTATAGTCTACCTTATCTCCATGCCCTGTCCCTTTGCTGATCATGGTTGCCAGTGTTTGACCTAGATATTGTCATTCTTGCTTTAACACCAGGTCTGTCAGGTGGCATTCTGGAAACATGCTCCTAGTTTCAATGCTGCAGTTGCCCAGCCATTCGTTTTGCTATATTGTTACTAGCAGGGCTCCAGCTTTGCCTTATAATGGGTAGATGGGTGGTGGTTGAATAGTAAAGGATCCTGTCATTGACAATTTCACTACATCAGTGGTTCCCAACCTTTGGGCTTCCAAGTATTTTGTACTTCAGCTCCTACAGTTTCTAACAGCTGGTAAGCTGGCTGGGATTTCTGGGTATTGAAGTCCAAAACACCGGGAGGCCCAAAGGTTGGGAACCATTGCACTACATACTATTGGTAGGAAATTCCTTGAGCAGTATGAAGGCAGTTCTGGGACAATGCAACCAGGTTTGCTTTATTTTAGATAAGGAAATAAGGTGTTCCAGATGTATTTGCAGGGAATATGTGAATGCAAAGAATCACACCCTCTTCAAGGCAGAGGATTTCCCAAAGACCAACACTGCACTATATATGCCAGCTAATTTATTTGCAGACTCTCAGACATAACCATACATCTCTCCATGCACCACTGGAGCAGGAAGGGCATCACTTTATCACATGCTTAATAGATATCTCAGTTGAACCCATAGATGCATTCCTTTCAGGAAACTCTTTCTAGAAACCACATGCCAACCAGAAGTTTATTTATTACAGTTTCCTGAATCCTGCAGTCAGTATACCTACTGATAATGTTGGCAGAGGTAACGTCCATTCAAATAATTTCCTTAGCTTTGGTCGTAATCATCACTACCTACAGTTGAAAAACCCAGCTGCAATTCAGGACTGTGAACTAACAGGATGAACATTCAAGTGATCCATAATTTAGAAAGATAAAGAGCTGACATCACATTTTATCTCTTTGCCCCATCTTTTTTGTAATTTTGAGAGAAAATAATGTATAGCCTGTTGTTACTATTATCTGCATCATGGTTCTCTGCTCATGGCTAGTTATGAGTGATGTAAAGCTGAAAGGGAATTCACAGTGCAGTGTTATATATTTCATAATGTACTTCCTGAGATATAATTGGGAAGGCCACTTAGCCTTCCTTGAGATCTCCTTTAGATAGGACCAGCCTGCCTATTTAGTGGAGAGAGCAGCTGACTGAGATGTTGTGAGATGGTTGGTATGGGAAAATAGAACTGGGCATAATGCATGGTCTTTTTTGTACCCCATAAGTTAAACTGCTGCTTTCAAATACACTGAAAGAAGTGTTGAAGTTATATTAACCCAGTGCCTGGATAAGCTACCATTTTAGACTGTAACTCTCAAAATCCTCCCAGATTTGTCAAGTGTCCTTTGCAATAAGGAACGTCTTTTATTTGTGGGCCAGAAAGCTTTTCCCTTACAGAACTAGCAGCACTGCCTTATTACAATATATTTGAAGGCTGGGAAGCTTTTCTTTTATTACTATTTTGTGAACCTCATAACATCAAATTTATCAGCTGGCATGGCCATTTATCTACATGGTTTTGAGAGTTATAATCCAAAGAAATGACTGTTTTCAATGTTTGAATTTAACTGCCCATGTGGTCAATTTATGGAATACCTGGTAGGTGTGTTTTGTCATTTGTCTCAGGAAGCAAAAGGTGATGGGGCAGTCCAGATTTGATCCTTCACTTATGGCCTCTTTACACTAGAGATAAAATCCACTTAAAATCTGGTTTCTGCCTCCTGCAGAATTCTGGATTTGTAGTTTAGGGAGAAGCTTTTAATAGCCTCATTAAACTGCAAACCCCAGAATTCTGCAGGAGGCAGAAACCGGATTTAAATTGGATCCATTCTCTAATGTAATGAACCCCTTAGAGTTGTTAAAAGCAACATCTAAAGTACTGACAACATACCAAAAATGAAAGCTAGTATTCAGTATTGCAGTTACAGATTTGTAACCTAGAGAAACAAATTCATAACATAGTACTACTGTTTACATATGTAAATACTATCCCAGACCACCATAACAGCTAGCCATCAGGTCAGCTGAAGAAAGTCCATTCAGTTGACAATCTGAAGATGATTCCACTCTTCTTCTACAATCAAGTGCAGATGTGACAATCAGAAGCAGACCTTTGTCACAAGTTTACCTTTACTAACAGGAAGTTAAATAGATCTCCAACTGGCTCTTAAGACTGGTTGAGAGTAGGATCAGGCTGAGAGACATTACTCAATTATGTATCTATGCACTGGGCAACTCAACTGTTTCTCATTTAATCCTCACTGAATTAGGTAGCTGTTTAGTAGGTCATAGAATGATCTAATGTAGGGGTTCCCAACCTTTGGTCCTCCAGTTGTTTTGGACTTCAATTCTCAGAAATCCCAACCAGCTTACCAGCTGTTAGGAATTGTGGGAGCTGAAGCCCAAAGCATCTGGAGAACCAACGATCGTGAACCATTGATCTAATGCAAATGATGCAGTTCTGATGTTGAAACTAAATAGGTATAGCTGTGGAAGCTACCCAGATTGGAAATATCCTAGAAAAAAATTAGAGGCTGCTTTAATTTTCCTAGAAAATAAGTGTTCTAATCTGAATAAGTGTAAGTTGGTGGTTTCCCCATAGAGAATCTTTTCCAAGTTTAGTCAGAACATTAGAGGAGCTGTCTTAAATGCTAAAACTTAGTCCACAAATTGATGGCAGCTTGGATGGCAGCTTGGGTCTCCCCTCCCTCATGCATTGCTTTAAATGTATTTTACCTCCCTTTGAATGATTAATAAATGAGACGGTGTGATCATAGTTTACCCAAAAGTTGTGAATACCTATCTGAGAGTTGCCCAAAATGTGATATTCCAGTTCATCAAAATATATTGTCCAAAATGAATTATACGTCAGTTTGTCAAAACTGCCCTCCAGGACATCAGCTCCTGTTATCCCTAAACAATGCCATGTTGGAGATGATCTGCACTGGAATCAAACAGAACCTTGACAGCAAAAGGTTTTCCATTGTTGTCACCACAAAATCTGTTTGTTTGCATAAAAGAACATGCCCTCAGTTCAGTTCTGTCTATTGCAATGAATGGGAGAAGATACAGTATTCTGAGCTTCAGCATTCAAAATAGATTAACTACAGAACTCAGCATTATATGCTGCTAGCAATTATATTAATCATCACCTTTATCCCATTGTTCAGGCAAGGCAGTTTCATGGAGTGGGGGTTATGCACAGAACAAATATAGAGGAGATGAGGGTTATGTAGTGGAGGTTCTTCCCAGCAGGTCTACTGCACAGTGGAGGCGTCAATGTCTTTGAGACTCTAGCTCATAAGGAAAAGATCAGTCTTGGAAATCTTTGATCATGGGTTCTTATCCAGAGCATGCAACACAACAAGGTATTCATGGTGAAGGATAGGACATTAGAAAGTTGCTGTTTTGGATCACAACTCTCAATGCTACCCAGTCATCGTGGCCACTGCGAGTTGCACCCCTCAAAGATAAGTTTTCCATTATTCTTCAGAAGAGCAATTTGGAAATAGACATGAACCTAATTTGCAGGATGTATATGTGGATATTCATATATAGCTAAATGGCTGTATGTCTTCTTCTTCACACCCCTCTCACTGAACTATGCATGCTTGCTTGGATTATCAGTAGTCACCAGGACTGTTGTACACTAACAGTTGGATCCAGACTTATGTGCTGACTTGCAGATATCATTTGTGACATACATCTGTCATGGGGCTATACCAAGCATGATCAAAGCTTGGCGACTTACACTTGTGTAAACCAGGAGTTATACAAACTTAAGTCCTTTCACCAACATTGTATAACAAGCTATGAAGTACATCATTGTGTGATCATTTCCCCCAAGCTGGGAAACAGCTGTCAGACAGTGTCCAGGTACAGTTCTGTACCTATGTCCTCAATGGTTATTGATTGGCCCAGATGGTCTTCTGAGAGAGCTCCCTAGCATTGTAACCCAGCTGACTACATTCACCTTGTGGATCTCTCAGATATCCTGCCTAATGACTTTGGACTTCAGGCTCCACTTCCATGCTAGGAAAACAAAGCCCCACAGGAATTCCCTGGAGGTCATCAGACAAAGTAAGGGCACTTCCAGTGAGATGGTGTGATGCTCTGTTCCCCAAGTGCATGGAAATGGAGCCCAAAAACTTCTATCAGGAATAAAGATGGGATAAAGCGAAGTAAAGACAGGGGAAAATAATGAAAGGACCATCCCAGAAGATGTCAGAGATGGGAGAGAACAGGGTAAGATGTTTCCCTCTGCTTTCTCCCACTTTCCTCTCAACCTTCTGATGAAGTCCTTCATTTACTGGTGGACCTTCATGCTTCACCAGCACTAAATAGCATCTCAGCCCATGTCTGTATCCAACCCAGGGCAGCCAATGGATTGGTCACTGCACGGGAGCTGCAGATCCACTCTGAGACCCACTCTGAGTGGAGCTCTGTTCAGAAAGGATTTTTAATATTGGTACATCCACAAGCCTTGCAACCCTTTATAAGTACAATAGCATTTGGGCCAGCCAGGCCACATTAGCATGCTAATGCACATCCAAATCGCCACATTCTGCAACCACATACATGGGTTGGTTGATCTCAGAACATGGAAAAGTTACTATAAAACCCATTATTATTAGCCAAGCTGTTTTGTGGCATTCTGAGGGGTGTTGTTCAGAGAAGAACATTTCCAAGCTCTACCATATTTACAGTAAGTAATGTCTGCTGCCAACCTATGATTCCCCTCCCCTTTCCCCTCTGCATATGTTCTGCTTTTTGATGGGTTTCATATATGAAATAACACACAATTGGATGCCTATGGTGATTGAAGGACCAGAGCATATGATCAAGCAGGAGATATTGAGGTATGACTGAAGATTGTGGCCTGGGAAGGTACGGTAGAACTTGCCTTCAAAAGTGTGTATATTTTATCTTACCAGAAGCCTTTTAAAACAAAAGAGAGTAAAACTGTATTTTTCTTTAACAGAGTATGTGGGTATATATATATATATTGATATATTTAAAAGAATTATAACAGAATATATAACAAATATTTAAGAAATTAGTAAAAATAAAGATATTACAAATACAAAATGTCAACTTCCCTAAGAAAACATAAGAATAAATAACAGATTGGGAAAAACTGAAGCATAACTTTTGTATTATAATGGTGAGGAAGTAAAATAAATAGGTTAGTATTTCCCCCATCCTCTATACCTGGTATAAAACCATATGCTTGTAATTTTACAAAATGGTATCTTCAGTAGAGAGCTTAAATGATCTGGAGACCAGTAAACTAAATATGTGGAAATGAAAGTAAGGTAGTCATTTCCTAATTTTTCTAAAGCTTGGGAAAGTTAAATTTTTACATTGCAACTTGCAGAATTCTCTAACCTGGTATTTGTGGGTCTGTAATAATACTAATAAAAAACCTTTTCCCAGCTTTGCTGTTTCCAGAGTTACAGTAAAAAACACAGATATTGTCAAATGGGTGAGACTAGTACTATATTGTACTCATTGTGTCAAGCCATGTTGAGAATTATGAACATCTTCCTACATTGCCATTTCCTGACATAAACCTTAGACTACATCTCCAGACATTTGCATGGACATTAATTGCAGCCCGACACAAATGGAAGGCACAAAAAATCAGGCAGGGGTAATATAAAAATATTCTTAGTGGGAGCAGCCTTTGCTTCACGGAAAAGTCCAACAGAATTGATCTAACATTGGAGCTGAAGACTAGTCTGAAACTAAGTTTATGTATTACAATGGAAATTTTATTCTGTGACCCTAGGAATTCCAGCATAATAGTCTTTAAAGCCCTCGGAATGAAATTTCATCAGAAGCCAAGAAAGTATTTCAGTCCGGTTTAATATATAGACATGACCATTTGTGATGTCTGGTTATCAGGCCTATTTTTTTTCTGAGACCTTGCGCATTTTTGCATCACATGAAATGTTTATGAATGTTCCATAGTCTCACTCAAGTTGTGTACTGCTGTAAGCTTCATAGAAACAGAGATATCTTTGTAAAATGAGCTACTAATTTCTCATGGTCATACAGTTACTAACATTTGTGATGCAGCTGTTAATACTAAAAAAAAAATCTTCAGCACCTTAGAAAACAAAGGACACCCAAAATACCACTGGACTTACTGATATTGTACATCATTATGAATCTGGTAGAAGCATTGCTGTATCCCATCAAACCCAAAGTATCCTAACCGATGTCCTATGTTCCATAGATTCTACTCCACCAGCATCTATTAGCTAGATTATCCCTTTTTTCCAGAGTTCCACCGATGTTCTTCTGCCAAGAGAAATGCAATTCTAGGTTCACAATGTTTTCTAGCAGATCTGTGTAGAAGACAAGTAATAATTTGCTGTGTCCACAACCATTTGCTAGATTGTCCTTTTTCATAATGCATGTGCAGGCTGCATCTCTCCTTTGTTTCAAAGACATGGTTTATAAAGACATAGATTTATACCAATATTCTTAGACCTGTATATTTTATGCAAGGCGTACCTGCTTTAAAATATATAAAAAAGTGTTTTACCCATTGTCAGCTTTGGTGGCATTATGGATCTTTACAAAAAGTTAACAGACATTGATTTTATGTTTGCTGCGCTCCTCTGTTTTGCATGCATACAATGACAGGTAGGCCTGAGAAAACACTGCCTTTTGACTATGAACTTTTTCGCTACTCAAAGTTGTAGAATAAATGAAGCTGTACGTCTGTTCACTCTAGTCTGTGGTTCTTCTACAAAAAATATTATCTGGCAACCAACAGCATTCACCACAAACTATTTGATAGATTTATGTTGTAATGTATCACAGCATGTAAATAATATAACTACTCTGCAATAAAACACATTTATATTTAAAAAAAGGATTTGTGCTGGCCTTTTTACTTCTAATTAGTCTTGTAGCTGAAGGGATGGCTTCTATCAGCAGAACAGTGAGAGAATACAATTTTCTTTCATTTATTTGTATGGTACATGTATTTGCATACAGTCTATGTCACATATGTATTGTATGTGCATGCACACACACATATACTTACTTACTTAGGCGATCCCTCGTTGTTTGAGTATGATGGCCTTCCAAGTGCAGTGTTGTGGCGGTGGATCCATAGGTGACTGTGGAGCACTATTCTTGATCCAAATGTTCTTCCACAATGAGGGCATCGGTTTCCAGGTGGAAGGTGGTCCTAATCAGCATTCACTTGACTCACCTTCCTCTTGGCATGTTTCTCTCTTTCACTCTCCATTCGTGTCTCTTTGAATTCCACAGCACTCCTGGTCATAGCTGACCTCCTGGTCACAGTTAGAACGCTCAAGGGCCAGGGTTTCCCAGTTCTTGGTGTCTATGCCACAGTTTTTAAGGTTGGCTTTAAACCCATCTTTAAATCTCGTTTCCTGTCCACCAACATGTTGTTTTCCATTCTTGAGTTGGGAATATAGTGGCTGCTTTGGGAGATGGTGATCGGGCATTCAGACAACATGGCCAGTCCAGCGGAGGAGCATCACTTCAGTGCTGGTCTTTGCTTCTTCTGACATGCTGACATTTGTCCACCAAATTCCCAAGAAATTTGCAAGATTTTTGGAGGTGACAGTCATGGAATTGTTCCAGGAGTTGAGAATGACTGTAGACAGTACATGTTTCACAGGCGTATAGCAGAGTTGGGAAGACAATAGCTTTATAAACAAGCACTCTGGTATCCTTAAGGATATCCCAATCCTCAAACACTCTCTGCTTCCTTCAGAAAAATCTTGCACTCACAGAGCTCAGGCGGTGTTGTATTTCAGTGTCAATATTGACTTTTGTGGAGAGATGGCTGCCAAGGTAGAGGAAATGGTCAATATTTTCTAGTGTTACACCATTAAGCTGTATTTCTGGCATTGCAGAGGGATTGGCTGGTGACTGCTGGAAAAGCACTTTGGTTCAATGAAAGGCCGAGCTTCTCGTATGCTTGTGCAAAGGTGTTTAGAGTGACTTTTAGGTCTTCTTCTGAATGCACACAGACTACGTTATCATCAGCATATTGGAGTTCTATAACAGATGTTGTTGTGAGCTTTGTTTTGGCTTTCACTCTGCTGAGGTTAAATAGCTTGTCATCTGTCAGATGATTTCCACTCCTGTGGGAAGCTTGGCAATGAAAATGGAAAATAAGATTGGGGCAATAACACATCCCTGTTTGACACCTGATTCCACCTTAAAAAGGTCACTTCAGGAGTCATTACTGTCCAAGACTGTTGCCATCATATCATCATGGAGGAGCTGCAGGATGTTCACAAATTTGTCAGGGCATCTGATTTTGGGGAGAATGATCCAGAGAGCACTTCAATTCCCTATGTCAAATTCCTTTGCAAGTTCAGTAAATGCCATGTACAGGGGTTGATTTTGTTCTCTGCATTTTTCTTGGAGCTGTCACACACACACATATGCATACATACTTACATACATACATATGTATTGAAGTAATATATTAAAATGACAAAGGTTCTTGTGTCTTTATTGAAGGCCATGGTGGACCAACATAATTGCCTTTAAGTATACTAATGAAAAAACAGGCAAATAGATTATTTTGTTCAAGGAGTAACATTTACCTTTTACTCGAAAAAGATTACTTTTGGGAGGTACCTTAGAAGAGATTGTTCATTTGGTCCTTATTTAATTATTATTTTCATTAAGAATGTTTAACGAAAGGTGTGGTCTGTCCATTGCACTTTCTACCACATTATATAGCAAATGCACCAGAGTTTTGTTTTGCCTAAAAGTTCCAGTCTCTGAGTTTTTATGTATTTTATGTATTTCTAATACAGACCCTTCATGCTAGATTGCAGACTCGGTTGCCAAGGGAGTTAATGAGAGAGGGAGAAAATCCAGTGTAAGTTCCACAGAACATGAAAAGACTTTGATCATTAATTATGCAGAAAGATTACAGCTAAATTCATTTTCCTTGTACTAAAAATAAATCAAAAGTGCAAAAAAGAGGTTAGCACCATTTGCCAATAAACCAAGCTTTCGACACGGTCACTGGGAAAGGTGCTCGGTTTGAGGTTTTCTGTGTCTCATGTGGAAAAATAAACAAAATGTTCTTTTATCCAAAGCAAATATAAAATAGCTTTAATAGCTTCAATAGCTTTAAAAGTTCATGCAATGCCATACCACTAACATCTCTTTATGTTAAATATATAAGCTAGAATGTTTGTTTAACCAGCTGTGTGGAGATTTCCTGATAAATCTGAAAAGATTGAAGAAGCATCCTTGAAAAGAATGTGAAATTCCAGGAAGAAACAACAATTTGTCTCCAACTTCAGCTATGCACTGTTTTGTGGGCGATCAAGAAGAATAGAGAATGAGTGAGCCTCCAAATATTGGCTTTCGTGTGAGTGTGACAATGAATTAACTCCAACTTTTAGTCTGAATTCTGTGCCTTGGATATCTCCAAGTTCAGACTAAAAACTGGACCAAGTTTACTGATCCAATGACAGTAGCAATGTGCCACGGCTGCTTTCAGATCTATGAATGGACGTTGAAACATCTAAATAGTCTACAGTCAATGTTAAACTCTGAAGTTTAGGTAT